>NC_056663.1:175086293-175686293 GCF_018350195.1 Panthera tigris | reverse complement strand
AATATCAAACATGTTAAAAGGAAGTGACATAAATCAGTGTAAATTTACCAGAAGAGCATTTTATTATAGCACCTTTCTGATATTTTAAAAAATGTCATGATGTTTCTTAAGAATTACAAAAATGTTTCCAATTATCTTATATAGCTTATGTGCTTACTACAGGTCTCCTCATTCAGTTGTACTTATATTCATTTATTTTCAACAGATATTTTAGGTGTTTACAATATGCTACACAGTGTCCTGGGTGCTAGGGAACAAGATTGCATAAGCCCTAAAGGAGTGGAAAGATTGGTCAGAGAGAGAGAAATTGAGAGAGATCCAAACAAATAATTATTGTCAGTACAGTAATCAGGGAATACATAAGTATGATGCTAGTCAAAAGAGGGAGTGTTTTAGTTTTAACTCAATGAAATAAGAAAAGGTGTTTCCAAAGAAGATGCCTGGATTGCATCTGGGAAGGCAGTTTAAAACATCCCTAATTAGACAAGAGTAATTCCACATGAAAAGAAGTGTCTACGCAATGGGGAAGGAGAGAGCTGGCAGAAGGAAATTATAGAAGTGTTAGGGTCTGATGCTGGGTAGAGTATAGAAAGCAGTATTAGTTGTTTTTCCTTTTATTGTTTATCATTACTTGGATATAATAAATGTTGCATCAACCATGACAAAGAGCAATTGGTTAGATATTAGAAAACACTACACTCAACACACGCACACACACGCACACACACACACACACTCCTCAAAATGGCTGATGTTTATCATCCTTGATGAGAAACGCATGACTGTCATGGACCTGTTACTTAGAGTTGAGAGAAACTGATCCTGAAGTCATTTTGTGGCTTATTTTTATCTGTTTTATCATTGTAAATAAAAGCTATCAAATCAAACAACATTTGAAAATCCAAGTTCAAAATTAGACCCTTCATGAAGTTTCCATGTTATATTTTCAAATTATGACATAAAGTATAGTGTATCCTTTTCTCCAGGGAAATAACATAGTTATAACAGTGTGCCATTAAGTTTACTTGGATACCTTTATTATTTGTGGTCTATTCTAGAATGTGATTACTTCAAAGAGAAACAAGAAATTTGGAGAATTGCTGATGTCCTTTACATTATTACCCCCTTGTGTGTGTCTGGTATGTGTGAGTGTGCATGTGTTTAAGTGCAAGTGGGACTCCAAGCTCTAGAAAAATTGGGCAGCCTAAACAGTTGTTTGGAGTGTACTTACATATGAATAAAGGGGATCACTTTTAGCATAATTATCTATTACATCAAAAATATTCTGGTCAAGGAGAAACAATGTACTTAAGCATAATTTTAGAGAAAAAAGCTACCGTTTACAAATGATAAGAGAAAAATCAGCTTACTGACATGTAATATCAAGAGATTATTCCTGGGAAAAATTATGGCTCTTAATTTGGCAAAACTGGTTTTGCATTGCTAACGCATTGCATTGGTTAATTGTTAGCTAGTGCATTTGACACCTTTGGTTCCCCGTTTGAGGATAAGTTCCATGAATCCATGACTTTTCTTCGTATTTTTTTCTGTGTAAGTCATGTTTCCCAGCATAACTTTTTCCTTTACCCGAAAGGATTTTCCTGATGGGACTGTGGAAATTCCACTGACAGAAGACAAATTAACAAGAGAAAAGAAAGCATTTATTAACATGGGCAGTGCACATGCAAGTGAGAGAAACTGATGAGTGTCTCAAAGGGGTGGTTAGAATTTGGGACTTTCATAGCATCTTTACAAAGAGCACATTTGTAGAAAAGTGACAAAACAAAGGAAAAGGGCTTAGGCTTTTAGGGGCAGCAAACTATGGGGAGGGGAAGGGAAGATAAGGGTTATTTTAATAAGGTTTGTTGTGTGATTCTTCTCTCAGGACTGTCTCCGGGCTCGTGAAGAGTCCAGAGTTGATTCTGGTCATTGGGATTCTAAGTCTGCTTTTAGGCAAATGGTGAGGGAAGACAGAGAGCTTTGGTGTTTGTTGTTTTTCTATTGTTTTCAGCTCAAAGTAATCCTTATGCCGAAGTGGCATATTTTGGGGTGGCATATTCTGCTCCCCTACACAAGGATTCCTCTTGGTGATAATTATTTAAAAAAAAAAACTATGATTTTTGTTTTCATGTTCATCATCATCATCGTCATCATAGAAAAAGACACTGGGGGAAAATTCACAAATCTGAAGTTGGCAAATAATACACAGATATTTAATACCGTTGGAAATGAATTAATAAACAGGAGACTATTTTTCTTTATTTGCCTTTTGATTGAGTTCTCATGTTTCTCAATCTATTAGATGATTGCCTTTGAATTTGAAAAGACTGAAGCCTGGAGGACAAGGTAATTTGCATATTTGTTTACCACCTGAGACACAGTCGATTTAAAATGAACATTATGGAATGGTCTAGCATATTTCATTTTCTGATGTATTAACACTATGCCCTCCAAAGGGCACTTTTCCCAAAGGGTGTTAATAATTGTTACACACATTTGAGAATTTCCAGACTAAATACATTTGAACAGGTTTTGTTGTTGTTGTTGTTGTTGTTGTTTTTACTTGAAGAATTTTTCAGAGTTCAAGATCCTTAGCTTTCACAGGAGTCTATGCATTTTCCTCCGAAAGTAGATGACCATGAATTTCTTTTTTTTTGTCTTCCAAACAGCTTAAAAAATTAATACTAGTTTGGGAATTGATGTCTGAAACAAGAGTTTCATATGTAACTTTAATCAGATTCAAAAACTTTTCGAGAAGTTTAAGCAACATATTTATTGAGAACAAAAATTGATCGGGACTTTTAAAAAAGTAAAAAGAAACACTTGTTTTTGTTTTGTTAGTTGAAGGATGATATTTAAGGATTTTTCCTATCGATACACTTACACATGTGTGAAGTGACATGTAAGAATATTTGTCGCTATATTTTTTATTGGAAAAAATATTAGAACCAACCTAAACATTCACCAATGAGGAAAACCTTGGACATAGTATGGTACTTCCATATAACAGAACACTATATGGCTTGAAAAGAGTAATCTGTTTTTTTTTTTTATATTCATACTATTAATTCACTCTCTAAGTTGTGTGTATATATATACATATATGTGTGTGTATATATATATATACACACTTAATGAGACTTATATAATAATATGTTTTTATATAAAAATATATACATATTTATATATGTAGAAAAATGCATTAGAATGTCTGTCAAAAAATACTGATAGATAACAATAGTTGTCTGGGATGGGAAAACATTAATGGCTGATTCTCTGATTTTATCTTTTTTATTTTTTCAAATCTTATATTGATATGTTTACTCATCAAACAAAAACATCAAATGATGCAAAAATTATTACAATGATAAAATCAAAATATACAGCAATTATTTTATTTATTTATTTATTTATTTTTTTAAATTTTAACGTTTATTTATTTTTGAGACAGAGAGAGACAGAGCACGAACGGGGGAGGGTCAGAGAGAGAGAGGGAGACACAGAATCTGAAACAGGCTCCAGGCTCTGAGCTGTCAGCACAGAGCCCAACTCGGGGCTTGAACTCACGAACCGTGAGATCATGACCTGAGCCGAAGTCGAACGCTTAACCAGGTGCCCCTACAGTAATTATTAAATTATAATAAAGCAACCGTATTATTTGGCTAATTCCTTATACCTAGTGCTGAAGCAAGAAGAAAGTCCCTCAAAGGTAAAGTGGAGGGTTGAACTTCTTGCTGTTCATGATGGCTATGGTATAGGAAATGTTGAAGAGTTTGGACAATGGTTTTAAATTCCCTTATAAATGTTCTTCAGGACCAGAATCTAGAGATATCTGTGATGTCACTTTTGTTATTTTTTGTTTTTTGTTTTTAGGAATAATGAATGAGGAGTGTTAGTGTGCTATATTAACAATCCCCTAAATATTCTTTTTTAAATGTTTATTTATTTAGTTTTTGAGAGAGAGAGGGAGCATGAGTGGGGGAGAAGCAGAGAGAGGGGGAGGGAGGGAGGGAGAGAGAGAGAGAGAGAGAGAGAGAGAGGATCCCAAACTGGCTCCATGCATGGAACCTGACACAGGAGGCTTGATATCAGGACCCCAAGACTATAGTTTAAGCTGAAATCAAGAGTCAGGCACTTCACCCACTGAGACACCCAAGCTCTCCTTAAACATTCTTTCAGAAGAATAAATGCATCATCTTGGTTGTTCATATGTGTGGTCTTTTACTAAGATTGTTGCATTTTATTGTTCCTACTATACCAAGCAGAGTGCTGGGCACAGAGGAATTTGGAATTTTGAGATATTGCTGCTATACTAGAGTGATATTCTATGGAAGAAGAGTCTTCCTCCAAATACTCAAAGAATTGGGACAAATTTTAATTTAATTCTGAGCTGAATTCTGTTTCTGATTAAATTTCAAGATATTATCTCTGATATTAATGTCACACTACCTGGAAGATCAGATGAGACTAAATAGTGTAGAACTATGTGTAATTAAGGGGTGCAGTCATGAGAGACAAGGGTTTGCAACACAGAAGAAGGATGACAGCAGGACGAAACCAATGGAGGTAAGATTGGTTTGGAGGGGATTGGAATATATTCCCAGGCTACTATAAAATAAATGATACACTGGGATTTATTTTAAAAACTGCATATAAACTTTAAGGACTATACTTGTATGCTACTTTAATCTACAATTTAGGAGTGCTTAGCCTACAATTGAAGTATCAAGTACAGTAAAACCTTAGATTTGCGAGCATAATTGGTTCCAGAAACAAGCTTGTAATAAAAAGCACTTGTATATCAAAGTGAATTTCAAGAACAATGGGCTCAGTTGTGATCATCTGACGTCTGGCATCACATACTATTCATATTGCCAGACATTGCTTGTTTATCAAATGTTTGCTCTTCTTGCAGAACACTCCCAGAAGTTACTCGCAATCCAAGGTTTTTCTGTACTTCAAATAGTATCAAATATGACAACACCAGAAGATGTTCTAGACAGACGTTGGATTGGAATATTGTACACATGTTGTCTTCACTGCATCAACATAGTGTAAGACTTTAGTCTTTTGAAATGGTGCTCTAAACCTAGGATTCCACACTGGTTCTAAGTTAAAATGCTGTATCCAAGGGTATTTCTTGACCGTAACTGGAAGGTTAGCTTGATGATGCCATTAGAACATTTGCCATAAATGAACCTTTTTTGCAAGGTTGCCAAAGAATATAAAGGGACAGATCACTAAGACTTCATGGCACAATTTACAATATACCAGCAGGTCTTCAGGTTGTAGGGAGGAGTTCAATATCAACACTCAGAGGTTGCTCTGAGTGCTCAATAACTATTGAAATTAATCTCATGTTTATGAACTGCTTAGCACCATAGGTCAATTTGCAACAAATGAGTACAGATACTGATCTCTTCCCCTAAAATCCCATGTTCCAGGTTTACTTAGATATTTTTCCAAGCAGAACCCCAAATTCAACCATTGCCAAGCCATTGTTATTCTTTCAAAAGCAAATCTTCCTCTAAATATCTCCATATCTGGAGATGGAATTTTTGTTTTTCTCACTATGTGGACTTAAAAAAAAAAGTGGTATCACCAACTTCCTTCCCAGTAGCTAAATCCAAATGTTCATCTTCTGGGAGAAATTTCACATCCACCCACTTTACATCTGCACAACAAACACCCTGTTGCCTCTGTTACCCAGCACAGATGCTCTTGGAATTATATCCTGATTGATAACCCTTCCACTCTCATCTATCCTATTGAAAAAAAAAATACTTTAAGGAACTACTGTTATCTACTCTACATATAGATTCATCAGTGCAAATATCTTGTTTGTTCAAAAGCTGGCTCTTCACACTATTATTAGGACAAAAGCTTACTAGAATCAGGTAGTCTTGAGTGTGTCTACATACACGATATTAATTTCTTTTTCTAGTTATTTGTGAAAGGAATCCAGATATACCACTTAACATGCCATTTTGGCATAAAAATAATTTTGTGCTGATGGCATTTCAGTTCCTGAAATCCCTGGTCTGCCTGAAAGCAGTCTCCCCAAAGAACTCAAGTATCATAAACCCTCTCCCCAGATACAAGTCTGTCTAGTCCTCTCAGAGAGAAGTCAACACCACATCCAAACAGACGTCAAAAAAATGATCATATCTCACATCTGTTCTCCTAAGGGGCCATTTGTCTTTCCAAAAAGCCTTGACTTTTTCCTAGACACTCCTTCTCCATCCTCCTTTCACCTTACTAAGTTAGGTTTATAGACCCCAAATTCTAACTATCTCTTTGGATTACTCATCTCTGAGTACTCCCATGTGCATGCATGAGATGCATAGAAATAACCATTGTTTTTGTGTTGTTAGTCTCTCTTTTGTTAGTCCATGGTGCTCAGGCCAGTGAACCTAAGATGGGTAAAAGAAAAATATTTGTTTTCTCTTCTACACTAACATGAATTTCTCAATCATTTAATTCAGGGTTTCATCAATGTACCCTAGCAGAGAAGCCTTCCTAATAACCCGTAATATATAGCCTCAACCTCTATGTTTACTTACCCTACTTTATTTTTCTTCATAGTATATATCTATACAGTATATGAAGTAATTAGTAATTAACTAATTTAACCAGATCTTTACAGTATTTTTCCCAGTTTTTGGAATTGCCTAGAATGATCCTTCTTAAATGGTAGATATTAAAAATACGTACTTGTTGAATAAATAAATTTTAAAAAGTAGTCATGTGGATCATAACTAGGTAATATAGTCTATTACTATAATATTTCATAATCCACTTATCTATGTAGTTTTTTTTATCTAGAATGTACTCATTTCAGAAATTTTGCTTTTCTGCATTTTAGTCTTTAAGATGCATTTCAAATATTACTCTTATAAAATATTTTAGTTATTACAACATGATCCTGTGTCTTCCTGTTATTAACACTCAAAATGCAGTTCTATATGTGTATTTCTGCTAAAATATATATATTCAGTCCTATATTGGAGTTGTTTGTCTTTTGGCTTTAAAAACACAATGAAATTAGAAACTCCTTGAAGGCAAGCACTGTGTTTTATGTCCCTGAAAATCGACCATAGTAACTGTAACAAGAATCTGACAATAATTTTTGCACTGAATTGGCCATCTGTGGAAAATAAAACTTTCTTCTCAGTCTTCCTATAAAATGTTCTGCCATCCTAATACACTGAAATGTATGTGTTATAAGAGTAGAGACTGTTTGCTTTCAATTGTCTTATAAATATTTTCACATATTATGAGAACTATATTGGCAGCCATTTTTCTAGTTAACTGCTCTCTGATCCAAAGACTAATAACACTTTTTTTTTTTTTCATATCCCTCAGAGTGTCCAATGGCTACAGCCCAGACTTGGTCCTAGGTTAAACCTCAAGGTGCCTAGGAGACTAGAACATTACCTCCCTAGGAACGTACATGCCAAAGGGATGAAGCCCCAGAACTTGAAAACAAGTTCAGGTCAGAAAATTCTTCTGGAGAGGGCTGGAGTAAGGAGGAAACACTTTCTGAAGCAGAGATAGATGGATGCCTTTTCATTTTTATAAAAAGAGACAAATATTGTATGATTTCATGCATATGTGGAATTTAAGAAACAAAACAAATGAAGAAACAAAATTAAAAAGGAAAAAAAAAGAGACAAACAAAAAACTCCAGACTCTTGTACGGTGATTAAACTGGTGGTTGTCACAGGGAAGGTAAGTGGGAGGATGGGTGGGAAAAAAAAAAAGAAAAGAAAAGAAAAAGAAAAGAGAACAAAATAATATTTTTTCTTTTTTAAAAACGTCTATCTATCTATCTATCTATCTATTTACTTTAAATATATATGTATATATATATACACACACACACACACACACACACATATATATTAAGAAAGAATTGACCAAGGAGGCGGAGAGAAAGAGGGAGACAGAGCATCTGAAGTGGGCTCCACTCTAACAAAAGCAAGCCTGATACGGGGCTCAAACTCACAAACTGAGATTATGAACTGAGCTGAAGTTGGATGCTCAACCTACTGAGCCATCCAAGCACCCCTAAAGTTTATTTATTTTGAGAAAGAGGGGGGGAGCAAGCAGGAGGGCAGAGAGAGAAAGAGAGAGAGAGAGAGAGAGAGAGAGAGAAAATCCCAAGCCGGGATCCCAATGAAAATGTGGATGTGGGGCCTGAACCCATGAACAATGAGATCATGGCCTGAGCCCAAACCAAGAGTCCGATGCTTCACTAACTGAGCCAACCACATACCCCCAAAATAATTTTTTCTTGTCCCTCATTTCTGGAGTGTCTGGATACTCGTGTAGGAAAATTTCTCATCAGCTTTCATCATGTCACATTAAGGATAAACTAGGACTGGAGAAAGGACCAGCACACTTGCGTTCTATGAGGTAATAAGAAATCTCTAACCCAGAAAATACATCAAATGATGCCTTTTTCTTGCCTTTCCCTTGTATACCCTATTTCCTCATGGAATTCATTTCTTTATTTATTGGTTAACAATGAGCTTATAACTTGGTCACTAGGGATATATAAATGGGAAGGATCAGCAGTCACTGGTGAGGCATTTTTTAAAACAAGTGAGAAATGTTTACTATCTATATAGTATGTACGTTGGACATTAACAATCATCATGTGGTTATATTTTAGGAAATTAAAATTGGAAGCAATTAAAAATAAAATATTGACCCATACATTTTTATTGCTCATGCGTTATGTGCTTCTGTGGTCCTTGTAAGACTTAGTAGTGCTGTGACAATGAATACAATCATAGAAATGGTTCCATTAAATGCTTTAATCACTTCCCATCTTGAGTATTGCAATTAACTCCTTTATTGTCTTCCTAAATTCTTACTCTCTGAGCATCAGGGGGTCCAAAATGTTGTAGGAAAGAATGGCACTATTTCTAATTCTAGGGCATGGAATCACAACATTCTTTTGCTTGTATCTGGTTATTAATTCAGTGACAGAACTTGAACTTAAAGTTATCTCATTATATGACTTAAAGAAGCAACTCCTTTGAAGGAAAATTAGAGGGAGACGTCAAGAGATTGAGAGAGTATAGAAAAGTCATAGCATCAAAGAATGAAAAGAACAAATATTAACAAAAATAAGTAAAAGGAAAGAAATGAAAACTTAAAGATTGTGAAATCTATACACATGCTCAGACTTCTATACAAGAAATTAATAAAAAGGAACCTTCAACTTGTGAAGATAAAGGCAGAACATAGTCTTGCTTGGTATATTCTGTGATACCAGAACTTGAGGTTTGAAAAATAATGATTTATAAGAAACATTAAAAAATAGATACTTAGAGTAAATGCATAAGATATTTAAGATATGGCATTTAATATATACTCGCAATGGACTATAATATATATTCATGAAATATTTCAGTATTTGTGAGCTCCAGTTTAGCAAAGTCCATGCAGTTATAAAAATTTATTGAATATTCAGAGGATAATCTTTATCTTTTGACTTCAGGAGCATAGAGGATAAGTATGAAGTTTGATCAGTCTGTTTTTCCACTTTCAGTACAGTATTCAATAAGTGACATGAGATATTCAACACTGTTATAAAATAGGCTTTGTAGTAGATGATTTTTTTTTACAACTGTAGACTAATATAAGTATTCTGAGCACTCTTAAGGTAGGCTAAGCTAAACTACAGTGTTTAAACATTAGGCATATTAAAAGTTTTTTTTTTAACATCTATTCATTTTTGAGAGACACAGAAAGACAGAGCATGAACGGGGGAAGGGTGGAGAGAGAGGGAGACACAGAATCTGAAGCAGGATTCAGGCTCTGAGCTGTCAGCACAGAACCTGATGTGGGGCTCAAGCTCATAAACCATGAGATCATAACCTGAACTGAAGTCAGTCACTTAACTGACTGAGTCACCCAGGCACCCCAAATGTCAGGTGTATTAAATGCATTTTTGACTTACAATATTTTCAACTTGTGATGAGTTTACTGAGACATAACCTTACCTTAAGTTGAGGAACACCTGTAGATGATTATAAACTCACCTTCTAATGTGTGCATTTAGTATTCGGCACTGCTAATTCATTTGACTTTTTATTATGAATATCCTTAATATCCACCGTTTAATGGATATGCATTACACAAAAATGTGGGTTTTTTTTTGCTATACCTTCACACAGTAAGATAATTGATGTAAAACTTTTCAATTTACATCCAATATCATATTGTAAGATGTTTTGTATTTAATTATATTAATTGCTCTGTGGTTAGCACTTGCTACGGGCTTAGACTTACATCTTTGTCATCTGTTGTTCTGGTTAATTAATTTTTCAATTTTAGTAAATATTTAGAAATAAAATGTCCTCCCAGTTTCTTTTTTTCTATGAGGTAATATTTGAAATAATTTCTTGGAAGATAGATAATTTAGTTTTACTATAGTGTGTGTGTGTGTGTGTGTGTGTGTGTGTGTGTGTGCGTGCACTTGTGTGTGCATATCTGTGGTATATAATTGAGAATTTGCATTTATGAAACCATTGTTAATTGAATTTTTGTTCTATACCAGAAGAATAGGGTTCATTCATAAAGTATTAGGTTTTGAAAAGCTGACTAGGAGTTTGGGGACACTTTTGGCTGTGATAATCTTGACGAATATTATTTGCTTCCCTTGTTCTCTGTTGCCTTGAAAAGTATTCAAATTGGCCTCGTGCCATTTGAAAAAGCAAAAGGACCCAGTACATGAACCCTAGCCTGGAGCTATTCATTTAATTATTAACACTTCACACATAAACTCTACTTCATTGAGGGTAAAAAACACAGGGAAGAAAAACATCTTAAGAACTTGTAATATATGTTAACAGTGCTGCCAGCAATTAATGACATTACTATGGACAAGGAGGGAAAGTCAGAAAAAATATGTCTAAAATAATTATTTAGACATTTGTGTTTGGGCAGGTTTTCATTTGGCCTTCTAGATAACAGCACAATTCTTGTTCAAAACATGTTCATTGTTCTCAGCTGCATGTCAGTGACTGGCAGTAATAAAAGATGCCACACAATATGGCTTGTGTCACTTTGTGCAAACTAATTTGTGGTCAAAGGAGAGTCACAAAGCATCCAGCTGGAATATAATTACTTGGTGATGATTATATAAAGAGTCAGTTAAGGCTGTGTCGATGCAACCCAAAGAGAAATGAAGATTTTATACGTATGAAGCTTATTAGTTTGATGTGAAGAGAAAAGAAAACCCAAATTGAATTGCTTTGGATGTAATTATCTTTTTTAGCAATTATCTAGTTTATCTGATCCATGCTCTATTATTTGTCTATTGTGCTCTAACAGCCTACCTTATATTCACATATAAAAAATGGGGGAGGCTATTTGCACTGACTTACCCAAACACTGCTTCTGATTTAAGATAGATGAGAAAAATATCTGGGAATTCACTGACACATATTAATTCATTCGGAAATAGATATTGAGTAAATAGTGTGTGCTAGTCCTGTTCTAAGTGTTAGAATATGGGATAAACAAAACTGAAAAAGTCCCTGCATGTATCAAGGTTATTATTCATCCTAGAAAGATATGAATGATAATGAAGGAGTCAAAGTACTGTAGGAAGAGGCCAAAAAAAAAATTAGAAAGAAATGTTTTTAAAGCTAGTGTCCACCACATGTCAATATAAATTTAGATATTGATAAATTAACCCTTTACTCTTTTAAATGGTATTTATCAAAAATTGCCATTATTTTCTTGGATCAGAGGGCCAGAATCTGGCTGGGACTGAACTTAGGCTGATTTCGTCACATATTACCAAGCCAAATGGTACTTTTTTTTTTTTTTTGAGATATTTATTTGAGACAGACACCATCCAGTTCTAGGAAAATGTGTCAGTTTCACTAAGGCAATACATTATGAGATAATGGAGAGAGAAGCATAGCCCTTCCTCTATCAGAGATGAGAGAAGCAGAATGCAGAGAGGAGAGTGGTGGACAGTAACTCAAGTCAATTTTTGTTTTAATTAATGTATAATATTATGCCAAAAATTTTTGAGGATTTTACTCAAAAAGATGTTCTATTTTGGGGTGCCTAGGTGACTCGGTTAAGCATCCGACTTCAGATCAGGTTATGATCTCAGTTTGTGAGTTCAAGCCCCCATCAGGCTCTGTGCTGACAGCTCGGAGCTTGGAGCCTGCTTCTGATTCTGTGTCTCCCTCTCTCTCTGTCCCTCCCTGGTTCGCACTATGCCTCTGTCTCTCTCAAAAGTAAATAAACATTAAAAAAAATTAATATATGTCTTTTCATTTAGTGTAGGATAAACCATGTACATTCTGAATCTCCAAATGATCATATAAAACAAATAATTTACTAAACTATTATTCAGTAAAAGATACTTTGGTAAATGCTAAACTACAGTAGTTCAGGATTCTCTATGGGCCCCATTTAATCCCTGTGTGGCATTTAAATCTGTCTTTCAGCAGGTCACTCTAATTGTGTTGGGGAAGCTGAATCTGATCTGCTCTAAACTGCTGTCAAGATTCTGAAATACATGAAAACCCTTAGCTCCTGCTACCCCTGATTAGAACCTGTGTAGACATGAGCAAGCACTAAAACACTTTTGCTCACAAAGAGCCTTCATTCTTGTAAGAGGATGGAGCTGATAAATCAACCAAAGGCTCAAAGAAATAAAAATATTTGAAAGAATAAGCTATAAAGATAATTAACAAATGTGCTGTGGCAGAGTGACTGAGTTCTTACTGTAGATGAGGGTCACTTTTCTGAAGGGGTGGTTTGAAGATCAGGGTCCATCCAGGTACACAGAAACCACAACGGTTATTTTAACAGAAAGAATTCAATAAAAGGAATTGGTTAAGCAAGCACTGGTGGATGGTAATATCAGAAAAGGATCAGTGAGCTAACAGGGAATATAGTATAAGGAGCAACTGTTACCCTTAACGTTAGTGGAGTCAAGGGGAAATCTGGGACACTCCAAGTACACAAAGTTGGAGGAAGACCAGGGAGGCTGGAAATTCACTGAGAAGGGAGCACTGTGTAGCTCATGTTGATACCATGCAAGCTTAGGGGAAGGGTCTTTCAGAACTGGAACTCAGACCTCTTAAGGAGAAGATGTTGTATGGCTGCTACTGATACCTCCAAAGGGAATGTCTTCGTTTTCTCTTTCTTTGTAACAAACTGCCACAAACTTGGTGACTTAAACTCATTTTTTTTTTATATCAAAGTCCTGTAAGTCAGAAGTCTGGGCAAGCTCATCTGCATTTTCAGCTCAGTGTCCCACAAGACTAAAATCAAAACATTGTCCAGAACAGGTCTCATCTGGAGGTACGAGGAAAGAATCACCTCCAAGCTCATTCCAAGCACACCCAGATACTCTTTCCTTTCTAAGGTCGACTGTTCCATATAACATAACACAATTACAGGAGTGTCAGGAACTTGTGAATGTGGGGCAGAGAATCCTGGGGACTGTATTATTTTCAAGGCCTGTGTAACAAAGTACCAAAATTGGGTGATTTAAAACAAGATAAATTTATTCTTTCACGGTTCTGGAGGCTAGAAGTCCAAATGTAAGGTGTTGGCAAGGTTGGTTCCTTCTGGAAAGCTCAGAGGAAGAGTCTGTTCCATAGCTTTCTTTTAATTTCTAGTGTTGCTGGAAATCCCTGGTGTTACTTGGCTTGTGGGTGTATAATTTCAATCTCTGCTTTCGTTGTCAAATGGCTGTCTTCCCTCTGTGTGTCTGTGTCCTCATGTGGGAACCTGCTTTCCATGTGTGTCTATCTTTAGGTCTTTTCTCCTCTTATTAGAATACCAGTCATGTTGGATTAAGGTCCCAACCTATTCCAGTATGACCTTATTTTAACCTGCACCTCAATTACATCTGCAAAAACCCTATTTTCAAATAAGGCCATATTTCACCAGCACCAGAGATTAGGACTTCAACATATCCTCTTGCTGATTATTTAACACACAACAGATCATCTTTGGAAATTCTGGGAAGAAGAAAGAGGCTTTATCTAGGAGTGGGAAAAGAAGCTGGAAACTGGAAGTGAAACAAAATAAAATTGCTGCTACAACAATTTTCCCACTATCTTTAAGGGTGTTATGCCCAGAATTCGTGATCCCCAAAGACCACCAGGGAGCCGAGTCCGATGCAAAAGCAAAAGAGCCTTTATTCGAGCTAGGTCGAGCTCAATCCCCTACCTGCACCAACGCAGCGGTGAGATACCGGGGAGAGAGAGCGAGTTTCAAAAGGACAAAGGTTTTATTGGGGCCTAGGGGCAGTTGGTGAGGTAATGGCTGTGGCCTCAGCCGATTGGCTGGGGAAGTGTTGGAGTCCTGTTAGGCAGGTCGCTGGGCGTGTTTTGATCAGGAAGTTTGAAAGGGTGAGCAGGAGGTAACTCAAGGGGAGGAGGCGTGGTCTAGGTGAAGGACACAGAACAAGGTGGAGTCAGCTGCAGAGGCCCGCCCTTTCAAGGGCTGTCCTGAAACAATAGCTAATGAGAATAAGAAGCCAACAGTAAGAGAGGAATATCTTCTTCTCCAGCACTCTAGTATTTGGATATTACCTGCTATTTTCAAAAACATAACAGGGATCCACCTGGAAAAAAAGAAATATACTTTACAGTTGCCCAAGTCCAGGATTACATATGGGGCATGGAAGGATCAGTTTGGAGGGGAGAAACAAGCTTGATAACTGATGCAAGGAGGGGGAGCACATTGTATTAGTCAAGGTTTTTTACTGGATATACTTATCCCTTATTATATATAATTTAAGAATTGGTTCCTATAATAGTAATTTGTTCATTCAGTTATGGAGGCCAAGAAGTCTCACAGTCTGCCATCTGCAAGTTGGAGAAGCAGGAAAGTCAGTGATGTAATTCAATCTGAATCTGAAAGCATGAGAAGCAGGGAAGCCATTGGTAAACTCCCTACACTGAAACCAAAGACCTGAGAACCAGGAACTCGAATGTCCGAGGGCAGGAAAAGATCGGTGTCCCAGCTCAAGAAGAGAGAGAGAATTCACCCTTTCTTTGTCATTGTGCTCCTTTTGGGCCCTCAGTGGATTGGATAAAGCCTGCCTTCATTGGTAAAAATGTATCTCTTTACTCAGTCTACTAAATCAAGTGCTAATCTCTTCCAGAAATACACACTCAGCAATAAGCTATGTGGGCACTTCCAACCCAGTCAAGTTGATAAATAAAATTAACTATCACCTATCTTGAGTTAAGGAAAGAGGTAATTTAAAGGCCCAACCATGAACATGCTTTGCCATGTCTAGGTAAGGAAATGAGAGTTTATAATGAGTGACTAAGAAATAGAAAAACAGACCACTCGGGACTTAGTAAGTGTGTTAAGTGCTATGAGAAGTGTTAGGAAGACTTTCAGCATGGGCTTTTCATAATTTTATATTTATATAAACTCTTTTACAACTATATGGGGAATAAAAGTGGATATTCACTATAAATATCATCTTCTTAGAAATAAATTCTAAATAGAAAAAAAAAAATCTATTTGTATTTCCCAATGGTGAACTAGAAGGTAAAAGAGGAAGTGAGAAGCCTGCTTAGAAAAACATTTCAGTAGTCCAGGCAAAGGGTGACTGTACCTTTGTTTACAGTAATCATACCATTGATTAGATAGCCTTCCCCTCAGCCTGACTAAGCTTCAAACAGGCTTCTTGACTACAGGCCCCACCTCACTTTGCTTAGAACATTTATTTTTGGAAATTTGCATTTGTAAATCCCTGCTTAATCTCTTTGAGATATAATTTGTCCTCAATTCAGATTCCCTGCCCCCCCCCCTAAGAATCTGGGACCTATCTCTTTGAAATGTAATCAACAAAAAAGGGCTCTCCTTTCTCAGTCTCAGCGGGACTGTGGGGGTGGGACAGCAGGAACTTAACTTCTTTGTTAAGCTACAATTAGCAAACACAGATGGTCTAGTCACATTGACCAGCCTCCTTAACAATGTCCCCCAGTACTTTTCCATTAGGTCATCCCAGCATTTAAAAATCTGTGTTCAGCAGAGTTGAATGCAATCTCTCTCCTTTTTCAATACTTTTGACTCCAATTTTCAATTTTGAATAAAGTCTTTCCTGTCTGTTTAACTGTTTCAGTGCAATTGACCTCTAGTTTATAGATGAAGAGATGTGATTAAACTTGGAATGCTATCTGGAGTTAGAGTTGTTAATAAATTGGATATGGGAATGAATCACAGAGAGGACTAAAAGCTATAACCCAGTTTGCTGAATGGCACAACTGAGTGAATGGTTGTCTATTTACTGTAATGAATAAAGCTTGAGGAATAAATTTAGACAAGATAATCAACAGTTCTTCATAGCTTATTTTAATTTTGAGATATTTATTAGCCTTCCAACTGTTTATATCAGATGGACAATTGAATATATAAATCTTGATTTATGGGGAGGAGCCAAAGATGGTAATAAAATTCTTGAGTTACCAGCATAGAGATATTTGTAACCAGGAGATGATATGAAGTCATTTAGGAAAAATGTTTAGAGTAAGTAAAATATAGAATAAGACAGAATACCTGTGGTATTTCTTTCAACCAAGGACTCTTAAATAGAGGACACACCTTTAAAATAGTCAGCAACAGGGGTGCCTGGGTGGCTCAGTCAGTTAAGTGTCCAAATTCGGCTCAGGTCATGATCTCACGGTTCGTGGGTTTAAGCCCTGCGTTGGGCTCTGTGCTGACAGCTCAGATCCTGGACCCTGCTTTGGATTCTGTGTCTCCCTTTCACTCTCTGCCTCTCTCCTGCTCACACTCTGTCTCTTTGTCTCTCAAAAATAATAAATAAACATTAAAAAAATTTAAAAAAAATAGTCAGCAACATTTTTCTCAAGTAGATGGAGAGTCCAAAGGGATAACATAATGGTTTTATAAATGCATCTATATCTTCATTTATGCCATCTTTATTCAATGCCTGGTAAGATGCTTGTTCACAGGACCCTAGCATGAAGTGAGGAGATTATATCCCTTTGATGTGGCCTCATGATTTAATTCATATTTGGGATGGAGTGTTGTAAATGTTCTTATCTAGTTCATTTTTATATTAAAATGTCCAAAACCTGATGATAATTAATGGTTTTATCTACATATTTAAATTCATTAATGTTACATCAGCCCCTCATTTTATCAAATAGTCTTTGAAGGGAATGAGACAGTACAGCATAGTCTCTCCTACAGGAGTTTGATTTGAAAGGCAGGAGATTGAGAAAGAGGGAATTTTCAATAAAAGTGGTTCTTTAACACAAGCCAGCCCTAAGACAAGGAGTGCTGCAAAGTCATTAAAAAAGCAATAAACAGGGAAAATGTACATCAGATACATGGGACACTTATCAAGGAGTAAAAGGCTTATAAGTGTCCTCAGAAAGATAGGTGGGAGAAAAAAAAATCAGCAGAACAAAGTCTCACTCTCCTGATTTCATGCAAGTATACCACACAGAAACTGGCACTTTGTTAACCCTGGGAGAGGTGAAAGAAAAGGTCTGTATTACCAGCAGGAGATGCCCTCAGCCTCTGCCTCCACATCCTTCTTTGTTTTAACATTCTAAGCTCAATTGACAGGACTCACCCCCCACTGTCCATCTCCTCTGTTCCTGTTCATGCTCTGTTGAGTGTTTCTGAGCAAACCAAACTTTAGACTGGACCCCTTAGATAATTGCTTCTTTGCCTCTTAGTACAGGGAAAATTCTTTCTAAATGACGGTATTACCAGTAACCCAATAGAAAACCCCATCACCAGCAAGTTACTAAACCCCAGCACACTGTGTGTATTTCATGCTTTATTCTTGCAGCGATTTTTATATTCAGTGTTCATCTCCAAGGATTTTGATTGTCTTTCTTCATCTAATCCTTGTTATTCTCTACTTCTTTCCAAATTTAATTTCGCAGGGTATGCTATATTCGAAGTAGGAAATGTGTGTCCTGGCCTCAGTTTGAGTAATTTCATCCTCTTTGCTCAATAAAAAAATCTGTGTTTTCTCCTTTGGTCTGAGAAACAATATCTTATGGGCTGAATCGTGTCCTTTCAAAATTGGAAGTCCTAACCTCCAAGTATTCGAGAATGTGGCTCTATTTGGAAAAGGGATATTTAAAGAGGTAATTAGCATAAAACGAGATCACATGAGTGGGCCTTAATCCAATATGACTGATGTTTTTATAAGAAGAGGAGATTAGGACATAGACACACACAAAGGAAAGACTATGTAAAGACAAACGGAGAAGAAGGTCATCTACAAGCCAGGAAGACAAGCCTGAGAAGGAAATTAACCCTGTTGGCATTTTGATCTTGAATTTCTAGTCTCCAGAATCATGAGAAAATACATTTCTGTTATTTAAGCCACTTACTCTCTCTGTGGCATTTTGTTAAGGCAGCTCTAGAAAACTCATGCACTGTAATACTACTTCTAGTATGGTTTATTTGCTAAGAACGTACACTCTTAAGTCATACTGTCTTTATTCACATCTTGGTTATCATTTAGTTACTATGTAATTATAGAAGAGTTAGTTCATATTTAAATCTTAAGCATTTAGAGAATAATCTATGCAAAGTTTTTAGCCCTTATGAGAGCTAAACCAATTTTAGCTGTAATTATTATTAGACTCTTACTGTTATTTAGTAAAAATGTTTTTTTAATGGAAACCAAAAGGATTATATGCCTCAAAATGGATTGAAAGAGTGGAACTTTCTAAAAATGTCAGGAGTTATGTTTTTATAGTTCTATTTTCAAACTTTGCTTCTTGCAAAGTAACAAGCATTTCCAGTGTGCATTGATCTAACAAAAAATTTATGTCACTGAAATGTGAACAGAAACAGAGCAAAGGCAAGGCACTCTTTAAATCTGTTGTAGAATATAAAGGCTTATAGAAATCTCTATGGAATAGATTAAATTAAAAAAGAAAGAAAGAAAGAAAGAAAGAAAGAAAGAAAGAAAGAAAGAAAGAAAGAAAGAAAGAAAAATGATGGCAGAGGCCATGGTCTTCTGATTTGACTACTGGGTTCCCAGTGTCCATTATTCTAATAGGTAAAAACAGGTGGTAGGTCTTAAAATTCGTGAATGAACCAATGTGAATGAGTTTTACAGGGGTATGTAAGAGCATCATACTAAAGATTCAGATGAGAAACTTATTTCTGAAAATAATTTAGTATGTAAAATATAAAAATAATTTATAAAAAGTGTCACATATACAATAAGCATAATGGTATCATTTTATGAGAAAATTTATTCTTATATGTTGAGACTGCCAAAATATCTTTCTTGGTACAGCCAATATTGATCCACATCAATGGACATCTTGTTCTCTCATGCGACATTCACCCAATAATACTTTTCAGAGCTTTGGTAAGACATTTGTCATGTGGTTGTTTCAATTTACTTTCTTTGACTAGAATGATTCTGGAATGATAGAAAATAAGTGTTTTAGTCTTCTTGCCTATGGATTCCTCTTGATATAGATTTATAAAAGTAATATCATGGTGTGATAGGCAAAATAATGACCATCCAAAGATACCTATGCCCTAATTACTGAAACCTGTAACTATATTAGATTACATGGCAAAAGAAAATTCAGATTGCACATGGAATTAAGTTTGCTAATTAGCTGACCTTAAGGTAGGGAACCGTACCCTGTATTAACCGGGTCCTTAAAAGTGGAAAAATGAATCAGAAAATGAAACCAGAGAGGTGGTAACATGAGAAGCCCTTGGCCAGACATTGCTGGCTTTCAAGTTGGAAGAAGTAGGCCACGTGGTAAGGGATGTGGATAGCCCCTAGATGCTGAAAGGAACAGTAAAACCATTATCTCCTACAGTTTCTAGAAAGGAACATAGCTCTATCAACACTGATTTTAGTCACCACCCTTATCGGACTTCTGAACTACAGTCTTGTAAGATAATAAGTATGTGTGGCTTCAAGCTACCAACTTTGTGGTAATTTTTTTTTTTTTTTTTACAATAGCAATATAAAACTGGTGCACATGACTTCCACTCCACATTAAAATACTTGCATTTTCTCCTCTAGAACACAAATTCATTTTTTAAACTGGCACTTGCTGGTATGAAATTTGATGCATTTTTTATAGAATCAAAATAACCCCAATTTTGTCAAATTCTGTGAAATAATTGATCTATTACATTCACATTAAATCAGCCTGATGCTGAATGATTAAGAGATGATTTAACAATTATGGTCAACTTGTTTAAGAATATTGTGAAAGATTCCTTCTGAAACTATGCAATTCTACGGTAGCTATTGCAAAGGAGAAACAATCTAAGACTAATTAAAAGAGATTAGGAAAGATTTTATTTAGTACTATTGCAATAAAAAAGGGCTGAGCTCAATTTCAAATATAGCAAGGACACCTGGGGATTTATAATCAAAAAGCAGAGTGAGGGAATCAATGGATAAAAAATTAGTAGGTGGAGACATCAAGGATTGGGGATTCTTACTAAAGTGGCCTAACAGGATTGTTGCTAAAGGCAGACCAAGGACTCAGCCATCAAGCTGGGGGAAGGGAAACTTATATCAGATATGAAGAATGATCAGATATCAAGAGTAGGGAGATGATTGAGGATTCTTGCCAACACTGGGCTCACCAAGGACAGAGACAGAAGACAAAGTTCAAGGCCTAGTGGAGAAGACAGGAACCTAACTAAAGTGTGGCCATACGAAGAGTCTTTGACTATTATCAAATGTTCATCATGATAAACTTATTTGTCTTGAAAATAGATGTCATAAGAACTAGGAAAGAATTACATCTGTAACATACAGGCCAGCTCCGTTCAATAAAATATTATGTAATCCATTATTATGGATTGAAGGGCATGTGTTGAAATCTAATCTCAAATATGATGACATTTGGAGGCAGGGCCTTTGAGAGGGAATTAAGTGATGAAGATAGTATCCTCATGAATGTAATCAATGCCCTTATAAAACAAACAAACAAACAAACAAACAAACACCAGAGAGATAGATAGCTTGCTGTCTTTTCCACCACAGGAGAATATGACAAGAAGTCAGCAGTCTGAAACCTGGAAGAGGATGATCACCAGAACCTGAAAATATAAGCACCCTGATCTTGAAATCCAGTCTTCCGAACTGAAAAATAACTTTCTGTTATTTATAAGCTGCCTAGTCTATGATACTTTGTTATAGCAGCCAGAACTGATTAATACAATCACAAATGTACATTTATATTTTATAGTATGAGCATTACAAATATAAACAGAAATAGATATATTATGATTAATAATATATTGTATCTAACATATATGATAAATGCTATAACATTTAACATATATGATATGTTTAACATATATGATATTTAACATATATGATAAATGCTATAATTTATAATTTATAATTTATAATCTGATCAACATTAATAAGTGTCACAGACTGAATCTGGAGTTCTTTCTTGTCCAGGAAGAGAGAAGATACAGAAATGAATACGAGAGAAGCTAATGTCTGGGAAGAGACAAGAGCTCCCAACAGGGGTCTTGTCTCCTTATTTACTGAGCTCTCAAAATCTTACACACGTGGTGAACGTGAAGAAAACAAGATCTTATATATGTGGTGAACATAAAGAAAACAATCAGAGAGTAATTGTTAACTTGTGTGTGTAAGAAGCAAAGGGTATGGGGGGGCAAGTGGATTTTGTGATCAAAGCACAATAGTATATTGTATATATACTAATAGTATTGGCACCAGATGGAAAGTAATTTCCTGTAAGGGATAAACAAGTTACTTGTGATCTCATTGTAATAACTAGCTAACTAACCTTGGGCGTTTTTGCCCCATTGGTGGCAGCTTTCCGCCCTAAGTTTTTTAACCTGTTTCCCCACAAATAAGACAACTAATGTTCTTTTTCCATTGTAAATCTTCAAAATCCAATGTGTGTTTTACAATTATAGCACATTGAAATTCAGACAAGTCATATTTTATGTGCTCTATAGCAACAAATGACTGATGGTTACCACATTAGACCGCATGGTTATAGTATTGCCAAACAAAAGTAATGGGTTTGTTATCTCATTCTCTCTTTATAGCTTTCAAATATATTGAGAAACATTGTCCCCTTCAAATAATCTAAAGAGAGGTACTATGCTGGCTAGGAGTTTAGACACAAAACCAGACCACCTGAGTTTAGAAGTCTACTCTACTTCTTACCAGCTGTGTAACCTTGTGAAAGCTATTATTTCTGATTGAGTTTCTATATTTTTAAAATGAGAACAATAATAATATTAAGATTTCATAGCATTGCTATGAAGATAATTAGTGGTCTGGCACTGGGGGAGTGCTGTATGTATTAATCTGTTTGCATAAAGGATATCTAATAGATCTGGGCACTTTACTAGGGAATATACTTAATTTTTTTTTTTTTTTTCTAAGTAATGAACATTCGGGATACCTGGGCGGCTCAATCAGTTAGGCCTCCAACTCTTGATTTAGGTCCAGGTCATGATCTCATTTTTCATGGGTTTGAGCCCTGCATTGGGCTCTGTGCTGATAAGGCAGAGTCTGCTTGGGATTCTCTCTCTCTGGCCCTACTCCACTCTCATTCTCTCTCTCTCTTTCTCCCTCTCTCTCTCTTTCAAAATAAATAATCTTAAAATAAAAAGAAAGGAACATTTCAAATTTCTCCATTTTTAGGTAACCTGAGCTATCTTTTTCACCCCAATAGGTATTGAACACATCCTTTCTCAAACTCTCTCACCCGACATGCCAAAAGTAATATTTGGTTCAACTGCAATCTTTTTTTATGTGCAGAAAGTACAACCTCCAACTCAGGCATTGATACCATAGTATAACCATTGATTTTTTTTTTTATTTTTATCTTTCCAATGTATTCTTTAAAACCTGATCAATTTTGATTGTTCTCTTTCTGATAACCTGACAAAAACATTAATTTTGCATCTTCTATATACCAGATGCTATGCCAGACACAAGAGTATAGCTGTGAATAATAAATGCACAAGTTATAGTATGAAACCTTAAGGCTTTGTTTACCTACAGAGTACTAAAGAGACAATTTCAGTATGTTCTGAGAAATGCTCTGTTGGGCAAAATTTAAGAGGCTGTCTTCATCCGTTTGGGCCACTACAACAGAATATTGTAGACTGGAGGAGGCTTAGAAAACAAAAAAAATTATTTCTCACAGTTCTAAAGGCTGAGACTACCAACATGAAAGAGCCAATAGATTTGCTGCCTGGAGAGTGCCTGCTTCCTGGTTTATAAATGACAGTCTTCTTACTGTGTCCTCACATGGAGGAAGGGCGAAGGGGCTCTTTGGGGTCTCTTTTTTAAGAACATTAATGCTATTCATGAGAGTTCTGTCTTCATGATACAACCACCTCCCAAAGGCCCTACCTCCAAATACCTGCGTGGGGTGTTTCAGCACCTGATATTTGGAGGACACAAATGGTCTACAGCAGAAGTTAAGGGAGCCAATGACAAGGTCACCTAATCACTTTACAAAAAAATGAGAGAGACACACACACACACAAAGCACCTTTTACTTCTTTTCCTGAATCCACTTTCAATTCTTTTTAAAATGAGGAACAGAAAAAAGTCCATTTTCAAACAACCTCTCCCAACATTTATATCACCTCTATGTTTCCTAGTTTTATCAGAGAACCATTAATAGGTTCATAGCATTCTACTCTTCTCAGCTGATTTTTGAATGTCCCAAATATTTTAAATATATTAAGTAAAGTATGTCTACTTATAATTGTACTTCTTTAGAACTTAAAAACTGTATTTGCTCAAAATAATATATGAAGTATCTACTGTATATCCCAAATTATGGGTTGATAGGACACTTAGTGAGTTCAATGGCTATTTTAAACATTGAACATAGTAACTCTTTCAGTACATAAAGTAGCTAGAGGTCTTTTCTCTTTCCGAAAAGGGATCATAATTGCCATGGACAAGAAGGAGGTCAAGAAAGTTGACCTCTGTTGTAGAGATGCATATCTTCTTCATGCCTAGAAGGCTAGGAAGCTTCATCTCAATCTGTAGAAAAGCAAGTGAATGTTTTCTTAGTCTTAGTATAACAGAATATTTTTTTTTACTGTGTTATCAGTAGGTGCTATTTGGATATGGAAAACACAGGAAAAGTAGAGAAAAGGCCTATTCTAGGAGAAAGATTCTCAATTGATGTGTGTATTTTATGTAAATATGAAAATTAGAATCACTGATAGTGGGAGAATGGTTGTATGAATGGCCCTAATTAATTACCTCCCTGTAGCTACTCTCTTGGCCCTAAATAAATCTAGTCCCCTCTCAGTCTGACACTAGGCCTGGCCATGTGATTTACTTCGTTTAATGGGTTATTAGCACACGGCATAGCAGCTTAAAAATGCATGTTTATTTCTGCCTTCACTTTTGTAAAATTTGGCCTGCTCACTCTTGTTTCTCTCCACAGCTGTTAGGACATGGCTGGCCTAGCATGTTATGGTGGAGACACCTGTAACTGAATTGACTTTCCCCAGTTTTCCCGGCCAAGACCATCCTAGATCACTTGACAGTCAGTTCATCGCCAAACTCATGAAAGTACACTGGAAAAACATGACAGAACAGTGGCCAGTGGAACTTGAGCTGGTATGCTAAACTCTCCCATTGATGCCCTAAAGTGATCTCAGATGAACACCCTACATGTAGATAAGCATGCACAGTGAAATATATTCCATTTTTGAGACTGATCAAGGCTTTTAGGCAGAAATATCTACCTTAGTTATAATAAAGGATAATTCCTTTCCTTATTACTATTTCCATCTTTTCCTCTGGGTCTGAAATATACTCTGAAAGATAAAACTCAAATTCAAAGTTTACTTTGAAACCCTATTAGCTGCATAGAGCTAGCTTTCTCAAAAGAGAACCAAACATGAACAGGTCCTGCAGCAAAGAGAGAAGAGTGCAATTTCACTCTTACTTGCCTTACTGTTTCCAGATCCTTGTTGTTATTTATATACGATACTTGTTTGGAACAGCCTCCTGTAAGCATATCTCCCAGCTATACCTGGATATGTAACATCAGCCTAAGACTGGGAATTTCCAGGGATATAGCTTCACCATGGGCTTTTTGTGGAGGAGGGAATAATTCTCCTCCTTTGTTCATAATAAGCGGCACGTGAACCGTAGTATGCCATTCCTAAACTCCCCATTTTAAAGAAGAAGAAGAGTACCAGCCTGAAAAGCAGAGGAGGACATTTATTTAATGTACATAAATAATTATAAGGTGAGAAGAAGTCTGCACTCTCTAAAGGGAAGATGACATATGGCTCATGGATGCCACAGTAGCACGTGCAAATGTCAAGGCATCACGCTGGAACGCTGGCCTATTTTCTCCACCTTTTGCATTTATCACTTCTTTAGAGATTTATAGTCTCTGAATTTCAGATTTTGGAAGTGTAATGGCTATCACCATGAATAAAATATACCGGTGTACAAGTTATTAATCTCGTGCTCTCCTGGCACTTGCGTGGGGTCTAGCTGAATTTAGATGATAGCATATTCATTCTCTACTGCCTTCACTTAAAACCCTTTCTCACAACTTTGTAAAATAAGCTTTCTGGTTTGTTTGAATACCTGCTCTGGAATTTTAGTAAGTTGATTCCTTTTCTCAGTGATCTGAAAGATTGCAATGAGTAATGAGAAATGTTCACTCTTGGGGAAAAAAAAAAAGAAAAAAACCTTTCTATTTAAAATGTTTACAAACTAGTGTTCATCTAAGATGGGGAAAAGGATTAGCATCAAATGTAACAAAATGCAATAGTACATATTAAGTCAATTTTAATATACGGCAGATGCGGAGATATAAATTCTAAATTATTTTAGGTGCAGTATCTAAAACATAACATACTCATAGATTTCAAGTAAGATTAAATTTTAATAATATTTCTTTATAAATATGCAGAATCAAAGTGATTTAGATTCTGGCACCATCATAAAGATAGTCTCAAATTTTCAGTTCATCTCTGGTTATTGTCAGTTATGAACAGAATATATGAATTTCTCCATTCTAAGACCTTTCATTATGCAAAGATAAATATACAATTATAATACTATAAGAGAAATATAGAATTAAATGCACATTTCTTGGATATTTTAATAATATGATATATTCTTTAATAGAATTTTTAAAATGTGACATAAAGATATCTTCCTAAAATGCTGTGTCCTCATAATTTTTTAAATTTAAATATTCTATTTTTTTGGTAAGCAGAACTAACATACATCTATATAAAATAAAATCTATAGACATGCAGGAGTTCATGAAAATATTGGTGTATGTTGTTTCTCGTTAAAAGTAAAATCTATTTACCAATGTGTTAATAGGTAATTTTAATTCTATGGCTATGTGTATTATTTTTTTAACTGGAATTGGTCTTTTGCTGGTTGAATATTTATTTTCATCCCTCTTGAACACGCTTTTCAAACAGCCTTTGGAATAACCCTGCTTCACTTATTAAGAAAACTGAAATCATCAGATCAAAGTATGTTCCATTCTATTGTTGCATTTGTTTAGAAGGTAAGAAAATTCAGAAATAGTATTGTGGGAAAACATCTGTATTGTGGACTTAAAAAACAAGCAACATACTCACTCGCCACTAAATAGTTCAAAACCATTTGTCCTATTGTCTCTTATTTTCAAACTCGTCTTTGTGTATTCTGTTTTACGATGCACCATCAGGGCTCTAACCACATGTTTTCTTTGCCAGCTCTTAGGTTCCCTGCTGTAGGGAAGCCCAGAAGGGACTTGATCCTTTCTGACTGCTTCATTTGGGGGCGGTGCTTCTTCAACTCAGCAGGGTACTTGTTACAGTAATAGAAGTTAACTTCAGTTTGTTCATTGTCCCCATACTTGTAGAACCTGCCTTATCAAATTCCTTCTTGAAGCTACTAGCCAGCCAGCTCCTGTTCCTCAGAGGGCTGGTTGATTCCCAGCTCGTTGGCTCTTCATTTGAGCACCTGAAGTTCAAGCAGCTGAGGCTGGAGCTGAGCAAGACCCATGCCCCTTGGAGAGGGAGGTCTGAATCCCTGTTTTGTAGGGTTCTCTCTCCAAGCTTTAATAATCCAAACCTCTTCCCTTTCTTTCCCTCAGTCCTGTCTCTTGTAGTTACTACCCCTGTAATGCCATAGTGTATCTTCTTTTCCTTTCCAGCTCCTTGACACCTAGTTAACAATACTTTAAATTTTTGGTTTGTATGACTGGGGTGGATTCTGTCTTCTGACCTTGCTGGAAGGTGCAGAAGCAAGAAACACAGTCATTCTGTTTTTCAACCTTAATTTTAAAATTAAGGCCTCAATCTTAAGAGTTATGTTCATCCCGGTTTCTAAAACATTATTGTAAACACACCCATACTGTGAATATTGAGGGAGTACCACCTTAAAATAAATGAAAGGACAGAAATTAAAATATAATGAACTGTTCCTGTATGCTAGACCCTATGTTCTAGAAGTTTCCATCATTTACATATAATATCAAACTCAAGGGAAAAAAAAGATTACCCACAGATTATATATAAGAATATTTTTAAATTTTAAATTATTTTTTATTATTTTTTAAAAGTTTTTTTATGTTTTTTTTAAGAGAGAGAGAGAGAGAGAGGGAATCCCAGTGC
Organism: Panthera tigris; assembly: GCF_018350195.1. Taxonomy (NCBI): domain Eukaryota; kingdom Metazoa; phylum Chordata; class Mammalia; order Carnivora; family Felidae; genus Panthera; species Panthera tigris. The sequence continues at coordinate 175,658,624 of NC_056663.1, read as the reverse complement.
AGAGTTTGATGTGGGGCTCCAACTCACAAACCATGAGATCATGACCCAAGCTGAAATCAAGAGTCTGATGCTTAACCAACTGAGCCACCCAAGTGCCCCATATAAGATTATTTTAGAAGTTTGCATTCTTTATACTCTTAAGCGTTCATAATTTAGATACAAATAATTGCTTAACCTTTAACACAAGTAGAAATTCAATAACACTAGCAATAAATTACAAAAATATTGCCAGCTACCATGTATTGAACATTTATTTCTTATGCTTAAGAAATAATAAGCTTAAGAAATAGAAGAATTAGAAATAGAATAGAAATAGAATAAGAAATAGAAAGCATTCTATTAAGTGCTTTCCATACCTTATTTCATTTAATCTTCAAAAAACACTCAAGACAATAACAAACTTATTGTCATCACTGTTTTCAAAGGAGGTGTAGATATATCAAATAATTTACAGAAGATTACACACTAATTGACTGAAAGGATAGGAATCCAGGTTTTGTTTTCTGTTATTTTTTTTAAATGGCAAAGTCTGTGGTTTTGAAAATCATATTTCAATTTACTTTCCAATTATATGGCTAAGGATAAATGGATTTTTACTTAGCTTTTAAAAACTTTTTGTGCTTATTGTTTAATCTGTTGTCAGTAGCTGCACTCATTTCCATAAGTTGCCCAATGTCTCTGGCAGAATGGTCCACTACTAGTCCTCCTGCTCTTAATTTGGACCTGCTTTTAGTGTTTCTCTTTCTCCTGAACTCGAAGTCTATTCCTCATTTTCTAAAGCCGATATTCATGCAACAATTCTAAAAAAAAATCCTATATTTGATTATGCCCCTACATTCAGAGAAGTTAACGGCTATCAAGAGCATCTACACTGTGCTGTGTGATCTAACCAAAAAACTGAACTGGTGCCATCCATTCATATTTTGGGTCCAAGGGTCATAGTAGTCCATACACTAAAACTAAGTCTTATTACCATTCCTGCACTTACATGAGAAGTGTGAGGTCTAGTGTTTATATAATTCTTTAGATGATTAATGATGCAAAAATAAATGTAATCGATGGTGCCAAAGGTTTCATAATGTTGCTTAGCATAGATTTGCTTGTGTATCAATTAAACCTATCCTATCCATTAGCATCAATTAAATAGCTATAGGTACAGAATTCTGTAGAGGATCAGAATATGCCTCCCCAAATATGCCATTTTGGTGTAAGGATTATTTTGAGCTAAAGACAGTTGGGAAACAGAAGATACCAAAAAGCTCTCTGTCCTCTAAAGGATAGAGGAGTCTTTGACTAAAAAGGAAACTTGCAACAACTCTACACTCTTATGTGCCTGGAAACAGTACTGAGTAGAGTCTACTTGACAAATCTTACAAAATGACTCTTATCTTCCATTAGTTTCTTCTCCTATGTTTACCTCCGCACAATTTGCCCTTGTTAAAAGCCTAAACCCCTTTTCCATTGTCTTGGCACTTTTCTGCAAATTCGTTGTTCTTTACGATGCTATATAAGCCCCAAGTTCTAACCACCCCTTTGCGATACTCACTGAACTTCAGTCACATGTATACATGATGCACATGTTAACAAACTGTTTTCTTGTTAATTTGCTTTCTATCAGTTTAATTTCCAGGCACCCAGCTAGAGAATGGAGGAGGGTAAAGGAAGTTTGTTTTTTTGTTTGTTTTCCCCCCACTAAACTAGTAAAATTCTTTACTTAAGTAAAAAAGCTTGAGTTCATATTGTCTTCTGCCTGATTCTAGAAGAATATGTCTGACAATGGATGCCAGACATATTGTATAAAAAGAGAAAAGTGCTAATATTTGGGACCATCATTTGCTAAAATGTTAAATTGTCTTTGGTAATGGTCACAGAATACTCCTAAGGAAAATATTGAAAATGTATTTCAGAATATTTTTCTGGCTAATAGAACAGGTGATCCTTCCTTACCAGGATAAAAATATCAAATGGTCCTTGGAAAAAACAAGTCCTGAGTTATTATAAGAATGAGTAGTGAATGAAAAAAGTGATATTATTCCCCTTTATGGACACATCTTTCACAGGCAAAGCAGATAAGGTCTGATTTCTAGACAGGTAGGTAAAGCAGGTGTTGTTGTGCCTGGAGCATGTCAATCCTTGGTGACTAACTCTATTACCAGAAAAGGAGGGGACAAAGTTGTCTCTGAGAACCAGAAGACAGGGATTAGGTGGGGTGGATGAATACTATTTGAAAAGTATAGTAAGATTTGAAGAGTAAAAATCGCCTGTACTCATTTCATGGTGTTATAGATAAGCTACAGAAAAGGAAGCCACAAAATATCTGACTTCAAGGTTCAAGTATATGATGATATGGGCAATTGTGTCCTGCTGTTCATCATTTTCACAAGATTCAGTATAAGAAGAAATGGACTTTCATTGGAGCCAAGAGGGACTAGGTTTTCACTGAAGACAGAATGAATTGATAGCAGGTATTAAAACTTGATATATGTTGCAAAGGACATTGTGTAACTAAGTATGTCACAGACTCCATGTGGTAAAGAAGTTTAGTGAAAGAAAAATTACTTTGGATTGAAACAAGCAAGGAAGACTTTTTATGGGCCATAAAATGTGACCTGAATTCTATACTAACATCGGAGAATGTCACTGAAATCAAAGTGATCAGGGAATAAACAAGACAGGAAAACATTTAGAATTTGTTCTAACATTTATTTATTATTTTTCATGTCTTATTAAGTCGGAGTGATTTTTATATGCTGGGCATTGTTCTAAATGTTTTATCTATATTATGTCATTAAATCCTCCTAACAGTGCTATGAACTCAGTCAGGCCCTGGTGTTATCATCCCTTTGCCAATGAGGAAACTTGAGCACAAAGGACAAGGTCCCTGATTGTCATTTGGCTACTAAGTTGCTGAAGTGGGCTTTCTTTCCTGCTAGTTTGGATTCAGAGACCAAGGCCTTAACCATTGACACGGCGTGTTGTTCTCTTTCCCAAAACCACACATTACCACGTCCACATACCAAATTAAGACACACTGACATCCAGAATGTAGGGTCTCCTCGATGTTGATTTCCGATTTAAGAATGGCTTTGTTATAAAAAGAAAGAAAAAGAATCGCTTTGAATATTGAAAGGTACACTGAGGTTTTGTTTGTTTTCGTTTTTGTTTTTGTTTCCTTTTTGTAAAAAGCATCTCTTTGTTGGAAAAGGTCTTCAGAGATTAAGAAAGAACTGAAGCTGAATTAAAACTATTATTCTCACAGCTAAAGCAGTAAGGTTTTGAAGACAATGAAAAAGTGACATGAGCATGTTTTTCCCCTCCATTACTACCTTCTACCCTCCCATACATACATGTATTATTTTGGTTCTTGATATATAGACACAGTTATTTTCAGCAGTTTACTTTTCTTTGTTTCACCTATTTTAAAAATATGGATTTAGAGCTTCCATGGTCATTTACCTTTCAATCTGTCCTTCACTCTCGAACAGGTATTTAACCTCTTGGTGTCCAGTTAATATTTGTGCTAGAAAAAGGTCATTGACCTTGTACATATGTAGTGTTGTAAATGTAGAGGGAAACAGCATTCGTTCACTACTTGCTACTGGCACACTTTATATTTGGCCTCAACACTAATTCTGTCCCCTGCATATCTGAACGTGGTTAACCGATATTGCCTTCACGGTCTACAGTTAGTTTTTCACCGCAAGTCTATTAACACAGCACTTCTGAGAGACTCTTTGGATCGTCGTTTCTTTCTTGGCCTTGAATTTGCAATCACAAATTCCATTTAAAAGAAACGCGTTGCCCCAACGTCCACTACAACAGCCCTGCAAACTAGAAGCCCAGTAGTGAGTTGACAGATGATTCACACAAACAAGCAATCATGCCTAAGAATGAAGCCCCCTAATGCATCCCTCAGCCCACCAAAACAAAACAAAACAACAAAACAAAACAAAACAAAACAAAACCTTTCTTATTAAGACCTTCCATTACGTCTTTGTCACTTGGTGCAGAGCCTTTAAAAAGTGAAACACTCACTTAACTCTTCATCCCAGCTAGATTGCAAAATTCCCTGGTGGAAAATTAGGTAGTTTGGAGAGTACATTGACTTGTGCAGATGAAAAGCCACCCTAATGGTCTGAAGAGTTACTACGCTCTAACACCCTCCTGCTGTAAATTGGTTGGAGGATGCCCTAGCGATCCAAAACAGTCCATGTTCAAGTGCATCTTTTAACACCTAGTGTGGGAAGGCTTATTTAGCCACTGAAGAAAATTTAAATCACAGACGGCCTGTTGTCTAAAGCATCCTCAAGGGGCGAACGACTACTCTGAAAGCTGCATTAACTCGGTAGAAAAACTTATAAAGCCATCCCCTAGTGGCCTGAAGGAGTTAATGCCCGAGTCTCTGCTAAAGTCAAGTCAATTCTTTAGGGTCAGGAACATACCAGGGTCTTTGCTTCCAGGCCAAAATGCACAAGGGCACTCAGTAACAGCAGAGGGGGAGGCATTTGATTAGGAGAGGGGCCGACACAAATGATGGTGTTTCTTTCAGCACTATCTTCAAGGCTGAAGTTGTTAAAGTATTATGATTTGGTGGCTTAAACATGTTGGGATGCTTAAGACTTTTAACTTCTAACCTAGAATAATTTGACACTGTGAGGAAAAGAACAAGTTTTCCTATTTTGAAATATGTAGAGACGAAACCAGCAACTCTGTTGATGCTACAGCTTATTAAAGATGCAAATTAAAAATATCAAAAAGCATGGAGATTTGCTTAACCTTTTACCAAGTGTAAATCTTTAATCTGATCTTAATATGAACTTCGTTGATTTACTTAAGTTTAATAACACGGTGAACTTGTGAGGTGTTAACAGTACCTTTAGTGGTCAAGTATTACATTTTAGAATTGTTAGAAAAAGGTTAATTTGAAATCCAGTCAGGAAATCATATTATATTACACAACATATATCTGCTTTAGTGAAGAACTGACAAACTACAAATGCCTCAGAGGAAAAATTCTACTGAATTAAAAGCAAAAGATTAATGTACTTGGAAATGAATTTGCATTCAACTGTAAAACAATGCCATTATGCCATCCTTTCTTTCTTTTCTTCTTTTTTTTTTTTTCCTAATGTAAACAGTCATTTCTGAGGCTCCTGTTACTAAATTAGAAGGTTATATAATGCAAAATGCAATTGAAGACATTTGGATTAAAACAAAAAAAAAATCAGTAGAAAGTTTTATTATAAGCACTAGCTTTCACTTAGTACTTTATTGTTGGGTTACTTTTGAACTTTTTTTTTTTTTCATTTTACAATAAACTTAAATTAGCCGTGCTACATTAAAAATTTAAAATATACCATGCAGGAAAACAGCCACTGTTATAGCCTTTAGAATATGATTTAATTTAGCAATTTCAGAAGTAGCATTAATAAAAACAATATAATATCCAAATGACAAGAAAATAAGGCAGGCTTTCATGCTTATACAGGCCTTTTCTTTCATCTTCTCAAAAAATTAGACTCACAAACATGTCATAATTACTTGAAATTGTCTGCAGTATCAGGAAGAATAGTTTAAAATCACTTTATCACATGCCAAACCACAGTCTATCTCTGACAATGTAAATTAGTCACTACTAAAAATAAGGGATGATGATTAATTACCCGAGAGCATACCTGCCAGAATTACCAGTCACTGGAACCGGATTTCTTGCTGAAACATACCTTATAATAATTTAGGTACATGCTTCAACATTTCACCTAGTCTAAGACACAATCTTTATGGTCTGAAAATAAATAAAATATTCCTGAGGTAAGTCTGTATGGTGCTAACAGAATAAACAGATAAGTAAACAATTCTGTTAATGAATATCTACATATAACAAATGCTTATTTTATCCATGACTTGTGATGTCTCAAAAATGGCTGGTCAGGGCAGTTTATATCATTGTCAAATATGACTTCCATCTTGAAAACTCTAATTTGATCCCTATATCCCCAATCATTTTAAATTACTCTTTAGTCTTTTTTCTTTTCTTTTTTTTTCTTTTTTGCATTCAGGGAGAACCAGTTCTTCCAGTGAGAAGATCATAATGTACTCGTTGGGTTAATATACTCACATGCCTTGGATAGTATTCAGTGGCATGGCTGATTAATTTTCTAAAGATCACTCTTGAACTTCAAACAGGCTTTACATTTCTGACAATTGAGCCATTATGTATATTATATTATCAGAAAAATATGAAATCTTTGGTGATTCTGAGCTAATTGAATTTTGGTTTCCAATTCCTAATGCATTCAATTAATAAATATTTTATTTCACTAGATTTGCAGTTGTTTACTGTTTTCAGTAATAAAGAACTCTGCTAATAAGAAAATGCTGCTTTTTGAAATCTCTCTGAAGAACAATGAAAAATTGTTGCAGGAAAGGCCTTTCTTCAGGAAATTATTTAGCTCCTATTGATGGAAATAGATTCCACTCTCCAGAGGTTTTCCTCTTCCCTTATCCCCATGAATTTTTCACAAAGCCCCTAGAGCAATTAATGAATAAATCAGATTAGTTCACTCCACCAATCAAAACTTTTCAAAATGGCCTCTGATTCAGTTTATAATGTTCTACAACATAGATTTGGTGGCCTAGAATGATCTTTGCTATGTCTACCTCTTAGACCTTATTTTTAGCACTATTTCCCCTAACTAACCAAATAAAAGCCAGCGGGTGTTTAATGTATACAAAATGCCAGTCCTTACAAGATATTTGGATGTGCGATTTATTTCTGACACTTGCACTGTTGAATTTGCTTCCAATATGCTTCCACTCTTGATCTGTATAATTAATACTTATTCCCGGGTCTCCTTTCATTTTTTAATGTTCCTACCAATATTCCACTACAACTGCCACCATCACCATCATCACTAAAATCCTTCTGTTATATGGTTGCAAAACATTTTTTTAACACTTATTCATTTTTAAGAGACAGAGAGGGACAGGGTGTGAGTGGGGGAGGGCAGAAAGAGAGGGAGACACAGAATCCAGAGCAGGCTCCATGCTCTGAGCTGTCAGCACAGAGCCCGATGTGGGGCTTGAACCCACGAACTGTGAGATCATAACCTGAGCTGAAGTTGGGTGCTTAACCAACTGAGCCACCCAGGTGCCCCAAAACTGTCTTTTGATGTAAAACAGAAAAATGCATGATGTATTTTTCTTGTATCAAACATACAAATGCATGCAACATCCATGTTTATTTAGGTCTTTGTTCTGTGCATCATTTTTATAGATTTATCACCAAGTAAATATAATAAGAAAAGAGAAGGAAATATGAAAGAGAAATAGCATGTATAAAAACTTAGGGATCACTCACACAATAAGAGATAGATAATCTGAGTAGCCTTACATCTATTAAAGAAATTGAATCAATTATCAATAAACTTCTCAAACAGAAAACACCTGGCATGGATGAGGTAACTTGCAAATTCTACCAAATGTTTAAAAGAGAAGAGAAAAGCAGAAGGAATGCTTTTGAACTCATTCTATGAAGCCAACATTATCCTAATACCAAAACTCAGGCAAAGACACCACCAGGAAAGGAAACTGCCAACCAATGTCTCTCATGAACATAGATGCAAGACCCCTCCACAAAATCTTAACAAATCAAGTCCAACCATGTATAAAAATAAATAGACATGATAACTAAGTGAGATTTATCCCAGGTATGCAGTTTGTTACAACATTTGAAAATAAACTAATATAATCTGTCACATCAATTAACTAAAGAAGAAAATACATGTGATCACATTAATAGAGGCAGAAAAAGTATGTGATCAAAATCCAGCAGTCATTAATGATAAAAACTCTTAGAGAACTAGGAATGAAAGGAAACTCCCTCGACTTGATAGAGAGTATCTACAAACAACAACAACAACAGCAACAACAACAACAACAACAAACGCACAGCTCACATCATGCTTAACGGGAGAAACTTGCAGTTTCCCAGTAAGCTTTATTTACAATTACCTAAACTTGGAAGCAACTGACATGCTCATCAGTAAATGAATGGTAAAAACCAAACAAACAAAATAAACTCACAAAAAACCTGTGGTATATCTGTACAATATAATGTCATTCAACACTGAAGAGAAATGAGCTATCAAACTCTGAAAAGACAAGAAAGAAACTTAAATGCATATTACTAAGAGAAAGAAATGAGTCTGAAAAGGCTACATACTTTGGAGTCCAACTATACGACATTCTGAAAAGGCGAAACTATGGAGACAGTAAAAAGATCAGTGGAGATCTTCCCTATGACCCAGCAATAGCACTGCTAGGAATTTACCCAAGGGATACAGGAGTGCTGATGCATAGGGGCACTTGTACCCCAATGTTTATAGCAGCACTTTCAACAATAGTCAAATGATGGAAAGAGCCTAAATGTCCACCAACGATGAATAGATAAAGAATTGTGGTTTATATACACAATGGAATACTATGTGACAATGAGAAAGAATGAAATATGGCCTTTTGTAGCAATGTGGATGGAATTGGAGAGTGTTATGCTAAGTGAAATAAGTCAGGCAGAGAAAGACAGATACCGTATGTTTTCACTCCTTTGTGGATCCTGAGAAACTTGACAGAAGACCATGGGGGAGGGGAAGGAGAAAAAAAAAAGAAAAAAAGGTTAGAGAGGGAGGGAGCCAAAACATAAGAGACTCTTAAAAACTGAGAACAAACTGAGGGTTGATAGGGGCGGGAGGGAAGGGAGGGTGGGTGATGGGCATTGAGGAGGGCACCTGTTGGGATGAGCGCTGGGTGTTGTATAGAAACCAATTTGACAATTAATTTCATATTAAAAAAAAAAAAGATCAGTGGAGCAGCCCTGGGGGGCTCAGTCCGTTAAGCTTCCGACTTGGGCTTAGGTCATGTTCTCACGCTTTGTGGGTTTGAGCCCTGCTAAGGCTCTGTGCTGACAGCTCAGAGCCTGGACCGTACTTCAGACTCTGTGTCTCCTTCTCTCTCAGCCCCTCCCCTGCTCACACTCTTCTCTCTCTCTCAAAAATAAAATAAATATTAAAAAAAAAAAAAAAAAGATCAGTGGTTTCCAGGGATTAAGGGGGAGGGATAAATAAATAGGAGGAACACAGAGGCTATTTAGGGCACTTAAAGTAGTCGGGTAGAGGAATGTCATCCAACATTTTCCAAACCCATACAACACACAACACCAAGAGTGAACCCTAACGTAAAATGGATTTTGGATGATGATGATGTGTCAATATAGGCTTATCAATTGTAACAAATGTACCACTCTGTATGGGATGCCAGAAGTCAACAGTAAGGGAGGTCGTGCATATATTGGTATAGGGGGATATGCCAACTCTCAGTACTTTCTGTTCAGGTTTGCTGAGAACCTAAAACTGCTCTAAAAATTAAGTTTATTAATTACAATCATTACTTAAAAAGATAATTATAAAATTAATGAATAGAAAGTGTATTCATTGAAAAAAAAAAAAAGACTACAATGTCTTTTTAAGAAGAACAAAAATACTTTATTTAAAAAGAGGAGCATGGGTGTGTGTCAGCAAGCTAGCTACCTCCTTAATTTGCAAAATATGCAAATACAAAAAAAAATAAAGGTAGACACCAATAACTGAACTCAGTTACTGAAGCAGATATTATAAACAAGGCAGTTCAAGAGGGTGAAAACTTGATGAAGAAACTGATGACATAAGATACATCAATGGAATTATGGAAACATAAGTGAATCTCCCAATAAGCTGTTTTTTCTTGAAAATATTACCCAACTTTTATAGCCCAATAGATAAAATAAAGGGATGAACTAAATAATCTCCCAGCCCTAAAATTACAAAATCTTAAGCAGGTATTCCTTAAAATCTACTAAGTTCCAGAAGTTGTGAAACATAATAGAAATATGACTCAAAGTATAAGATAATATGGGAAGATAGTTCACAGAATAAAGGTTCTAAAGAAAATAAGATATGTGAAGTCTTTATTGAAAGAAAGAGGATGAAAGAGAGAAAAGCTTGGAAAAAAGATGAAAATAATGTCCTTAGACAATGAGAAATGGAAAGGTAGTTTGAGACGAGGCCAAAGAGAAAAGGGAAAGAGGAAAAATTAGAGAACAGTGCTGTTAAAGGTCAATTTAACCTTCACATCAAAGTTTAACTCAATTTCCTGGATACATTTTGAGGTTAGCAATGTCTTATTAACTTAGTTTTCTCTGACTGCAGCTGGAATCTAAATGTGATCCTTCTGACTGCTGAGCACAGGAACTGGCTCACAGATACTTGAAGGTTTACGGTGGTCACATTCTGCCTGCATTCACCACAGCAATCTCATCAGATCTGGAGGACAAGCACACACCTAAATAAAAGTCTATATGTCTGATATATTGGGATCCTTAATATGCTATGAAGAAGCCTCTCATTTGTAATACTTCCTTCCCCCTTGATTCACAGCTCAATGGGCTAGAAATTTTGGAGGGAACAACCGTGATTTCTTAGAAAGCATACTGGCTTAGAAACTTCAAGTCATGCATCAGCTACTTATTAGCCACGCACATTTAAAAAATAATGTTATTTTATTAAATTTCTTTCACATTTATTTATTTTTGAGACAGAGAGAGACAGAGCATGAACAGGGGAGGGGCAGAGAGAGAGGGAGACACAGAACCAGAAGCAGGCTCCAGGCTCTGAGCCATCAGCCCAGAGCCCGAGGTGGGGCTCGAACTCAGGGACCGTGAGATCGTGACCTGAGCTGAAGTCGGACGCTCAACCGACTGAGCCACCCAGGCGCCCCCAAAATAATGTTATTTTAGAGGCACCTGGGCAGCTCAGTCGGTTAAACAACTGACTTTGGCTCAAGTTATGATCTCATAATTCTTGGGTTCGGGTCCCACGCTATCAGTGCAGAGCCTGCTTGGGATTCTCTCTCTCTCCCTCTCTATGCCCGTCCCCCACTTGCATGCTGGCTCTCTCTCTCTCAAAATAAATAAATAAATTTTTAAAAAGGTTATTTTATTGTGGTAAAAATATAACATGAATTCTACCCTGTTAACATTTTTTTAAAGTGTGCAATAAATTATTGTGGACTCTGGGCACAATGTTACACAGAAGCTCTCTAGAGTTTATTCATCTTGTGTGACTGAAAGTGTATGCACTTTCATTGGTTGCCCCACCTTGGCCTCTTCCTCTAGTGCCTGGCAACCCCCACTCCACTGTTTGATTCTATGAATTTGACTATGTTAGACACCTGATCTAAGTGGATTCATGCATTATGTGTCTTTCTTTGACTGAACTTATTTCACTTGGCACAACGTCCTCAAAGTTCTCCAGGACATGCCACATGATGGGGCAGAGAACAAGTCCTAAATTTAAAAAGGTTGAAATCATACCAAAGATCTTTTCTAGTCATAATGGAATGAAACTACTATTTGTCGAAGGAAAGTTGAAAAATTCACAAATATGTGGAACTGAAGACACAGCTTTTTCTGCGTCACCTAAGCTTCCAGGAACCTACATTTCTTAATCTGTGAAACTCTGCCCTCTTATGGTTGAAGTCAGCTTGGGATCTCAGCTGACTTCTGTAAATGAAATGGAGCTGCTGAGAGTGCAGTCACTACCTGGGTCATCTGTGCCAGGATATACACATAGTGTGACAATCACCCAGTCTGAGTCTTTTCCTGGTAGCCACATCTTCATGAGCAGACACTTTTTTAGTAATGAAGCGATTCAGGCAGTGACATGCATGACTGTACCAGAAACTTGTGAATTCACTAACGCCATTATTGCTTTGGCTGAAAGCTACATTCCTGAAGAGCAAATTAAAGTCTGAGGAGGACAGCATATAGAAACAAAGTAGTCGCACAGGCCCACATATGAATGAGTTTCTTCAGATCTGCCAATAGCAGTTCTAAAGGTGGGACAAGCAGAGTAATCTCCGGGGGACAGGCACAGAGGGAGACTAAAGCGATTCATGTCATAAAGTCTGTGAGAGCGGAGACTGGCGACAGTGACAATACACATTCCCTACATCCAGTTTTGCTGGAGGCCTGCCTTGCCCTCTGCTTTCTTAGCCCCACCAGGATACGACAAGTTCAATGGAAATTGAAGTGTTTTAGAAAAATTCTAAAATAAACCTCAAATACTTGTTTAGAGGATCCAAGTGATTTAAGTAAGATGTGACAATGGATGAAAACTTGACCGTTAAAAGTGGTATAGCATTCCCCTATACGAGCTATTTGAAAGGGATTATTTTTATCTCAGGAAGCTACATTCTCATATTCGAGAATTTGAATCAAAATTGTTGAATCCTGGTTCACCAGCTTGGTTCCTAACGCAAGGTAATATGAAGAAGATCTAACCCAATTAAGTTTCAAGATGAATGTTTTCAGTTGCATTAATCATTGCTCTGGGAGCTTTGGTAGTTCCTTATATACATGTCAAGATATTAGAGAGTTTTGTTCTATTTTCTTGGGCCTGAAAAAACTACTCTTTCTGTATCGTCAACATTTCATATTTTAGCCCATACTTTGAGGGTGTTTTCTGGTCACCGTGCAAATCTATTTGGTAATTTTGATAATTTGCCAAATCTGGACATGTTACTTATCACATGCTTCTTCTATATTAACTCCATCAGGCACTCAGGAAAACTATCTCAGAATTGCCTATCATGAAAAGCCATACGATTTGTAACAAACGCTCCGTCAATTTTATAACTTGTAAAAAGTGAAATGGGCACTGATGTGATGGCGGCCAAATGAAAAATCATGGCAAAACCTCACTACTACTGTGTGATTGCTTTCATAACCTCATCCGCTCCATTCATCCATGAAAAGAATATTCACTATACATTGTTGATCTTCATATCACGTTTCAATCTCTCGTGCAAGCCTTGTCTGAGACCCAGTAATTGTAGGTGTTGTCCACTGCTTTGGAACTCCATTGGGCTGATGGTCAAGGAAACAGAGCCACAGCTCTGTGATAGGTGCTAGTGCCTGTGGACATCTATGGTGACCCAGAAGTGGCCTTAGCAGCTGCTTGGATGCCTGGACATAATAAAGGTGAATTTGAACAATTTAACTGACACCATTTCTACAAGTTGGTCTAAAAAGAAACCCTGCTTGTAACACCAGAAACACTTGCTCTAAAAGAAGTAAAATTAGATACTGACGTAGTCGTCCAGGTGACAAATACTATTGATTTCCTACTATGTGTCAAGCAGCGTGCCAAGCACTGGGGACGAATGTGAGACAAAGTTCTGTACCACAGGCAGTTGAAGTCTCCCAGAGGGAGATAAGAGACTGAAGAAAAACAAATAGGAAAGTATATTTCTTGGTACTGTTATTATTTATTTCTACATTCCTTCTATGTTCTGTATGTTTTATTTTTAATGTTTTTATTTATTTATTTTGAGAGAGAGAGAAAGAGAATGAGAATGCAAGCAGGGAAGGGCCAGAGAGAGAGAAGGAGAGAGAATCCTGAGCAGTCTTCTCACTGTCAACACAGAGTCGGACGCGGGGCTCAATCCACAAAGTGGGAGATCATAACCTGAATCGAAATCAAGAATCAGACACTAAACCAACTGAGCCACTCAAGTACTCCAATGTGTTGTATATTTTTTAAAGGGCGTCATCTCTAACAGAAGTCTGCTTTTTTCGGTTAAGTCGTAACAGTCTTTTATTTCTGAATTGTTTTGATTAATGCTTTAGAAATAGACACACCGCATATACTTTTCAAACATTTATTTACCACTAACAAATTATAGAAAAGGAGCTCTACACTCATTAATTATCATTTTCTTCTGGACCTTGCATTTTATTGACGCAAACTCATTCAATTTACTTTTTATTCAAAAACGAAAATTTTGACATTTAACCTACATGTAATAATCTCTTTGAAGCATCAAAGTTCAGTCAGCATTGCCAAACGTACAACCACCACCACAATCAAAATGCAGAATATTTGCATCGAGACAAAATGTTCTTTTATACCACCAACCCCTGGTAACCATTGACCTGGGTTTTTGTTTGTTTTGTTTCATTTTTGTCACTGTAGATTGGTATTGCCTTTCCTAGAATCATGTAAAAATGAAATCATCCAGTGAGTACTTATAGCATTTTTTCTCCAGCAGATTTTTGAGATTCATCCATTTTGTTATGTGAATACGTAATTCATTCCTAATTATTTTTGGGCAGTCAACCAAGTTTGGATACAACAAAATCTGTTTATTCTTTTACCCAAACATTTGGGGTGCATCCAATTTCTATTATAAACAAAGTTGTCATAAACAGTTTTGTAGAAGTCTTTGCAAAGTCATATTTTTGTGTTTTCTTGGGTAAATAAGAGTAGAATCATTCAATTGCATGTTAAGTATATAAGAAATTGCCAGACTATATTCAGAAGTGACCATAATCTATATTCCCACCAAAAACTAATGAAAATGTGAACTCTAGGTACTGTCAGTATTTAATTTTGAACATTCTAGTGGGCACATAGTAATATATCATTGTGGTTTTAATTTGTATTTTATTAATTCCTAATGCTGTTTTGAATATCTTTTCAGTTACTTGGGGTCATTAGTATATTTTACTTTGTGAGGCATATCTTCAACTATTTTCCCAATTTTATTTAAATTGACTGTCTTTTGATTATTAAGTTGTAAGATACACATGTGTGTGTATATATATATATATATATATATATATATATATATATATAAAACCCCTTACATGCAAACATGCAAACATGTGAGAGATCCATGGAGAATTATCTCTCAACATAAAATTGTATGAATATTAATAATGCAAAACTTAAAATCTGAATATAGATATATCTATAGCTATATATCTATATACCTATATCTCTCTCTATATATATCCCAGTTAGAAATATCTATAGCTATATCGATATTGATACATCCATATACCTAGATATCTATCTATAGATATTTATAGATACTTATATATGTATATCTGTATATATATAAACCTGAATATATATATGTATGTATATATATGTATGTATATGTATATATATGTATGTATGTATATGTATATATGTATGTATATATATGTGTGTATGTATATGTATATATATACAATGACAGATATAGATATTCCAACTGGGAATATCGATATCTATATGTATATCTACATATATACATGCTTTTACCAACCTTACTATTCACTCTAAAATTACTGTCTCAATTCCACCTTTTAAATTGTAGTCAAGCCTGAGGGGCCTAGTCGGTTAAGCCTCTGACTTCGGCTCAGGTCATGATCTTGTGGTTCATGAGTTCGAGCCCCACGTCAGGCTCTGTGCTGACAGCACAGAGCCTGCAGCCTGCTTCAGATTCTGTGTCTCCTCCTCTCTCGTCCCCTCCCCTGCTCGTGTTCTGTCTCTTTCTTTCTCAAAAAATAAATGAACATTTAAAAAAAAACAACTTTTAAACATGCAGTCAAGTTGTGGACCATTTATGCCCAGTTGAGCGTAAAATTTTGTCAGTTTTTTCTATAATGATTCCCATAGGATTCCCTCAAATCTCATATTAAAAAAAAATGTTTATTTATTTTGAGAGGAAGGAGGGGGAGGGTCAGAGAGAGAAAGGGAGAGAGAATCCCAAGCAGGCTCCTTGCTATGAGCACAGAACTCTACGTAGGACTCCATCTCATGAACCTGACCTGAGCTGAAATCAAGAGTCCAATGCTTAACCAGCTGAGCCACCCATCTCAAATCCAATGAATCAGCATGTAAGGGAGGCCCTTAATATTCTTCTTTCACAAAGTCATACCTCTGTCAGTATCATCATCACCAAAACTGTCAAAATTTTGAACGGTCTGAGATCTTACCCCACTTGCCAGCTACCAAGTTAGCCTGACATGGTCTAACGGATACTAGAAATAAGTAAGACTGCTAGGTCAAAGGACATCATTACTCACAACAATAGCAGTCCTCACAGTATTAGATTTTTGTCATGAGGTTCTGTTAAAGAAAACAATATTTATTCAATGACATTTGTTGCCGAATGGTAAAGCTGACTTTATTCCAGACCACTTCAGTATGTGTAGGGAGCATTACAGTGGAGTTCTGCAGTGGAGAGAACTTGGGCTCAATTCCAAATGCAACAAAGAAAACTGGGAATTTATAGCTAAGGGATGAGAGGGGCAGTGGATATAAAATTACTAAGAGGAAACATCGGGGGTAAGAAAGAATTATGCTAAAGTGATCTAACAGGATTCTTGCAGAAACTGGACAATGCAGAAAGAAACACAGATGCCCAAAAGTCAGAGAGAGCCTAGTTGAGAAGAGATTTCAGAAGAGCCCTACCTAGATTTTGGTCAAGGAGAAAATCTTTGTCAGTTGCCTACACACCATCACGTGGTGGGAAACGTGAAGAGAGCTATGTGACAGCCACACATGCAGTGAGTTGCATTACAGGAGTCTGAATATTAGGAAACTTGAATCTTTTATAATGGAAGTTGGCATGTCTATTCTTTGCTCTAGAGAGAGACACTATCTATTAGAATTGGAGAGTGAGTAAACCATCTTTTTGCTCCAGAGAGACATACTATCCATTATCTAAAGCCATTTGCTGAACAAACATCTCTGAAAAGACAGAACAAGAGGCAGTCAGTGTTTTTGTTTGTAACAGATGCAAACATGGGAGAGATCCATGGAGAATTATCTCTCAACATAAAATTGTATGAATATTAATAATGAAAAACCTAAAATCTGAATTAGAAATAATGTAGCCTATTAGACACTATACCTGAAATCACATTATGATAATGATAACATTCATTCCAAATATATATATTGGTTAATTACCATGTGCTGAGCATTGCTACAAATTTTTCAGGTTGAAACTTATATTTGGAAAAAAAAATCAGTGTTGCCTTTAGACTCAGACAAGAGGGCAAAGGATCCTCACATATCAGAAACACAAATATGAATCAATACATAAAAAACCAAATAGTTGACTTTTTTACTTGGAATCTGGAGCTCAGTTGTGGTACAGAGAACACTATGACCGTACGTAGCCAGTCTCCTTCATTAACATTCATTAGGCCTTAGTGAAATGATTCCCCTTAGCTATTATCCTGTATCCTCCAATAAAAAGGCAACTGTTACAAAATCTATGAAAGTGTTGTATATTGTGTTAGTTTGGAAGGTTCACACTGTTTCAGAGTGT
Organism: Panthera tigris; assembly: GCF_018350195.1. NCBI lineage: Eukaryota > Metazoa > Chordata > Mammalia > Carnivora > Felidae > Panthera > Panthera tigris. The sequence goes on along the minus strand of NC_056663.1, from coordinate 175,641,422 downwards.
AGAGGAGATTAAAGCAGGAACCTCTTATATCAGAAAAAAATTAATTAATGTGTTTATTTTTACATAATAAAATAAATCACTTTCCAGTCATGGAAGAATTTTTTTCCCCCTTTTCCTCTTCCTTTTTCCTCTCTTCCTCTTCTTTCTCCTTCTCTTTATGTTCTAATTCACAGTTCCTGAGGGAAATAACAAGTTATCTCCACATTTGCAATGGTCTCACAGAACACTGAAGTATATATTTAAAACATTAACACTGAATAAATCATAACTTTTAAAAATATGTATTTATATTTTTCTAGGCAGAATATTTATAAGACATTATGCTGAATCTTTACATGGTCAACTAAAGAGATATTGGTCATTATAGTTTTATTTTATAGTTATTCAATAGGATTTAATTAAATATTAAATAATTAATAAAACTTTGTTTAAGTAATTTACTTCAAAGATGGACATATTATAACTATAATCTTGACTTTAAATTTTAACAAAAGTTAAAAAAAGAATAAAATATGTTAAACATAAAACATTTTTAATATTTTCAATTTAACATTGACTTTAATTTGACTTTTTGTTAAAATACTTAAATATTGTATATGTAGAATAAAATTACATTTAATTTTTTAAACTTTTACATCATCACTATCAATTGAATATAACTTATATGAGAATCTTTATTGTAACAAAATAATTTCAGACATTGCTAAAAAAGCAAAAAATAATATGCACAGAATAAGAGCATAACATTTTGTAAGTTATTTATATCTTTATTGCCCATCCAAACATCACTAGCCAGTCAGCAAAGTACAAACACATGCAGAAGAAATATTAAATTCAAACTTCGATATTTTGTAACATTAAATCATACCAAAAAGGCTTTCCACATAGATTTATAAAGCTATAACTTTCAAGAAAAGAGGACAGAGTATATTTCATTTAATAGTTTGTTAGTTTTATTTAGAAACGTTAAATCTTCAGACACATCTTCTGTGGCCCTTCATATTTACTCTTGTCATTTACTGTGCAAATTTCGAGGTGGGCCTTCTGGTTGTAGCCTTTTCTCCTTGCAGGAAGGAAAACATTTCGCATGCCAATGGGAAGAAAATTGAAAGATGTGGATTTCAAAGCCTCTGCCATTTTTGTGATGCTAAATGAAAAACCCAAGGTGGATGGGACATTGTTCAGTAGATAGCATCACAAACATAGGCTATGCAAAGTTGAGCAAGGATGCTAATATGTGCCACTGAGCTATCCTGTTCTAAATACTAAAAAGAGAACTGATTCTAGGAGGGAAGTTAATATATGGGGTGGAGGGAAGGCAATAACTCCAGTAAACACTTCTTCATGGAGAGTTGCCATATGTGAGTGTGAAGAGAAAAACCAGGAAAATAAGGTTTATCTTTGTAGGGTAATGGAGTCATAGCACCAAATAGTACATCGGTCATAAGGCAATCCATCTCTGAGCTAACATTTTGGAAGCTGAAGTTCAGATTACATATGCCATGTAATAGGTGCTATACTAATTTCATTTAAACCTCTAAATATATGGCGCCTCACTTCAAAGTGTTACACAAATGTGAATAAGGCACAACCCCTGCTCTTAGGGAGTTTATAATCTGTTAAAGAGAGGCATGTGCACAGATAACTTCAAGTGAGTTTTACAAGTGCTAAAGAAGAATTATATAGAGTTTTACAAAAGATAAGGGAGGATGTAAATAAAATCACCTCATATAATTAGTGAAGTCTCAAAAGGGTGATATTTCAGCTGGTAAACTGTTGATTAGACAGACTGAGGATATATTTTAGAAGGAACAACATCTACATAAGCATGAAGAACCAGATAAAGCTCAGCATGAGCAAGAAATGGCTAGTATTGTAGTTTGTCTAAAAGGTAGAACGTGTAAGGGAGATATTTTTGAAATTACTAAAATCTAAGGGAGAGTTTGTTACAATTCATTTTTATAACTTCTAGAGGCATGTCATGCATTTTTTATAGTTTAAAAACGTGTTCCAACTCTATTATCTCCTATTTCCTCCTAACGTTTCACTTCATTTTCCATTGAGATATTTTTTAAACCAAGCCATATGATTGGAAGTAGGGAATTTCATAAGTCTAAATCTTGGACATTTCAGATTCCTGCCAGGATACTACAGGCTGCATAATCACTTCTCCAAAGGAAACTAAAAGAGTAACAACAAACAGGATTCTAGAAACTAATGGAGAAAAAAAAAATGATCAAGATCTCTGTAAGATAGTTTAAGGATGTCTCATAGATGATTGTATTATGCATCTATATGTATTGCACCTGTCTTATATATTCTGTATGTCTTATATCTGTATGTATTATGTATCTGTGTGTATTATGTCCTTGCACGGATTATGTAAATCAGAGGGCAACCAGTGGATACGAATCAATATTACTAGATATGTTCACTATGTTGAAATGAGGCTTGTTGAGGTTTCATATTGTCTTACATTGCCCTCAGAAGATCACTGCATTCACCTTTACTGCTGAAATCAATTGCAATAGCCCAAATTGTGAGCTAATAAAATATAATATTTAATATCAGGCAGCCTTATACGGGGAAAATTAATGAAAATATGAAATATGTGTGACTACCCAGTTGCCTTCTGAATTCTCATCTGTTCTGGTCTCATTCTGTCTCTAAGGATTTTGAGATTATAAATGAAACTGTTGTTTCTAAGGTTTAAAGGTAAAAACCTAACTTGAAGAGTTACTTTCAGAGTGGCAACAAAATTCTCACATGTGTGTTACACCTATGCCTCCGTATTCGCCATGTCTTTAAAACCACCATGACAGAGAGGCTGGAGCCTGGGCTTTAAAATAAGTCCCATGCATGGAATAGCTGATTTCTCCAAGGACAATGTGAACTCGCATCAAAATAACTAGATACCAGGAAAAAATCCTTTGATGAAAAACAGCAAATTGTACAATGCATTCCATCTGATGCAGAAATATTGAAACCAGTAGATCAGAATTTGAAATAAATAAAATCAATGCACTTAAACCAAAAAAGATTTTAGCAAAATGAAATAAGAATGGGAAATATAAAACAGAGCCAAGCAGGAAAGTCCTGTTTAAATTGCACAGCATTTGCAATTTGTGCTGGTTTCAATGGACATCTCAATAAACTCACCTTAAAAGAAAGACACGTAAGACAATGTTATCTGAAAACCAATATCACTAATATCCGATATAAGCCATCTTTACAGTTTATCATAAACTGCCATACATTGAACCAGTAGTGAATAGGTAGATGACAGATAGAAAGATAGGTAAAGATAGAGATATATGAAAAATCGTAGGGTGTGTAAAACTGTAAAAAAATGTGAGTTTTAAGATTAGATTGTGGAAATTTTCAAGAACAACAGCAGGAAAAGTTAACGTGATTGATACATAGAAAAAAATGTTGAGGAAAGATGTACTTATGTACAGATGATCCAACAAGATAAAGTAATTTTTAAAAAATGAGATAAAATGCTTTAAATATTAATAAACACAAACTTCCAAGAATGAAACAAAAGAAAATTTATGAAATCAATAAAATTATTCATAAGGTCCAAACATGATAAAATTTATAATGTAAACAAACAAATCAAGAAATGGAGGATTATTTTTAAAGGAAAAATTTTAGATTTATCTTAAGCTGCATCTGTATATATTATAAATAATAAGTTAATATTTATAAATCATTGAAGGAAAGAACTTCGAGTATAGAATGCTGCATATAGCAATGTTTCATTAGTTTATAAAAGCACAAATCTTATCATGTATAATTGTAAGTTTTCTAGGTGAAAAATTGGCCTTGACACATTAGAACAATAAATCAAACTGAGATTCTTCTAAGGACATGGAAGGCATATGATCAAATAGCTTACTAAATCTTATCACTGCCTAAAATGAATAGTAAAAAATGGCTAAATCCAAAAACAGAGGAGAAATAATAAATTCAATAAGCAAACAACAAAATAGAAAGATATAGATAATATACACTAAATTGGGGAGGGAAAGTAACATGAAGGAATTCTAATATTTTTCTTCCCATTTTATTAATTTTATTGTATTATGTAAAAGTTTTGTTTGTTTGTTTTTTTCTTACATATGCCTAACTGGAAAGTATTAAATACATGATTACCTTGTGTATTAAATACATATCTGTTTTTATGTTTTCCTACTGGTTTCTGTTGAAAAAGAGAAATGTAGCATTTTTTCTACACTTCCTTCCATAGATAAGCCAATAGGTAGAATTCCAGGAATATTTTTTCTGTAGCTATTCTTCTCTTTCTTATAAACAGAAATACTGAAACCAATAGATCAGAAATTAAAATAAGTAAAAACTTTTTTTTTAATTGTATATTGGGGAGCCTGGGTAGCTCAGTCGGTTGAGCGTCCGACTTCAGCTCAGGTCACCATCTCACACTCCGTGAGTTCGAGCCCTGCGTCGGGCTCTGGGCGGATGGCTCAGAGCCTGGAGCCTGCTTCGGATTCTGTGTCTCCCTCTCTCTCTGCCCCTCCCCTGCTCATGCATGATCTCTCTCTCTCTCTCTCTGTCAAAAATAAATAAACTTTACAAAAAAATTAAAAAAAAAACAACAAAAACTGTATAACTTCTTCACAAAAAAAAAAAAAAAACAACAAAACAAAACAAAAAACCTGGACAAGTGGCCAACTGCACACAGATCTGTCTACTACAATAAAGGCAGAGCCTGTTTTGGATTCAGAAGACATCTTCTGAAATGCTTCCCTGGCCACTTCTTAATTGCCTGATTTAGGTACAATTTTCCATTTCCTTGGCCCTAGATATATTTATCTGTAAAATAACAATAAAGAGAACTTCCCACCATGCATTCCAGAGTTCTTGTAGTAATATGTAATTCTAGTTTATGAACTAAAAAGATAGATGAAGTTAGGTTACTAAAGACATGTATGTAACCGTTGCAAATATTTCATTAGTTTATTTTATATACTAAATGTATCTTCCTAAGTGACGACACACCATATATTTAATAACTTTTTTTACACCAAAAATGTCATTCCTGAAAATATACAGTCCCCTAAAGAACCAGTGGTCATTTCTAGATTCTTTAAGAAATAGCTACTATTTATACTTAAGTTTATCCTTTAATTATCCCATGAGAAAAAATAAACCCTTGGATCAAATTTAGAAAGAAAGAATGTATATACAGAGATATATAGGAAAGGAAAGGGAAAGAAAGAAAGAGAAAAGAAAGAAAAGCTGGTGGCTGTTACTAATACTCAGTGAGATTGTCTATGTATGAACTGGTAGGTGAGCAAAATTCAGAAACACTGAATTATTCCACAAACCACTCTAGAATCAGAGGAGAGTCTTGAGAGATTCATCTGGCTGCCATTTGCTTGGGTTATAGTTTCTATGCTCTTAATAACCCTTCATTCCTTGTCAGCAGTGTGTCATAAACACACTGTATAAATCATTAATTGTTTCGCCATTCTACTCTACATAGCCTATTAGCATTCACTGATTCTATAAAAAGCCCATTTTATTTTCCTTTCTCACATGAACCATTGTATTTTTCTATTTACTTCATTGAGTTCCTGATGTTTATTCATTTATAGCTGACCTAGATTTTTTTTCAAAAATTTTAACATTTATTTTTGAGAGAGAGAGAGAGAGAGAGAGAGAGCAAGCAGATGAGAGGCAGAGAGAGAGGGAGACACAGAATCCAAAGCAGGCCCCAGGTTCCGAGCTATCAGCACAGAGCCTGATGCGGGGCTTGAGCAAAGACTGTGAGATCATGATCTGAACTGAAATCAGATGTTTAACCAACGGAGACATCCAGGCACCCCTGTAGCTGACCTAGCTTTGAATAAACACTGCAAATATTGGGAAAGAGTCCCATCTTCTTTTTCCTTGAGGAAAGGAAGGCACATATGAACCAGAGTCTATCAATATTGGTCTTCCTCGGTTTAAAATCTATTTTTTTAGGTTCATTTATTTATTTTGAGAGGGAGAGAGAGCAAGAATCCCAAGCAGGCTCCGTGTTGTCAACACAGAGCCTCATGTGGAGTTTTAACTCACGGAGGATGAGATCATGACCTGAAGCGAAGTTGGAGGTTAACCAACTGAGCCACCCGGGTGCCCCTGGTCTTCTTCAATTTAAAATTAAACCATAGTTCACAAACTCATAAGTGCATTTCTTTACCTCCCGTTCCTTTACCACTCCTTTCTGAAGAAGATGTAACATTATGTTAAGAAAGGGTATACGTATCTGTGGTCATATTTTAGAAAGGCATATAAAATCTCAGATGGAGTGATTATATACTTACAGAATCCAATGCAAGAGCTAACACCTATCCCCAGAGGTGACCTGGTTTCACTATAAAACTATAAGGACCCTTTGTAGAGTGCCAGTATTTGCCAAGTATTGGTTGGTCATTAAATTTGTTTGCTTGTTTATATACTTTTTTTTATCCCAGATAATATAATTAACACAATAGGGCATAAATGACAGCTAAAAAGAAATTATATAGTTAAAACTTATATCATTCCATAAAGCAGAGAAGTTTATTGAATGCTTAGCAAATATTTATAAATATTATATTGAAATTATCCATTGATATACTCATTTGCTTAACATTTATTATGTGACTATTATATACTAGCAATTGCCCTAGGCTAAAGAGTTCAAACAATAAGAAAAAAAACAAAACAAAAAAACCCTTCCCTCCAAAATTAGGTTCTAAACTCAATAAACTTATTATATACAAGTATATTAAATGTGTGTATAGATATATACATATATGTAACACAGTAAAATGTCTGTATATAAGTGTATATATATAATATATATACACACACACAAACATGTTCTAAAAATTATAAAATATTAAAATTTTAAAATAAATATTTATAAAATGGGAGATTTGGGGAACAAGTATTTGAGTGATCCAGAAAGGTCTTCAGAAAGGAGAATCAGGAAGGTATTGAGGTAAAACTTAAATAATGAATAGGCACCCCACCCCTGAACTCAAGCAGTTAAGTGGGGGATGAGAACTTTCTGATAGAGGAAACAGCAAATGTATTGGTATGAAGGAAAGTTCAATGAATAATAAAGAGTGGCCAAATGCTAGAAAACAAAGAACAAGGACTAGACAACAAAGAGACATTTTTATGTGGGGAGGGAATTTAGATTTTACTTGTTAAGTAATTGTAAAACAATGAAGATTGTGGACTGGGATAGTTTTGTCCTAATTAGCTTTCCCCTTTAAGAGTGATAATTGTGGAGTCATTATAAAGGATAAATTGGAAAGGGGCAAAGTGATTTCCAATTTACTAAGAAGGATGTAATTTTGAATAGATGAAGTGATAACTAATAAATTCATAAGTAGACAGTAGCAATAGAAAGAAAAAAGATGATATAAGAAAGTTCTTTCACAGAGAGTGAGGAAATAAGGAAACATCTAGGATAATGCCAGTTTGCATTCTTAAAAGAAAATTAGTAAGTCTTTATTGTCCAAATGTGATTGGGGGTAAGATGGATGCTTTCACCAGGGAAAGGATTAGAATATTGTCAATTTTATGTTCAAATTTAGAGATACTATTAAAGTTGGAATTCTTATGGAGTAAACATTTGTACATCCAAATGAATGTATGGATTCAGTACTTAGCAGGGATTTTGGGTAGAGATACAAATCTAGAAGTCATCAGCATTGATAAAGTAACTTTCTTTGGTAATAAGAGCAATTTAATAATTCCTACAATATTACTACACGAATTCTGAGAGTAGAGGCCCCAGGGTGACTTATTTGGTTACTAATCTGACTCTTGATATTAGCTCAATTCACTATCTGATCTCATGATTCATGAGATTGAGTCCCACGTAAGGATCTGTGCTCATAGCATGGAGCCTACTTGGGATTCTCTCTGTCCCCCGGCCCCCTCTCTCTCTGCCTTCCCCCTGCTCATGTGTGCTCTCTCTCTCTCTCTCAAAATAAATAAGATTTTAAAGAATTCTGAGGCTATGTCTATTTTAATAATATTTCAAAGGAACAGAAATAGCTTTTAATAATCATTTGTATGATAATAACAGATTAGTGTCATGGAGTGCTGACCATGCTCCATGCAGTTTCTTTGTTTTAGGATAAAATGTATAAACTATGTCAGTTTCATTGAGAATTTAGAGTGAAATTATGAGTTCTTTTCCTTTTGTTTCAGACTTCAGTTATACTGATTTATATATAATTTTTCTCTTGAATAATAAAATTTTATAGATTCTTTATTAACTTTTTATATTTTCATATAATATTCAACACAATAATTAGAAGTCATAATACAATATTTTAAAAGTTAGAAGAAATTATGTAGCTTGACATTTTTTAATCATATAAAAGGCATATAATATTATAATGAAGTTATTGCAGAAAACATTAGAACATTAGTTCTGGACAACTAACTCGTCCTTCATGTAGACCTAAATAGAGGACAAAAGTGGGTTTTCTCTATTCATTCCTTGGTTGGAATTTCTACCTAGTCTATGAAGTGCTTTTAGACAATCAATCCAAGTATTTATAAGGAATCAGAAAAATAAATGCTGTCTTCAATTATTTAAAACAAAAAAGAAGACAGAATTTCTTTATGAGAATATTAAGCTACATAATACAAAGATCCACTCATGTGTGGAAGATGGTCACTCATCTATGCAGGTATTAGGCAGTAAGGTTGAGTGAATATGTGTAATGAGATATTTAAACCCCATAAAGACAGAAAATTTTATGGAGAGAGGATTCTCACATCAGTTTTCTTGAATTGTCAAATTCAAGTTCATGCAGCTAGTTATACAAGCCAGATATCTTGGTATCATCCTTGCCTTTCATCTCCTTTACTTCCTACAGCTAATAACCAAGAAAATTAGATCTCTACCTCCTTAATATGGGACAATCATTTTATGTCAATGTCTATCCCCACTGTTTCTACTTTATTTTAGGCAACCATTGTCCCTTGCCTGGATTGACACAACAGCTTCTTATACTTTTACCTGTCACCAATTCATACTCCGCCCTGAATAAAGGTTATATTCAATTTCCCATCACAATCAAAACAATGTCTGAACTCCTGACAACTGTTTTTAGGAGGTTTCGTATAATTTCACCCTCTTACAATGCTCAACACTTTGTGCCTTATGATTCAACCTTTATGGATCTTGACACATGTGTATGTCCTTATTTGCCTTATCTCCTCTATTTCTTCCCTCGTACCACTTTTCCTAGTCAATCACTGAGAGCTCTCTTTTAGTTGCCTTCTCTGAATTCCCAAATCCTACTAAGGTGCCCTTCCTAGAAGTCCCAGGTGCCCACAGACACCTACTCAATAAACTTATAGCATGCTAGCAAGACTGATTTACCCCAAATCCATGACTCAATTACTGCTTACATGAAGGTGAGAATTGTTTTAGATTCACTTTTATGTAATTATTTAGCCTCACAGCAACAATAAAAATGTAATTACTGGAGTCTGACAAGTAACAATTATTCAGGTATCTTTTGTACTATCTGAAATAATTTGTTATAGAACATAACTGCAGAAAATGTGAAATTGAATTTAGAAGCTTCTTTACAAATGCTTTACATTGGTTTTATAAACTTCATTTTCAATAATAAATAACATATAAATCAGAATATAAAATGTATTTAGATTTCAACATGCACCTATTTTAGACATTTGTCTTCTTTTTTCCCCCTACCTTCATACCTTTTTTTCCCTACAAATACATTACAGTCTTTAATTTAGTATATATATATATATATATATATATATATATATATATATATATATTATCTTACCTTCATGTGGCATCTCTCTCTGGCAAGATATCCTGGACTTCATTATAGGATGGTATCTGGGTTCCATGAGAGCAGAAAGAGAGGTATCAGAACTCTTAAGGTTTAGAAATGGAATTTCACATTTTCACTTCGCAATTTTTTTGGTAAGAGAAAATCATAAATCCAGTCCAGATTCAATGAGAAGGAAAAATGAGAAGACTTAGTTTCTTGATGGAAAGAGCTGCATGTGGGTACAGGGAGAAGAGAAATTGTGAGGTATTTTTGGAGACTATCTTCTATCACATCTAATATATTATGCACATACATATGTGTTATATGTGTGAGTGTATATATAAAATATTAAATATACTATGTTATATATAACATACTGTTTTATATCATATAAGTTACATAAGTTATGTGTAATATAAAAGTTAAGTATATGTTATGTATTATATTATATAGTTATAAGGTATATAAATTTTATTATATATTATTTTATATTAGTTATATGTGTTTAGATACATGTTATATGTTATAATGTGACTGAGCATAATTATACACCAGGAATGGCTTTGGGTGTCTAAGCTGCAGATATGAAGAAATTAGGCATCTGTCTTATCTTCCTAAGCAAATAATCCAGTGAAAAGAATATTTTATAATTAGGAAGAAAAAAAAGGAAGCCAATAAATACAAAGGGGCTTAAATTATGAAAGATAAAATAGAGACGTTGTACTAGATAAGTTAATAAAGGAAAACCTTTAGAAAGAGATAATACTTGAGAAGCAATCTGCTTAAGTTTATTAAAAGCTCTTTCTAATTTTTTTTTTTTTAATGTTTACTTTTGAGACAGAGAGAGACAGAGCATGAATGCGGGAGGGTCAGAGAGAGGGAGACACAGAATCTGAAACAGGCTCTAGGCTCTGAGCTGTCAGCACAGAGCCTGACGCGGGGCTCGAACTCACGGACTGCGAGATCATGACCTGAGCCGAAGTCGGACGCTCAACCGATGGAGCCACCCAGGCACCCCAAAGCTCTTTCTAATTTTTGCAATACAGTGAGTAGAAGTATATATTTGGAGAAGTGTGTATATAAAGGAGAATGCATATAGAATATGTATGTAGAGTAGGAGTACACATATATTACACATTTATTACACATATAGAGGGTTTACAAACCACAGAACCTCAGGAGAAAGGGAGGGGCTGATCTGGGCTTGATTATCTAGCTTGCTTGTTGTTGAAGGCAATAGGAATCCAATTAATATTAAAAGGTACTGCCATTCTTGGCATGTAGTCATGGAATAGCAAAATAAATTATTGCTAATGGACACTGAGAATGAAGTGTCCATTAAAGGCACAATTCTGGGGAACAAATGTCTATTGCCACAGGAAATAAAGGGTACAGTTACTCAGGACTATGGGTCAGAGTGGCCACTTCTAAAAGATAAACACAGCTTTAAAACTACTGTGGACTGAAGCCTGCCGACATTCTATACCTGTGCTAACATAGTCTTCTGTCTCTTGCAATTACAGGGTGATTAACCAAAATCCGAATGCATAATCTGTTCCTACTTATCGGTGAATATAATCAGCTGAAGTCCCAGTCTAACCAGATAGTTGATGTAATGGGACATATGTACTATCAGAGAGTGGGAAAGATTCTTAAAATCTGAATCATTTATTTGAGGGATTCAGAAGCCTTGGTATAGCCACACATTCCAACGCATCTCTTATCCTTTAGAAGTAATTATTTATTACCTAGTTGATCAGGCTGTATCTGTGTTTCTAGAAAACCCTTAAAAACCTATGTTTAAGTATCTACCCAGAAGACTTTGATTTAATTGGTTTGGGGTGTGGCCTTGCCATCAATAATTTTTACAAGCTCCTGAGATAATTATAATGTGCAGCCAAGGTTGAGATTCACTGGCTCAGAGTTTTCTGTGCTTTTGTTTTTTCTTTAATGAACAAATTGGAACAGCTGGGACTGGTTTTAATTGGTTGGTTGGTTGGTTGGTTGGTTGGTTGGTTGGTTGATTGGTTGGTTGGCTGGTTAGTAGGTTGGTTGACTGAAACCTAGATTCACCTAGGGCACCAAATAAATTAAGTTGAGATGCCAAACATTCATGGATATTGGTAAAGAAAAGAATCTGAAGAGTATGGGAAGTGAAAGTGTTGGAGTGATTTTAACACATATGACCTTGACGTGTCCATTCATTTCTCAAATAGTAACTTTTGGCAAGTCGTTTCATTTCCTCTTTATGAGTTTTTAACAGTAGTTTTCTCATAAGATAATTATGAGAATTAAATAATTTAAGATCATTAAAAAGCTAAGAAAATCCCTGATATGTATTTAGTTTTATATAATTATCAGTGATAATTATGCTGATACTCAGTGATAATGATGAAAAATCACAAGAGGGAAAGTGAACAATCTTTTGTGAAGATCCCAAGAAATATATAGGAGATGGAGTGTGTCAACAAATTTGAGAAGTATTTAGACAAGGGATTTCAATGGATATGATAGAAAATCCTCAGGTGTTAAAAGGAAAGCAATAACATTAACTTGCTAGAGGTATGGTTTGAAGAATTACCAGAATAGGCAATAGAAACAGTCTAGTTAACTAAAGTCATGATCAACATTGATTTTTGGTTTGGGCTATTTACTCATGTAGACAATTAGAATAAAATAGATGGGCAGTCTAACAAAGTCCTATATTATTTATAAAAACACACACAAGAAACCAGGAATGGAGATTGGATATGATTTGGAGCCATTATGGCAGCAAACTATGGCTCTTTACTCAAATCCCAGATCCAATTTCAGCCAGTTCACAGATACAGAATTATCTGAATGATGATGACTTATGGCTCTTTACTAGTTTCATTGTGAACTATGGATAGAAAATAGTCCAGGGCACCTGGGTGGCTCAGTCGGTTGAGCATCCGACTTCGGCTCATGCCATGATCTCGCGGTCTGTGGGTTTGAGCCCCTGTGTTGGGCTCTGTGCTGACAGCTCAGAGCCTGGAGCCTGCTTCAGATTCTGTGTCTCCCTCTCTCTCTGCCCCGCCCCCCCGCGCGTGCTCTGTCTTTCTCTCTGTCAAAAATAAATAAACATTAAAAAAATTTTTTTTGAAAAAGAAAATAGTTCAATCTTCCATTGGTTTTTTACTACTCTCTGATTCCTTCCCAAAATTGTGTTTGTAAACAAGGGGCAAAAGGAAGATTTTCAATTGATTGATAAAAATTTGGGGAAGAGATGCATAAACTTACTTTTTGTATGGATACAGAGTATGAGAACATTTATTATTTGAATGATTACAAAACGATCCTCCATAAACAGGGTAAAAATAATCTCTCTTTAGATGCATGTCAATCTTCTTTCACAGCTATTTCATTTTTGTTCAGTGAACTCAATCACAATATGATTGTAATGGTACAGCTGGAGATTTTGAAGGAGCTGTAAGCATATATTTCCTTACCCTAAAGTAAAACTGGTTACCACTCCTAAAGTTACTTAAGTTTCTAGCGGCAGTGACCAAAGCTGGAAATGCAATATTGTATTCCTCTACAAGGAAGTGATAGATTGATTGTATTAGACCCATTCCATCATGAAGAGACTTTTCCATTCTATCATGTGGTCATGTGTGGGATACTTAATACATTATCATGATCTCCCATACGACAGCACCACTAAAAAGGAAAGTAACTGCAGGGAAAGAAGGCGATAGTTTATGACCATGGAATGCACTGTTCTTTTCACATTCTCATTCACCTGGTGAAGCTAACTCATGAAAAAAAATGGGATATCTAACTTAAGATTCCCTGTAAGCTTGAGATGCTGTCCTGCAGCATGAATTACATGCTCTGGGCAAACTGCTGTTGCTTTTCCCACATCTCAAATATGTGAGTACAAAACACAAAAGGTGGAAATGTAGATAATACATTTCACAACTTTGTCTAATTATCCTCTCCGAAAATATTGTCTTGTATCTAGCATTCAGGAGTGCTATTGAGTTAAATGTTTTAGTAATTAAGGTCAACGTTTCCGACAGGATACCGGTCAGATTCCACCCAGCTCTTCTGGGCTTCTCATCTCTTGAATATACATAAGGGAGAAGAAAAGGGAGGGAGGTGGTGAGGGTTATTTCAGAGAACTGAGTCTGGCTAAAACAGCAACAGGAAGAAGTATGGATAGAATAAAAGGGGACCTCTGAGGTTTTTCACAATTTAGTCAATGACCAGTGTAAACTTTTATGAGAAGTCTCCTCATCCATACAAAACACAAGATATCCACTGTTTCAGGAACAGAAGTTGGGGCACCTGGATGGCTCAATGTGTTAAGCGTCCAATTCTTGATTTTGGCTTGTCACGATCTCAAAGTTCACGAGATCAAGCCCCGTGTTGGGCTCTCTGCTGACAGAGCAAAGCCTGCTTGGGATTCTCTTTCTCCATCTTTCTGCCTCTTCTCTACCCATGCATACTTACTCTCTCTCTCTCTCACTCTCTTTCTCAAAATAAATAAACCAAAAAGAGAATATTATCTGACTAGGTAAATAACTGAGGCCTCCTGTGTGTTGCCTATAAACAAAGTAAGTATAGAAAGGTTTGAGAGGTTCAGTGTCATGAAGAAAGGCTGGGATCAAAAGCAGAAATGAGGGCTTTTTCACAGTCAGCTATCACCTTCCATTTAGTGTCATGTACGTATTTACATCTTTGAGGCAATTCCTTTTATTTCTTCCTTTAACTAGAAATAGAAAATGAGTAATTATCACCAAAAAATGTGGGATATGGAATTGGACACAGTTTCTGCTGAAATTTTAGGTGTTCTTCCTGAAAATGGCAGGTGGAACATAATTGTATGTTGGTTGTGGGTAGCAGTATATTATGGACAGTAAGTTTTATTTTTACTCTGGAAGTGTCATTATAGGAAGAAGGATGTACTTGTATTTGAAGGTGGAAACGGGATGAAAGGAACTGGATCACGTTTCTGCAGTTTTTGCGACGGGCTTAACATTTTATACACACTGTACCTTTCAGCAATTTTGCATAGAATGAGTACTGGTGAAAGAGAAGATATTGTCTACCACAATAGCAAGAAGTCCAAAAAAAAAAAAAAAAAAAAGGTCTCCCAACCACACTTCTACATACATACACCAACAGAGTCAAAAGAGCTACAAACAAATAACTGACCAAATCTCTTGATTTTACTCAGGATTTTTAACTGGATGAAAAATTTAAAGAAGTAGCTCCTTAAGTTCTGGGAACGAGTCTGTCCAGGGCAAGGACAGTAATGGCGTAACCAGTGTCCAGCAATGGAAGTAGATGGTCATACAGATATCACAAACAGAGGCAAAATTTTCCACAAGAGTGGTTCTTTAGGTGACTCTGTGGATTTTGTGACCTAGAGCCCAGATATTTGCGGCCAT
The DNA here is from genome assembly GCF_018350195.1 of Panthera tigris. Classification (NCBI taxonomy): domain Eukaryota; kingdom Metazoa; phylum Chordata; class Mammalia; order Carnivora; family Felidae; genus Panthera; species Panthera tigris. The sequence continues at coordinate 175,626,172 of NC_056663.1, read as the reverse complement.
TATTTTTGGCTGTGTACTTTATCTCCTCAGTTATTTTGAAACCTACCCCAATAGCTTCTAAGCAATCATTTATATGCTTAAATTAGCTGAAGTCAAATCCTGAGGTCTGCCACAAAATGATTGGTTAATATACATACCTCCAAGGCTGAAATGAATTAGCGTCCTGGTAAAAGGCACTGACAAAAGTGAAACCTAGCAAGACTGGTACAATACTTAAACTGATATTGACTTAAGAGATCAGACACTGGGCTTTATTTATTTATTTATTTATTTTTGCTTTTCTAGGAGAAAATTAAAGTTTAGTAGTGATGAAATTTACCTAAAACAAATAACAATAATGTATTGAGAATTTACAATATAATAAGAAGACACCCTGCCAGAGACTTTGAATACATATTCTCATTTAATTCTAAAACATATATTGGGAAAGGTAGTTTTTATAAAGAATTTTGCTTTCTTCTGGATTGAATTTGTTTTATTATCATATATTCTTTTTTTAAGTTTTTTTTTTTTAATGTTTATTTATTTCTGAGACAGAGGGAGACAGAGCATGAGCGGGGAAGGGGCAGAGAGAGAGGGAGACACAGAATCTGAAGCAGGCTCCAGGCTCTGAGCTGTCAATACAAAGCCCAACATGGGGCTCGAACACACAGACCGGGAGATCATGACCTGAGCCGAAGTCGGTTGCTCAACCGACTGAGCCACCCAGCCATCCCTTAATTGGCTGCTCAGCTGCAACATTTCATTGTGCTATTTTGGTAGTTGGGCTGGAATTTATGTGATTCACCTTTAACTTACCATATATGCCCACAAGTCATTTTATAGCACTTCATATAAAGCATGAGAACCTCACTTCACCTAAACTTTCATTTGTTTTTAAGCTTTGTTAGGTGAGCAATAATAAATTCCCATTTTTATTTTCCTGGTGTTCGTGATATTGCTGTCACACATTTTATTTATACATATCTATAATTCCCATATTATATTATTTATACATTTAAAAAATCAGTGATTTTTGAGGCACCTGGATGGCTCAGTCGGTTAAGCATCTGACTTCAGTTCAAGACATGGTCTCACGTTCACGAGTTCCAGCCCAGCATCTGGCTTTGTGCTGACAGCTCAGAGCCTGGAGCCTGCTCTAGATTCTGTGTCTCCCTCTCTTTCTGGCCTTCTCCCTCTCTGTCTCTCAAAAACACATAAACATTAAAAAATTATAATTACAAAAATCAATGATCTTTGAAAAAACTTAAATACTAAGAAAAAGGTCATATTCACTCATGTAGTCACTAATCTCTGGTGCCCTTTATTGCTTTTGCAAATACGGGTGTCGATCTTGCATCATTTTCATTGTGCCTTTAGGACTGCATTGAAGATTTCTTGTACTGTGGAAACATAATTGATAAAGTCTTTCAGTCCTGTATGTCAGAAAATGTCTCTGCCTCATTTTTGAAAGACAGTTTTATTGGTACAGAATTATTCTGGATTGACATACTTTTCAAATTTTAATGCCCTGAACTAAAGAATTTAACCTTGCTCAAAGAGAAATATGGCCTTTGCCCTCAGCTTCTAGGAGGTAATTGCTAAATCCTTGGAGTATCCTGCCTGATAAGGGCGTCTTTTTTTTTTTTTTTTTTTTTTTTTTTTTTTCACTTGAAGGTTTAGGGCAATGCCCAATAGTTAACAGTGCGATTTTTGGGGAAGGCTTTGGGTCACAGTATCAGTTTTGACCTGTGGAGGAGTTGGGGACTGAAGTAAACCACGGGGGCCGTTAACCATGTCCACAAAACCAAATCCCAATAAAATCTCTGAGCACCGTAAGGTACTGGACACTTTCCTTATTGGCAATACTCTGCATAGGGTCACATATTATTGCCAGGAACCTTAACACTGTCTGCAAATCCCCTGGGAGAAGACAAGTGAACTTTCCATGTTTAAAATTTTCTGGGACTCTGCCCCATCTATCTTTTTTTTTTTTTCTGATTTTAATCTGTAATCATTTAGATGTAATAAATAGTAGCTGTGAGTATAATAGCCTTCAGTGAATTTTGTACACCCTTCTAGCAAATTACTGAAACTGAAGGGGACCCCCACCGTTACAACTGGTGTCAGAAATGAGAGTGGTCTTGTAGAGCATCGCCAAACTTCACACCTATCTTCTAGTTTGCACTGTTCCCAATGGAAATTTCTTGTCATCTTCTCTTTCATCCTCTGTACATCATATAATTTTTTCCTTTGGTTGCTTTTAAGATTTTCTCTCTTTTATTTTCTGTAAACAATATGATTATGTATTTTTCAATCTATGTTTCTTGGGCTTGGGATTATTTAACTGTTTGATATATGAGTTTATAGTTCTAATAAATTCATATTATTTATTTTCAGCCATTTTTAAGAAATCTATTTTTGTGTGTGTTTCCCCTCCTTCAAGGACTCCAATTAAGTGTATTAGGTCACTCAGAGTTGTCCCAGAAATAACTGAGGCTCTGTTGATTTTTGTAACTATTTTTCTTCTCTCTATATTCTCTTTTAGACAGCTTTTATAACTCTTAATCCCTCTTAATCCCTTTCTGTATATTTTTATCTCGGACATTGCAGTTTTTACTCTTGAAATTTCATTTCAGCCTTTTTTAATATGTTTCTTATCTCAACTTTCATGTAATAATCCCCCCCTAGTTTCTAGCACATATACAATACAGAGATATGACATACAATAGTTATATAACTGTTTAAATATCCTTATTAACTAATTGAATCATCTCTTTCATTTCTGGGTCAGTTTGGATTGGTTGTTTTTCTTCTCATTAAAGGTCGTAATTTCTACTTTTTTGTAATTAAAAAAAAACTTTTGTAGTGTTTATTTATTTTTGAGAGAGAGAGAGAGAGAGAGAGAAGGGCAGAGAGAGAGGAAAGAGAGAATTCCAAGTAGGCTCCTTGCTGTCAGTACAGAGCGGGACACGGGGCCTGCCCCCATGAACTGTGAGATCATGACTTCAGCCGAAACCAAGAGTCAGTTGCTTAACGACTGAGCCACTCAGGCACCCTTGTACATTTTTATTCAATATCAGACATTGTATTTTACCTTGTTGGATCAGAATATTTTTGAATTCTTATAAATATACTCAAAGAATTGCTCTGGAATACACCTAGTTTCTTGTAATGTTTGATCCTGTTGTTTCTTGTTTTGAAGCTTTGTTAGGTGGTACAAGAAAATTGTTGAGTGTAGGACAATTTTACCCAGCTATTGAGGAAAACAATTCTGAACAGTCTAGCAAATGTCTCGTGACTTTTGAGAATTATTACTATGGCTGGTGTAATAGGAACTAATCCAAGCCCTTATAATACAAGGGGAAAAGAAAAAAGAAAAACAAAACAAAAAAAAATCAAAAAACAAAACAAAACAAAACAAAACAAAAAAAACCAACCCAGCAACAACTGCTGATCAGTATCCTGAAGACTGAAAAAAGATCTTGTGCAAATTTCTAGAACTTTGCAGCTCTCTTTTTTGTAATCTTAACTGCCAAGCTCCTAAATGTTAAACTTGATCTTAAATCAAGGAATTTATTCATAGACTCCTCTCCCTGTTCCACAACCTGGAAACCCTCTCCACTCAGTAAGCTTTCAGAATCATAGTTCTCACCTTATTTTATTTCCATCTCCCAGAGACAACTTTATTTTGTTGCCTAATTTCCAATATATTGAAAAAACATAGATTTAATCTATTTTGTGTGGGGTGTTTCAGTTGCTAGAGGTAGGAGAGTAAATCCAGTCTCTATTATCTGATTTTGATAAGAAGCAAAATTCTCTACAACTTAACATATTTTTTTGTAGACCATTTGTACATATTTTCATGAGTTACTGATAGGTTGAATGGCTTATCCAAAATTATAGCACCAGAAAGAGGTTATAAGGTGTTCAAACCCAGGGTATCTGACCCACATCCAAATTCTTAAGGTTTGGTTTGTTAAAGTAAAGACTCCTGAAAAATACCATGGTATTCTTTCCTCTATATTACATCATATCTACTCTCCAAAATAACGTTGCCAGTGTTTTTAATGATACATAAAATGATACATAAAATGAAATTTGCCTAATATTTATGATAGGCACAGTGCTCATTCAACAATCAAAAATCATTAATCCAAATTACAATCACCTTGGTGTAACAGGGTCTTCACTGGAAGTCAGTCTAAATTAAATAACTGATCATTCTATCAAATGCTTACCAGTTTTTCTGTCTTAGAGACAAATCTAGTAGTCAGGCTAGCAAGCAAATATTTGGCAAGCAGTGCATTTCCAATAATGAAACTGATAATTATACTTCTTTCACACAGCTGTAATTGAATAAATCTAATTGCCTCTTCTGCTTAACTTTAATGCTAGGTTTCAAACTGTTGTATGGACAGGAAAGCAACATTAGAGAAATTACTCTAGTGTTGCTGTCTTTCCAATACAGTGGTTTGAACTTCGGCAATAAAGTGAAATGGAAAAGGCTCTATACTCAATTTTCAATTATAGCAAAGGCAGGGAGCCACAATTATCCCTTTCATTACCGTGATGTTTTTCACTGCTGCCTGGGCAAAACCTCTTCACTGTTGTTTGATGCTGCCTTGACTCCAAGTAAGAGCACTTGAAATCAAAGGTTAAAAGTAAGGGACCGAATTAAAGTGGTGTGACATATGTAAATGTAAAAATTTACATGAAAAAGAAGAAATGGTGAAGAGAAATACACTGAATGCTAGATTGACTTCCAGAAGCACTATGGAGGATGGAGTGCTTGGAAAAATGTAATCAATCTTTGTTTCAAATTTTAATCATGGCAATAATGCAACTTATTTAAAATTTAGAAGTCTTCCAATAAAGAATATTTGTGTCTTTACATTAGAATATTTTCATAAATTTTGTAATAAACATCTAGTATTTTCTACATTATACTTGCAACATTTCTCAAATAATTAATCCCAAGAGCCTTTACTTAGCTGTTATTTCAGAAATATTTCATTGCCCAGCTTCATAATTTTATAATCAGTTGGTTTCCATTTTAGCCATACGTCAACTTTTTCCTTTTTGATATTTTCTTATTTTGAAATGCTAAATTACTAATTACTTGAAAATATCACTCTGGCATCTAAAAATGAATAATGCCAACTGCTAATCACACTTTTGTTTGTTAAAGCAGCCACAGATAAACACAAATTTTAATGATAATCAAAGTTATTGAAGGTCAGTCTTGACTCCTAACTGTCCTTTTCCTAAGAAATCTGATAATTAGGTACCTGGCTGTAAGTTTATTAAACCCAATGGGGCTGAATGGGGTGTGGTGAATTAACACAGACACCAACATAGTCACGCTCGTGCACACACACACACACACACACACACACACACTTTACTAAGATGCTAAAAACAAAAATCACTTAAAGCTACCAAAGATTTCTTAGGACATGATCCTATTATTACCATTTAAAATACTTTTAGACTATTAAACTAGTGGTAATCCCAGAGAAATTTTCTATTTATTGAAATAATTTTTATAATTTTATTATACACACGGTTCACTTATATTTTTGGATTCTGGGTAGTCACCAATCGTTATATGTTTTAATAAGTTCTGAGAGGGTTTATCTGCTATTTTTAATCTTTAGTTTTAATTTAATTTTGACTTTCCTTTTATATATAGTGTAAGACTTTGTTTTGCATAAGAATAATTTGTGGTATTAGATTCTTCACCATCCTCAATAATTTGAAAAATTATGAAAAATATGAAATTATGAAAAAATATGAAAAATACCAAGTTACTTATATTAATTAATCATCTCAAATTTCTCAATTTGATATTTAATATTATTCAGTCTTAAATATGAATATCCACTTAATATTTATTTTATTTGATCGCACTCATATACATTACTTACATAATAAAAATATGCAAATAACCTACCTAAAGATCAAAAGCTCATCTAACAACTTATAACATTTTTAGGCAAAATTGTGGGGACATTTGTATGAAGTAAATTTCTTTTGTACTCTAAAATGGATATTATTGACTGGCATCTATTATTCTTCTAACTTCACAAATTATGATTCTCATATATTTGAAGCTTTTATGAATATAAATTGGCACATTGTTTTATTAAAGATGGATATATTTTCCATCCCAAATGTTCTGTGCATTATGACCTTGGCACTCACCCAATAAAAGATGGAGTCCATTTCTTCTAAAAATATAGACAGGCCCACTGACCCTTGACCAATGAAATACAATGGAATTAAATCTGGGTTGGGCTTATTAGAGCACTTCATAAGTCTTAAAACAACTGCTTCTTACCTTCTGGACACTGGAGCTGCCTTGTACAAAGTCTAGGCTCTTCTACAAGAGAGAAAAACTGTGTGGAGAGATCCTGAGACACCACATATGTTAATGAAAAAGTTACCTTGAATGTACATCCTTTGAATGATTCCATACAAGTTGCTCTGTAACTGTAAATGTCTGGAAGATCCCAAATAAGAACCACTCAGTATAGACCAGTTAATACACAAAATCCTGAGAGATAATAATAAATTATTATTTAAGCCATCAATTTTGGGGATTGTGATGGTATGTAACAGTAGTTAACAAAAATGGTTCATTTGTGATTTAATATCCAAAATAATAGCTAAACATAATAATAATAATGGTAAATAGTACATTGTACTTCAGAGAGGGTTTGATATTTCACAGCAGTCTTATTAGTTTTACATATTTTAACACATTTGTAGAATCATTCTTAAATGTTTCTTCTGGTAATTCTGAATATTCAGAAGCCTAGTTTTGAGTCTATGAGCCAAACTGATTTACATGGAACCTAAGTTCCTGGTTTTCTAAGATTAATCTGTTAACTCCATAGAATTGTGGGAAATAAAGGAAATATAAAATAAAATTAGAGTGATTATTCAGGTATGTTTTATACACATTTTTTTCTCAAGTAATATTGATTTACCTCTATTAAGCCCATATACTTTATGGTGAGGAATGCATTCAAATGCAGCAGAAATAAAATTATAGGCTATCAAAGTTACCCCAAACATATTGAGAACATGGGAATTATTATACCTTCTAAGCAGTTTCTAAACTTTCTTTTTTTTTTATTTTTTATTTTTTTCCAATATATGAAATTTATTGTCAAATTGGTTTCCATACAACACCCAGTGCTCATCCCAAAAGGTGCCCTCCTCAATACCCATCACCCACCCTCCCCTCCCTCCCACCCCCCATCAACCCTCAGTTTGTTCTCAGTTTTTAACAGTCCCTTATGCTTTGCCTCTCTCCCACTCTAACCTCTTTTTTTTTTTTCCTTCCCCTCCCCCATGGGTTTCTGTTAAGTTTCTCAGGATCCACATAAGAGTGAAACCATATGGTATCTGTCTTTCTCTGTATGGCTTATTTCACTTAGCATCACACTCTCCAGTTCCATCCACGTTGCTACAAAAGGCCATATTTCATTCTTTCTCATTGCCACGTAGTATTCCATTGTGTATATAAACCACAATTTCTTTATCTATTCATCAGTTGATGGACATTTAGGCTCTTTCCATAATTTGGCTATTGTTGAGAGTGCTGTTATAAACATTGGGGTACAAGTGCTCCTATGCATCAGTACTCCTGTATCCCTTGGGTAAATTCCTAGCAGTGCTATTGCTGGGTCATAGGGTAGGTCTATTTTTAATTTTCTGAGGAACCTCCACACTGCTTTCCAGAGTGGCTGCACCAAGTTGCATTCCCACCAACAGTGCAAGAGGGGTCCCGTTTCTCCACATCCTCTCCAGCATCTATAGTCTCCTGATTTGTTCATTTTGGCCACTCTGACTGGTGTGAGGTGATATCTGAGTGTGGTTTTGATTTGTATTTCCCTGATAAGGAGCGACGTTGAACATCTTTTCATGTGCCTGTTGGCCATCCGGATGTCTTCTTTAGAGAAGTGTCTATTCATGTTTTCTGCCCATTTCTTCACTGGGTTATTTGTTTTTCGGGTGTGGAGTTTGGTGAGCTCTTTATAGATTTTGGATACTAGCCCTTTGTCCGATATGTCATTTGCAAATATCTTTTCCCATTCCATTGGTTGCCTTTTAGTTTTGTTGGTTGTTTCCTTTGCTGTGCAGAAGCCTTTTTTTCCCATTCCATTGGTTGCCTTTTAGTTTTGTTGGTTGTTTCCTTTGCTGTGCAGAAGATTTTTATCTTCATAAATGTCCCAGTAATTCATTTTTGCTTTTAATTCCCTTGCCTTTGGGGATGTGTCGAGTAAGAGATTGCTACGGCTGAGGTCAGAGAGGTCTTTTCCTGCTTTCTCCTCTAGGGTTTTGATGGTTTCCTGTCTCACATTCAGGTCCTTTATCCATTTTGAGTTTATTTTTGTGAATGGTGTGAGAAAGTGGTCTAATTTCAATCTTCTGCATGTTGCTGTCCAATTCTCCCAGCAGCATTTGTTAAAAAGACTGTCTTTTTTCCATTGGATGTTCTTTCCTGCTTTGTCAAAGATTAGTTGGCCATACGTTTGTGGGTCTAGTTCTGGGGTTTCTATTCTATTCCATTGGTCTGTCTGTTTTTGTGCCATCTAAACTTTCTAAACACTTTCTAAACACAGTTTCCAAGCAGTTTTTAAACACTTTCTAAGCAGTTTCACAATGCGGAATTATATGGTTGTTAGACCATAACTATACAACAATACTTAAAATCAGCTGTCATAAAATGATAATTTACTGAAATAATAGTTTTTAAAATACCTGCTGATAAAATTCTTTAAAAAATGCTATACAACTGAAGGCAGAACTGTATTAATTAGCAATGGCTGCATAAAAAAACTTACTCCAGAACTTAAAGGCTTAAATTATAATAAGACATCTTCTTTCATAACTCCTGGAGACAGGTATTCAGGAGCAGTTTAGCTGGGAAATTCTCTTTCAGGGTCTCTTACAAAGTTGTTGTTAAATTGTCAGACAGGAGGACAGTAAACATAATGAAGGCTGGAGGAGGTGCTTCCAAGATGGCTCACTAAAATGGCCACCGAGCTTGTGCTGGCTGTTGGTGAGACCTTCAGTTTTGTTCCATACAAATCTCCTCAGTATTGTTTTAGTGTCTTCACCACAGGGTGGTGGGCCCCCAGAATACAACCAAGAATGGGAACAAGGAGAAGCAGCAAAGCCTTTTATATCCCGGCTGTGAAAGCCACACACTATCATTTCTGCCACATTCTATTTGCTTAGAGACATTTAGGCCAGCCCACATTCAAGCTGAGGGTAACATGCGCCTACATTTTGAACAGATATGTGCTGAAGAACTTTTGGACATGCCTTAAAAACAACCAGAAGAGGTAACCGAATCTTATTTCATTATCACTTTCAAAAATTAAATGATTCAAAATCCTTGGCACACAACAGGCACATGAAAAGATGCTCAACGTCGCTCCTCATCAGGGAAATACAAATCAAAACCACACTCAGATATCACCTCATGCCAGTCAGAGTGGCCAAAATGAACAAATCAGGAGACTATAGATGCTGGAGAGGATGTGGAGAAACGGGACCCCTCTTGCACTGTTGGTGGGAATGCAACTTGGTGCAGCCACTCTGGAAAGCAGTGTGGAGGTTCCTCAGAAAATTAAAAATAGACCTACCCTATGACCCAGCAATAGCACTGCTAGGAATTTACCCAAGGGATACAGGAGTACTGATGCATAGGAGCACTTGTACCCCAATGTTTATAACAGCACTCTCAACAATAGCCAAATTATGGAAAGAGCCTAAATGTCCATCAACTGATGAATAGATAAAGAAATTGTGGTTTATATACACAAGGGAGTACTACATGGCAATGAGAAAGAACGAAATATGGCCCTTTGTAGCAACGTGGATGGAACTGGAGAGTGTGATGCTAAGTGAAATAAGCCATACAGAGAAAGACAGATACCATATGGTTTCACTCTTATGTGGATCCTGAGAAACTTAACAGAAACCCATGGAGGAGGGGAAGGAAAAAAAAAAAGAGGTTAGAGTGGGAGAGAGGCAAAGCATAAGAGACTCTTAAAAACAGAACAAACTGAGGGTTGATGGGGGGTGGGAGGGAGGGGAGGGTGGGTGATGGGTATTGAGGAGGGCACCTTTTGGGATGAGCACTGGGTGTTGTATGGAAACCAATTTGACAATAAATTTCATATATTGAAAAAAATAATAATAAATAAATAAATAAATAAAATTGCTTGGCACATAGTTTATGAATGAGAAATTGAAGGCAAAGAGATTTAACAATGACTGTAGAATTTCTCTGAGATTTTTGGCTCTCTAGGAAGTTTTAATTAGAGATGGCTTGAAACTCAAGTAGTTTCCAATGTCATATTAATTTGATAAGTAAAATATAAGGATTTTATTGGGAAAGCATACCACATGTGTTTATATAAACAAGGACCAGCACTGCTGATTGCCAAATTTAGCCAGTTGATTTGTCTTTATTTTAACTAAACATAGATTGTTATTATCAAATTGAAATGTAAATTATTTCTTTTTTTTGAAAAGTAAATTATTTCTAACTTTAACATTAACCTTAAACATTTTTTTTTAGGTTTATTCATTTAGTTTGAGAGAGGGAGGCAGAAAGAGAGAATCTCAGGCAGGCTCTTCCCTGACAATGCAGAGCCTGAAGCGGGACTCCAACTCATGATCCATGAGATCATGACCTGAGCTGAATTTGTACACTTAACTGACTGAGCCACCCAGGCACCCCAAGCTTAAACGGTTCTGATACACGTTGTTTAATAAAATAAACTGAAGCATTAGTAGAGAAGTCAAGTTGTTAAAGACTGAGGCTTGGTCATAAATTTGCTAGGGGTTGAATCTAGGCTTCATACTTGCAAAGTATTTGGCCTTGGGGTAGCTTAATTTCTCTTTATCCTAGTTTATCTAGCTCTATAATGAGGATAAACACAGAACCTACTGCATGGGGTTATTGTGAGGCCTCACAATCTTAGAAGAGTGTAGTTATGCAGCAAGTAATCAATCAATAAATTCAACCTATTATAATTATTAAGAACAATTAGTATCCTGGGACACCTTGTTGGCTCTGTCAGTTAAGCGTCCGACTTCGGTTCAGGTCATGAGCTCACTGTTCGTGGGTTTGGGCCACGCATTGGGCTTTGTGCTAATAGCTCAGAGCCTGGAGCCTGCTGCAGATTCTGTGTCTCCCTCTCTCTCTGCCTCTCTGCTCATGTTCTGTCCCTCCCTCTCTCAAAAATGAATAAACATTAAAAAAAAAAAAGAAAGAACAAAAAATATCCTTAGAGTAAGGCTTTTTAAATTATTTTGATTTTAAGGTAGTGAAATAACCTCAAATGCATGCTTTTTTTCTTATAAAACAAAATATTCAGTTAAAGAGAACAAAAAAGAAGAAAATCAAATTTCCTCTTGAATTTTTATGGCCCCTACATTCAATTTTCCAATGTTTTTTTTTTTTAGTCATCAGAAATCCACTTAACTGACCTACATTGCAGAGATGATTTTGTTTATTATGAAGGAAATCACAGGTAATGGATTGGAAATCACACTCTTATGAATTCTTCGTGATTACCTCCATTGTTTTTTTAAATCCTAAGCAGATGAGCATCCCCGTAAGACCTATTAGTAAGTATTCATTACACTTTATAAAAGGTGTTCCTATGGTGAACTGAGACCAGTAGCCTTAGGTTCTCAGGTAAGAATGAGAGGCCTCTGGAGGGAACATATATTTTGCATTTCACAACTGTGATTGTTTTCCCATTTTATTTATATCCACTGCTTTCTTCTCTCCTATGGGAGAATTAAACAGCAATTTTACTCACTGGGACAATTAGCACATCACTCACTTCATTTTAAATGAAACATTAAACAGGACCCTTTAGCCATTGTAATAACCGTAACTAGCATCTATATTGTTCTTGATAAAGCCTTCCTGTTCTCTCTGGAATGCTATCTTTATTACTTTTTTAATTTTCTTTGGAGGAACCAGAATCGAGTGTTCTATTATAAAGTCACTGTAAGTCTTGTTTTTATCATCCACTCTTTTTCTTCAATCCAGTTGCCTGTGGATGATTGATAGAAAAACACCAAATGGTAGAACTTATTTTTAATCCTAATATTTTTTTTTGTTGATGAAGTGTTAATCGATAATCCTTATGCACACAAGTTATATGTAATCTTGTATCCTAGTAATTTTATTTTCATTTTTGTGCTAGAAGAATGCACATAGGAAAAGTATATATCTAGTGAGAAATGTTGTCTAGGGAGAATTATTGTCCTGGATTGTCCTAATTTCCTTACTATGCTCTTTGTGAGGAAGTGCGCTTAATAGTTGTAATGCTTTAGACAGTGGGTGAGGTATTGAAGTCGTTACAGGGGGCAAGGAAATTAACATTAATTGCATATATTTCCATTATTAATTAGCACACTGTTTCTATTTTCTATCTTGCCCTAAGTGTGTCACTGTATATTTGTGTTATTATATTAAAATCTATGTACTAGGAAAATCAACTGAAGAATTTTAGGCCACTAAATTAAATGTCATTAATTCTTTTTTATTGTTTTCTATTTTAATTTCAGCATAGTTAAGATACAGTGTTGTGTCAGTTTCAGGCATACAAGATAGTGATTCAAAAATTCTCTACATTACTTAGTGCTTAGCGTCATAAGTGTACTCGTTAAACCCCATCACCTATTTCACCCGTCCCCCTTCCCAACTCCCCTCTGGTAACTGTTCTCTATAGTTGAGTCTATATTTTGGTCTCTCTTTTTTTCTTTGTTCATTTGTTTCTTAAATTCCACATATGAATCAAATTATATGGTATATGTTTTTCTCTGACTGAAGTGGTTTTCTTAGTATTATACTCTCTAGGTACATCCATATTGTTGCAAATGGCAAAATGTCATTATTTTTATGGGTGCATAATAGTCCATTGTGTATGGAATATACAGCTTCTTTATTCATCAGGGGACACTTCATCTGTTTCTATAATTTGGCTACTGTAAATCATTCTGAATAAACAGAAGAGTGCATGTATCCCTTTGAATAAGTGTTTGTATGTGTGTGTGTGTGTGTGTGTGTGTGGTTTTTTTTTGTAAATACTCAGTAGTGGGGTTATTAGATTGTAAGGTAGTTCTATTTTTAACATTTTGGGAAAATCATACTATTTTCCACAGTTAGATGCCAATTAGTTCTAATAATTTTGGTAGAACTCTGATATTTTTGCATATTGTTTATTGATCAAATCATTCATATTTTCTGTGGCAATAAAAAATGCCAAAAACTTAGTCTTATTCTGTTATTCTCAATAAAATTTTTCATTTGTATTTGAGTGGATGTTTACCTTAGTTTTTTCAAATATTTTTAAATACTCAACAATGGAAATAACTACCATTCTGTATTTTTCAATATAAATAACTATAGCAGACTTTATAGCAGTCTTCTTCTCTCTGATGAATCAGTTTTGATTACTTTTAATTAGATCATCTTTTGCGATATTTCTTCAAAATAGCTTAGAAAGTAATTCTTACTGTTTTTCCCCATAGCTAATGAAAGTTTAACCTGCCTATAATTACTCGCTGCATTATATGTCCCACTTTCTGAATAATCATGTTATGTTTGCTTGAAATTATTCACTAGAGTATTTCTAAAAATAACCAAAGAAAATGTATTAGTTTCCTTCTCATTTTTTCAAAGCCTTAGATCTATGAATTGGACATACCGTCATTAAATTTTAATAAATGTAAACTTTTGCTAACTTCGTATAGTTGTCCCTCAAGTCATACACTTTCACGTAAAGAACACAATCCTACACACAAACTAATCTTGATCAAAGTCACAGAAACTTGTTTGTATTAAATTTCAAACAGTAACACCAACATTCTGATTAAAGGTCCAGTTATTTACCATGGCAATCTGCTTAGTTTTCAGGTACCCAACAAAACACAGACTTAAAATATTTAGCACCTCTAAGTATCTCCTCTAAATTATAAAAGCCAAATTTAACTAAAAGTAGTGATCAGCTCAGTTTTTCCTTCTTAAAGTTTTCACTGTAGCCCTCCATGTTATAAAACCCTAAATTCTGGTTTTTTGTTTTTTTTTTTATATGAAATTCAGTGTCAAATTGGTTTCCATACAACATCCAGTGCTCATCCCAACAGGTGCCCCCCTCAATGCCCATCACCCTCTTGGCCCTCCCTCCCACCTCCCATAAAGCCTTAGTTTATTCTCAGTTTTTAAGAGTCTCTTATGGTTTGCCTCCTTCCCTGTCTGTAACTTTTTTTCCCCCTTCCCCTCCCCCATGGTCTTCTGTTAAGTTTCTCAGGATCCACATAAGAGTGAAAACATATGGTATCTGTCTTTCTCTGTATGACTGATTTCACTGAGCATAACTCTCCAGTTCCATTCACATTGCTACAAAAGGCCATATTTCATTCTTTCTCATTGCCAAGTAGTATTCCTAAAGTCTGGGTGCTAAAGTTAGGCCTACATTAAATGAAAGAGGAAAGTATTTATTATTATAAAATGAGAACTACAATATACTGGCTGTTGATAGATTAGAATTATTGAGTGGAACTGCCCTATTTGTAGTAGAGATTACAAAGTAGTATAATGAAGAAGCTGTCTTCATTTGTATGTTCAACTGCCAACAGCTTTCAAATCCCACTTCCCTCTCTGCCTATCTGGGCCCACTTCTAGGAAAGTGAAAAGATAGACTCCGTGTTCCCTCTTTTGGCTCTGGAAGGGAGTTCAAACCATATAATCCCTGGAGAAGGAACCCTCCCTTCAAGCAGACTCCCTAACCATGTGACCCACTTTGCTCTCTCAAACTATTCTTAGACAAGTTTGGGTGTCTGCCCTGCCCTGCATAGAAAACCTCATGATGTGAGCGATAAAAATTAATGTCATTCGTAGTGCATGTGTGGCATCATTGCTGTTAATATTTAAATCAAATTTTGGGTAGGTTTTGATTCCACCCTTGTAGGACAAGCATAAAACAGGTAGCAAGTAAAAGGGCTGCTTTATCACGTTTCTATATATCTGTGCCAGGGTTAGAAAAAATCAGTAGACTCTCACAAGAATCACAAATTCAGATTTCTAGGGACACAAAGTTTTAGTAAACAAGTGAAATACATTAGAGGAAATCTGGTCCTCTAAGAAACATCTGTGCACCTCCACTAAATTCCCATCATTCATGTATGGCCTTTAAAGTTAGATTTTATAATTTTCTCTCTAACTGATAACAGCTGACAGAAAGGAAAGGAATATAAGACAAAAACACAGTATCATCAACTGGACTTAACTGACATTTGTATAACACTCCACTCAGTTCTAACAGAATAAACATATTTTAAAAAAAAGTTTTTTATTAGTTTTCTTTATTTGTGAGAGGCAGAGATAGAGGGTGTGTCTGGGAGGAGCAGTGAGAGAGGGAGACACAGAATCCAAAGCAGGCTGCAGGCTCTGAGCTGTCAGCACAGAGCCCAATGCGGGGCCCGAACTCACAAACCATGAGATCATGACCTGAGCCAAAGTCAGATGCTCAACCGACTGAGCCACCCAGGCGCCCCAGAATAAACATATTTTTAAGAATGCCCATGGAAATCTGAAAAACATAGACTGTATACTAGAATATAAAGAAGTCTTAATATGTGTTTTTTTAATTTACATCATACAGAGTGTTTTTTCTGAGCACAAAAAGATTAAGTTGAAAATAAATAAATTATCAACATCCACGGATATCTCATGGATCAAAGAAGAAATCAGAAGGGAAGTTAGAAAATAAAATAACAAAACCTCAAAATTTACATGAAGTAATCGAAGAGGGGGCTCAAGGGAAAAGTATAGATTTAAAGTTTCATGTTAAAAAAGAATAAACTACATGATAAATGAACATATTTTAATAAGCTACAAAACAAATGACAATGAATGAAACTTAAAGTAAGCAGAAGTAAAGAAATGAAAGATAAATGCAACTGAAAGCTGAAAATTACTAGGAAATATAGTGAAACCAGAATTTGTCTTTTTGAGATGAATAATTTGGATAAAATGAATATATATCTTGAATGACTCAAATTACCAAAACCAACTGGAATAGTTCAATTGTCCATTGAAAAAATACATATAAATGAAACATCTTTTCACAAAGAAAATTGTCCCAGATGGTTTCTTTGGTTTCTTTGGTGGATGCTTCCAAACACTTAAAGAAGAGATAAGACCAAAAAATAATCCTTAAGAATATATATCTAAAAATCCATATTTAACAGAATTTTAGTTCATCAAATCTACATTAGATACAATGGGTAATATACATTAAATAATACGTATTTATCCAATGATTGTTCAATAGAAAAAAATCAGCAAATGTATTATATCACATTAAAAATAAAAATAGGGACACCTACGTGGCTCAGTCAGTTGAGTGTCCTTTCTTGGTTTCTGCTCAGGTCATGATCTCATGGTTCATGAGTTCAAGGCCCAGGTAGGGCAGTGCAGAGCCTGCTTGGGATTCTCTATCATTCCTTCTTTCTCAGCCCTCCCCTGCTTATACAAGTGCTCTCTCTCTCTCTCTCTCTCAAAATGAATTAATAAACCTTAAAAAACAATAAAAATAAAAACCATGTAATCAGTTCAGATGCAGAAAAAAACCAACATTTGACACAATTCAACATGCCTTAATAATTAACTCTCAGGAAACAGAAAAGAAGGGTGGTGGTGGAGGGAACCTCCTCAAACTGGTAAAGGGAATTTACTAACAATCTAAAGTTTAATTCGTACTTCATTACAATACACTGAATATTTTCCCTTGACCCAGTCTGGATATCTAACCTCCCCCTTCTCTTCAGCATTGTACTTGAGTTCCTTGCCATTGCAGTAAAATAAGAGAAAGAAATACCTTTCACACATAAGTGAAAGGAAGCAGTGAAACTACATTTGATTACAAACATCATAGCTGTGTGTATAGAAAGTCCTAAACAATCTATAAATAAGCTTCTAGATCTTGTGAGTTAGTAATGTCACAGGTTAGAATGCTAGTATACATGTTGGAGAACTTATATACTTAATTTCAAGATGACTTATATGAAGCTATATTAATCAGTAGAGTGAAATAAGTCTATACCTACAGGTCAGTGAAGTAGAAAAAAAAGAGTCCAATAAATAAATAAAACATATGTTACCTATTGAGTTTGGACCAAAGTGACAAGGTAATTTAATGGTAAAATGATAACTATTTCAACAAATTGTGCTGGAATAGCCAGATATCCACGTGAAAAACAAAAACAAAAACGAAAACATCAGTTTGAACCCTTACTTGCAACCTGTATAAATTAACTTGCAACGTATCATAAAACCAAATATAAAAGATAAAATGATAGATTCTTAATGAAAACAAACTCAAGTTAGTCAAAAAATTTTTAAATAGAAACCAAAAAGTATAAACCTATAAAATAAAAATTGACAAAATATTTTTTTTCAAAATTAAAAATTTCTGTTCCTCAAAAGTTATTTTAAAAGAAAGTAAAGGTAAAAGAAATGTAAAGGTAAGCAATACACTTTTATGAAATGTTTGCAAAACACGTGTGACAAATGACTTGTAATGACAGTCAATGAAAACTACGTATATTTAATAATAAAGTTAAGTAAATGAACCTGTAAACATAAAGGGAAAGTTTTTCATAGACACTTCAAAAGAAAAGCTATATGAGTAGCTAATAAGAAAGGATGCATAACATCACTAGTCGTCATTAATCGACCTGATTAAAACCATAATTAGATGTTACTAATTACCCAATAGAATAGCTAGAATTAAAAAGACGACAAAAAACAAGAATTGGCAATTTGTGGAGAAATGGAATTCTTATGATGGTTGTTGAGAATGTATAATGATACATCTGCTTTGGAAAAGAGTTTCATAGCTTAATATGAAGTTAAATCTGTATGTACCATATGACCCAGCTATTGCATTGGTAGGTATTTTATCAAAAGAAATGAAAGCATATGTCCACAGAGAAACTTGTACATAAATGTTCATAGCAGCTCTACTGTAGTATTCTCAAACTGAAAACAACCCAAAAGTCCACCAACAGGTAAATGGGTAAATGCACTGCAGTGTATACACACTTGCATGGATACACATATGGCATGTGGCTCAGCAGTAAAAAAGAAATGAACTATTGGTACACGCAGTGATGTCTATAACTCTCAAAATAAGTATAAAGTGAATTGAAAGTATGAAGAAGCAAAACAGAAAAGAGCTCCTACCATGGGCACATGCAAACAATGTAAGAAATACAAGACATAACTCGGCATATCCGCTCTCCAAGATTTTATTTATCATCCTCATGCTTTAATCAGACAAAACATCACTTGAGCTGACCAACAGGTAATGTTCTATTTAATTTTAATGTCACTACAGAATTGCCTTAAATTTTAATTAATTTTGATAGGTATTGGTAGATCCTAAAGCAGATATAATACTACTCTCTAAATTAATTAAAGGGAGTTTATTTCCACTGCCAAAGTATTGTTCAATCAACAAGAAACACAACATCAGTTCTACCTTTATTAAACTATGTCTTTAGTGTGTCAACTATAGGCAGGTAATGAAGTTAACATATTTGCTTTTTACTATACTTTGTCCAATTTTTGGTACTTTTGGAATATGTAGCATTCTGACCATCAAGGAATATATTGACCATCCTATCATGTGATACAGATATTCCTAATATTCTCCCGTCCAGTTATATGCAGAACTCCACTTATCGGTTGTTATTTCCCACCTTGTGGCCATCATATGTTTTTGTACTTACACCCATTTATGCCAGTCCTTCCAAGGAAGCCCTCCTTTATTATTTATGGCACCAGCACATCTTTATTTTAGTATTTGTTATATAAATCAAAATGGTGTTTCACATTGATGCTATAATTTAGTTAGCTGAGTTACTCTTATTAATGCCCAAAGTAGTGAGATTGTATTTGAAATTATTTGTTGGCTACACGTTGTGAATACACACACATATATATGCGGTTGGATAGTAGTTGAGATTAAGTAACTGCAATATAAGGAATATTCAATCTAAAACATATTTATAAGTAAGTTTTATTTATTGTTTTGAAAAACAGAAGGTGCAAATTAATTTAGAATGGAAAGAGAAGTAAAAAGTAGTGAAAATGGGGAGGGGGGATAAGGGTTTAACACTAGACAATATAGAAGGCAAAATTTCCTGAATTTAATCCCTGTACTCTGATATCATCTATAAATCTAGCAGATGAATACCCTACTTTAATTGGGGCACCTGGGTGGCTCAGTCAGTTAAATATCTGACTCTTGGTTTTGGCTCAGGTCATGATCTCAAGGTTCATGAGTTTGAGCCCCTTATCGGGCTCTCTATGCTGACAGTGGGGAACCTGCTTGGAATTCTCTCTCTCTCTCTCTCTCTCTCTCTCTCTCTCTCTCT
The DNA here is from genome assembly GCF_018350195.1 of Panthera tigris. NCBI lineage: Eukaryota > Metazoa > Chordata > Mammalia > Carnivora > Felidae > Panthera > Panthera tigris. The sequence goes on along the minus strand of NC_056663.1, from coordinate 175,606,699 downwards.
CTCTCTTTCTCTCTCTCTCTCTCCCCCTCTCTCTCTCCCTTTTCTGCTCCCCAAAATAAATAAATACACTTAAAAAATACCCTACTTTAGTTAACCCACATTGAATGATGGATACCATGTGGATACACTGTGCTAAGCTCTTTTATGTAATAAAATTATGAAACTCTTAGGTTTCATGATCTTTCAGATCATGTGTATAATATATATATATTTCCTTTACAGAGAAAACAATTCAAATTACAAATTATAACTCACCATAAGAATATAGTGCTTTTCAAAAGTGCTATAGTACTTAATCACGTATAGTAAAAATAGATGACAATCAATTATAGTAGTTAATTCATACCATTATTAGAGAATTACAGAAAACTGCTTACATAATTTAAAATCAGAAAGACAGGGGCACCTGGGTGGCTCAGTCGGTTAAGCATCCAACTTCAGCTCAGGTCATGATCTCCTGGTTTGTGAGTTTGAGCCCTGCATGGGGCTGTATGCTGACAACTCAGACCCTGGAGCCGGCTTCAGATTCCGTGCTTCCCTCTCTCTCTGCGTCTCCCCTGCTTGTACTCTCTCTCAAAAATAAATTCACGTTAAAAAATATTTAAAGCAAAATTACAAGATAAATAGTTGCCAATAATGTCTTTGGTGTACTGATACTGAAAATATCTCTGTGTGTTTCAGTGTACAAGGAATTAAATAATTAGTCGTGAAAACAGGGCTTTAAGATCTCTCTATATTGAGCCAACGTATATGGATTATTTCATAAGGAACTTAACTGATGAGGATAGAGCAAACTATGGGCAGGTGAGCTCCTGCCTCTGAAAATGTCCCCCTTTAGCTCCGTCCTACCGTCATGTCCATCATTAGTTAATACAACAATCCTTCTCATCGCCAACAACAAACACAAAAATACCTTTCCCTAGGGTTGCCTGTTGCATGCTCCAAAGAATGCAAGGTGCTTATGAGACCAGGTGTGCACAACAGGAAGGAGTTAAGATAAAGCCGTCAGAATGATAACAATCGTGCCTTGATGAGTTCTTGTTATTTTAAGACACACCTGCTCCAAGTCAGCAGGATTTCTGAGGAAAATCAGAAATGTGTTGGATGTGTCCCAAGGCACATAAAAGATTGAATTCAATTCTGTCGAGCTGATGTTTAGAAATTTACAGCAGTGCTGACTGGGCTAAATGGCTTTCTTGCAGAATTCCAGAAGACACAGTGCTGTATTTGTCAGAGAAAATTACATAGCAGATCCCTAGTGAAAAATGCATAACCTCCTCCCTCACCTTTCCTTCCTCTTTCCTTGAGTCGGTGTGCCAGATTTGACCAACGTAGAAACGTGACAGGAAGTACACCATTATTTATAAAAAAAAAAAGGCTCACAATATCAAGGTTGATTGATGATTGCCACAGTGATTGGTATTGTAAACCATAGAGACTCATCTAATTCTGTAAGATATAAAATATGTGTGCATTTGTATATACATACACATATTTATATGCATTCACACACACAAAACTCACTGGACAAGAGAGTTAGATATACAGGTGCAGTTTGTTTTATTCTCCTTGCAGATATTGTGTTTTTTATACATTGAAGGTTTGTGGTGACCCTGCACCAAGCTATTCTCCTGGTGCCATTTTTCCAACAGCATTTTCTCCCTTTGTGTCTCCGTTTCACATTCCAGTAATTCTTGCAGTATTTCAAACTTTTCATTATTATTATATTTGTTTCAGTGATCTGTGATCTGTAAATACAACTTGCTGAAACTCAGATGATGGTTAGCATTTTTCAGCATTAAAGTATATTTAATTAAGTTATATACATTGTTTCTGTAGACAAATAGACTTAAATATAGTGTAAACATAACTTCTATATGCACTAAGAAACCAAAATATTAGTTTGACTCACTATCTTGTGATATTTGCTTCATTGCAGTGATCTGGAATGAACCGAGAACATCTCTGAGGTATGCCTGTGCATAAATATATAATCATTATTGTCACCTTGTTCTTTGTACTTCCCACTATTTACCTATTTTGTTCAAAGAAGGCCCACTGGTTTTATAATCAGAAGAAAAGGCAATAAATGTTTATTTCTATTTGTTGGGGAAATGTAGTATATAAAAATATAGATTAGAACAGTCCAAATGTATTTGGGAAATTTAAATAACATAATTCGTTGCCTATTGCGATTTACTAAAATTTAAATGTGTGCTCCAATATCCCATATTTTGAATTACGATGTTCATGGAGAAGTATTGACATGATAATCATATGTCAGAGGCAACCATAAAATGGAATTTTATCTAATATCGTGACAGAAAAAATGTATGCATATCATGTGTCATTTCAAACATTATAATGCTATTTTAGGAAATATATTTAACTCAACATGAAATACATGAAGAAATGATATCAAATAGAACAAAAGGCAAAAACTTGAGAAAAAGATCAAACCCACGAGGAAGGTTTGAACAATAAAATATATGCCTTTAGTTCCTGTCTATTTTCTTTGTATGAGATGAAAATTCACACTGACATTTTCAGCAAAGATCACAAAGAGAAGGAAATGGAATCAATTACATGCTATAAAATGACTATAAAATTAAAACAACAGTGACACAACTAAGTTGGTCTGTGGCCTAAGGGAAGCTCAGCTACTCTACCAGCAGGGCTTTAGGGAAACAATCATTTCCCCTTGGGCACACATACTTTAGATCAACTATTTTGTGTGATAAATATTATCTAAAAATACACTCATAATAAGTACAAAATAAAGGTCTGGAGAGATATTTCTTATGTTACTTAAAATAGATTGATGGGCAGGGTGGCGGGGGTGGGGGGAATTCAGCATATACTTTAGTTTCAGAAGCTCCCTTAACAAAGGGCAGGGAAGAAAGGGTCAGAAACCACAGGTTTTGGTGTTTTGTTGTTATTGTTGTCTTCAATTTTTAAAATAGAAATGGGAGTAGGACCTACTTATTTAGGTTGTTCTAGAAATTAAATGAGATAATAAGCTTAGCTCAGAATCTGGCATACTAAGCAGTAAAATATATTGGTTATTTTTATTATTTATAAAATGATGAATTGTTATTTGTTCGTATACCATCCCATAATATTATTTCTTTCAGTGATTCTCTCAGGATGTCTTGTTGGGCACTGTGTTCACGGGGATACTCATGAAATGAGTAGATTAAATACCAATACTGTATGATTACTAACTATATAAACACAGGCTTCCCCAAGGAAGTACCTACATCATGATCAGATTTAAACCTACTTCTGAAAAACGAGAAGTCCAATGCACCATGAGGGTGAATAGAAAGCCACATTTTTGTCTATAGTCGGTGACATGATGGGCCAAAGGAAACCCCCCTGGCAGGAACTAGTGTAAAAAAAGCAGGTCAGAAGATAACATATATGAATAGACATCTAGTCTCTGTTATTCTGTGCAGAAAACATAGTCATATTCCTTAAGCCCAGAAAAAAATGAATCAAGTATACTAAATGCTTCAGATAAAATAATATAATATAATGCAATGTATAATAATATATAATATAATATAATATAATATAATATAATATAATATAATATAAAATATAATATACCGTATGTATATTTGAATCAGCCTCCAAACACCTCAAAACTCTAAAAGTGATTATGGAAAAAATTTACTCTTCAGATTCTGAAACACGTATAAAGATTAAAGGAAAATAAAGAGTGTGTGTACTGACTGATAAAAAGTAATAAAGAGTAATAAAGAGTAAAAGTGCAAAGTATGGTCCTCAGACTCCAGGGGGTAAAAAAACAATGTATTGTGATGAAGAAAGTGTTAACAATGTATATGTGTTTGACAAAAAAAAAAAAAAAATGGGAGTGCCTGGGTGGCTCAGTCAGTTAAGCATGTGACTTCTGTATTCAGCTCAGGTCATGATCTCATAATTTGTAAGTTCTAGTCCCACATCGGGCTTTGTGTTGACAGCACGGAGCCTGCTTAGAATTCTCTGCCTCGCTCTTTCCTTGCCTCTCTCTAACTCTCTTTCTCTCAAAAATAAATAAATACACATTAAAAAAAATAAGCTCTAATAATACTCTGAATTTTGGCAATAACATGACAGCTAGCATATGTGAGTTAACCTAAGGGAAGGGTGAATTATGAGTAGGATGCTTTTTCCTTTTAGCATTGAGAATCATGGGTATTTCTAATTTACACTAAAAGATACCACCACCACACTTAAAACAAAAACAGAAACAAAAACAAAAACAAAAACAAAAAACGACCATGGAAAAGAGACTTGAAAACAATCGTTCTAAAGAAATTTGGGTTCAAATGTAATTCCACTTATATACACATAAGTGAAAAAATAGGAATAAATAGAGTTGACACTCTGATACATCTGTTATAAACCTACCATATACCAAATCATGAGGCAAATGATAATCTAATCAGACCCAATAGGAAATAGGCTAAAATTTTCAAAATACTGAGACATCTTTTATAAATATGGATTTTCTGTAATATGATAAAAATGTAACTTTTCCTAAGTATATTATTCTGAAAATTTCACTGATTTCAGTAAGAGTAAAGTATTATTTTTCATCAGCATTTCAACTAAAAAAGTTCTGCATGTATTTTTATATTCTAGTTAATACATAGATAAAAACAATTTTTACAGATAAACATACACTCATTGCGCTGAAACAACAATATTTTACTGACTTGGATGTGTAATCACAGAACTGGGAGAGCACTGGCGCGCATGCTGGAGTGAATGACCAGCTCTGCGTGCAAATCCATGTCGTGGAGGAGGACGGTTTACAACCTGGGACATGAAGAACTGAGAGGGTTGCTTTGGTGTGGGGTGAACTATCCGACTGAGAACATGATGTGCAGAAGCAAAAACCTACTTTGTGTAGATAGAGATAGGAGATGCTTAGGCAGGCATGACCATAACAGATTGCATGAAAGACCATATATACATTGTTCTTTGTTATTTTTTAAATATTTATTTATTTATTTTGAGAGAGAGAGAGAGAGAGAAATAGCATGAGTGGGAGAGGGGCACAGAGAGAGAGAGAGAGAGAGAGAGAGAGAGAGAGAATCCCAAGCAGGCTTTGCCCTGTCATCGCAGATCTCTAAGCGGGGCCCCATCTCACAAACTGTGAGATCATGACCTGAACCAAGATCAAGATTCCAGTGCTCAACCCACTGAGCCACCAGGGTGTCCCATCCTGTTTTTATTTTATGATCATTTGTCATTCTGTCCCCCAAAAGCGGCTCAAAAGAACAATTAAGATGGAATCAAAAACTTTAAAGGTAGAAAAGTTCAAATGTTCATTGAAGAAGTTTTCAAACATTTGGGCTTTTTTCTTAAAGACTTTACTGAGATATAATCCATGCACAATACAATTCACATGTTTAAAGTGTACAGTTTAATGGTTTTTAATATTTCTGCACATATGTGCCACCATCAGCAGAGTCAATATTTTCTAAAGATTTTCTTTCTTTCTTTCTTTCTTTCTTTCTTTCTTTCTTTCTTTCTTTCTTCCTTTCTTCCTTCCTTCCTTCCTTTCTTCTTCTTTCTTTCTTTCTTTCTTTCTTTCTTTCTTTCTTTCTTTCTTTCTTCTTTCTTTCTTTCTTTCTTTCTTTCTTTCTTTTTTCTTTCTTTCTTTCTTTCTTTCTTTCTTTCTTTCTTTCTACGTAACTTCTACTTCCCATATGGGGCTTGAACTCAGAGTTCAATCAACTGAGCCATCCAGGCACCCCTGTCACAGTCAGTTTTAGAATATTTTCATCCCCAATTGTTTTCAGTAGCAATATTTCTTTGGAAAAAGTGAAGCCCAATATGTCAATGGGTAAGAGAGACTTTTGGTTCCTGTTCTCAAGTAAGGAGCTTAGAAGTCACCACTCTGTCCTGACAAGTAAAGGCTGAACAGACCGAAAAAGCAACAACTCTTCCAGGATGTTTAAGAGATGGCATTTTTAACTGTTGACCTCAAGGTTGGAGAGATTGACAAGTGAACACAGGAAAACTTACCTGAGCAGAGACTCTAGAGCAAAAACAGCCTAGGGAATCGGGCCCAGGGAAAGAAAACCTGTTATAACAGATTAATTCCTGGAGGCTCTATGTAGACTACTTTGAGAGTTAAAAACTCCAGGGGTATGCAGTAATAGGGGATTCCCACAATATTGCAAAATATATCTCAAGAAACTCCACTAGGTTCCCACAGTAAATATTGGAGAAACATCCCCTCATGCTTCTAGCAGACAGAGAGGGCACAGGAACCATTTTGACATAAGCCAGAGCACTCTTATTTTCAACAAGAGAAACTAGGAGAAACTAGTTAACCAGAGTCTAAACTTTGGGGAGTATTGTCAGGGTCTGACTGACCGACCGGGGGGGTGTGGCGGGGGGGAAGGGAAATGTTAAACTCCACCCATCTCTGGCTATCCTGTCCCACCTAAAGAAAAAGAAAAAAAAATCCCTGAGAAACACTTGTGAAGTTCACAGTCCAGAGGTACAGGCTTACTAAAAAAATGAGACCTAATCACAGAAATACAGATGGTTTCACTCCACCCACACCTCACCACTATATCCCCAAAGGCCTATCTATAACATTTACTTTTAACCAGTACATCATGTTTGGCTATCAAGAAAAAAATTACAGGGTATAGTAAAGAACGAGAAACACAATTTGAAGAGATAGAAATCATCAAAAGCAGACATGGCAGGGATATTGGAATTATCAGACAAGGATTTTATTTTTTTGTTAAGTTTTAATGTTTACTTGAGACAGACAGAGAGAGAGAGAGAGAGAGAGGCACAGAAAGAGGGAGACAAAGAATCCAAAACAGGCTCCAGGCTCTGAGCTTTTAGCATAACAGAGCCCCATGGGGGTGAGGGAGAGCTTGAACTCATGAGCCATAAGATCATGACCTGAGCCAAAGTCAGGTGCTTAACTGACTGAGACACGCAGGCACCCCAGACAAAGATTTTAAAACAACCATGATTAATATGTGAGGGGCTCTAATGGATAAAGTAACAGCATTCAATGACAGATGGAAACAGATGTAAATCCTATGAAAGAACCAAATAGAAATGCTAGAGATCAAGCACAACTGTAGCAGAAATGAAGAATGCTTTTGATGAGCTTAGTGTAGACTGGACACAGGTGAAGAAAAAAATCTCTGAGTTAGAAGATATATCAATAGAGGCTTCAAAAATTAAAAAGCCAAGAAAACCAGGACTGAAAAAAAATCAGAACCGAATATATCCAAAGAACTATGAGACAATTACAAAAGATACACAGATGTGTAATGGGATTACCAGGAGAAGAAAGAGAAAGGATCAGAATATTTGAAAGAATAATAAATGACATTCCTACAAATTAATGACAGACACCAAAGCACGGACGCAGGAAGGTGAGAAAACACCAAACAGAATAATGCCAAAAAATGAAGTCGGTAAGAAGTCATGCATGATTTGAGACAGTGTAGACCATCCAAATGAGTTCAGCCTCCATCACACCCGTTTCTCCTTTTCCAGCTGAGAAAACTGGAAACCATATCTATTATGTCATATGACTAAATTCTCCAACTTAACTACAGAATTAGAACTAGATACATAAGTCTTTCCTTGGATGGACCCTACACATCACTGTGTACAGAGGATGCCATGTCTTAATGATCAAGTAGATATGTTATTACTAATGTAATCATGGTATTCTAAAAATCAAATATTCTTAGTAAAATAGCAAGAGCCTATGGAATACTTCAAGGTGCCATTTCATGACTTTGGATTAGTTTTAAGTAATAAATAAAAGTTCATGACATTTTTCAAATTGAGTTCACATTTTCTGATTTCATCAAGGTGTCATTTGAGACCAAATGTGATTCTACATTAATGCATTTAAATACCTTGGATCATTTTATTTTTAACAGTCAAATCCTTCATAGATGTATTTGCTAAACAGGACACTGAGTTTGATCTTGCTATTTTTTTTTTCTTTTTCATAAACACACTTGCAGAAGCTAATTATTTTCAATGTTTTCCCTGAAGGACAGATATTTGGTGGTGAGAACAGGCACAGTTTGTTTCTCATTGCTTCCTCTGATAACTCTCCCATGATAACTCTCCCATGCAAACAAGACAGGCTGAGAAACACATAATCATGAGGGCACAAGAATCCATATGTGAGAAATCCACATTACATTTTGTAAGTGACAAAAAAAAAAGATTTTTTTGGTACGGTAATACACTGTGACTCTGCTAGCCTTCCAGATTTAATCAAATGGGGTTCATGATGGTGGGAAAATAAGCATTCTTCAAATAAAAAGAATTTAAGTATGACATACACAGAAGGAATTTAGACTTTTGTGGTTTATGAAAATTGCATTTGTGAAATGTATTTTTGGGTATTTTCCAACATAGGAACTTTTTAATGTCAACAACATTAGAAAATTTAAATAGCCAAAATGTAATTAGATAAACTTATAATAATAATTTAAAAGTTAAAATTTAATTTTACAAGTGAGGCTTAAAGTTTGCTCAAAATATCATTCATGTTCATATGTGGTGAAAATATGTGTTATATTCTTGTCCAAATCTATAAATGACTAAATTCTCTTTAATCTTTGACTTAATATAATTATATTCTATTGTTATTTGCTTTCAGAATTTGCCAACTTTAATTAATAAAATTAAATCATTGTCATTATGAAATGTCATGGAGAATCATTATTATAATTAAAAGACAATAATCATTTTTCAATTAAAAACTGCAAATAATGAAATTAAGGAAATCAATTGTACTTATATTTTGTATCATATGATACCAGCTAAAAATGATACTAACAAAAATATTAAAGGAAATAAGCATACATTTCACATATATTACTGGATATATTGTACAAAAATAAAGCTAATTAAGTGAACAGAAAAATCTATTTTACATATGTAGGCAAAACAAAGAAATTCACTTATGGAAACAACTCACAACTGAAGAAGTGGTTTGACTGAATGAGCTGATTCAACATGAAAAAAAGGTTCTTGCTGCCTTGTGCAGTCACTACAGAGAATTCTGATTTTGGTACAATGAGAAAATAATAAAGCACAAAAATAAGAATAAATTCCGAAGTTCACATGATATGTACAGATCACTCTCAAATATAATTCCAACTGCTGTAGATAAATAGTAGTTGCTAAAAATAATGTGTAATTATTTTAATGAGAATAAAATTGTATGCACAGCAATATTTTGTAGCATATCTGAAACACATTTGTAGCAGAAGTATAAATATGCTGTTGAAAATAATTGGCTTTAAAATATTAATTTCCTTCCCTTATTTCCCTTCCACAATGAACTGAAAAGCCTAGAGTAAAACATATTAAAAATACCTGGTGGTTCCTGAGGTTCTATTATATGCTAAATACCATTCTGTAAGGTCTGTATATTTGATCTCATTTTAATTATCATGATGTAGGTCAGCCGTTAACAAAATGCTGCCTGGAGGCCAGTTCAGTTGGCCCCCTGCTTTTGTAAATAGAGTTTTATTGGACCTCCACCTTAATTTGTATTGTCTATAACTACTTTGATGCTGTGATCGTAGAGTTCGGTAGGTGCAACTGATCAATGATTAGCTAAACCTAAAATATTTATTACCTACCCCTTAACAAAAGAAAATAAAAAGTCTGGCAGCTACTAATGTAGTTAGCATGACTTTAATTTTCAATGAAGCTTAGTATCAGGATGGAAGTCATACACTGTAAACCTTGAAGTCAGAAAGGATCCCAATTTTGATTGACTCTAGGTGGTTGTGTTTCTGATATTACACAACCCAAGAGTTCAGAAAATCAACTACACAAGGATAGGATGGCATAGATTTTTTTTTTTTTTAAATCAGCTGTTCATGCATAAATGTCCTGGGGTTTTATTTGACTGAAACTCAAAAAAAAAGTTTATATAATCAAATGCTGAGTTTATAGAGTAGTGGAATACAGCCCCCCAACTTTATTACATGTACTCCACCACTGTTCAGATACACTATCATGTTTATTTCTCAGTACCTCATTCCTTTGTTCTTCCTTCCTTCCAGTTGCAAGTGTCCCTTTTATAATTTAAAGCTATTTCACTGACTCTACTTTGGATCCCCTATTTTCTGACACTCCCAAATCCTTCCTCTGTTTAATAGTCTCTTTCCTCACAGACAACGTTTTTGGTTAAAAAAAAATGCATTCAATTGAGATGCCTATTTTTTCATCTTTACTCAACTCATTGTGGTCTGGCATCTGTCTCCTTCAATTTGGTGAAATGGTTGTGGTCAAGATCCATAAAAATATCCTTATAACTGAGATCATTAGACACTTTTAAATCCTCATCTAATTTAACTCTTTATGTTTTACACTATTGGATACTGCACTGATACTGAAACTGAAATAGTCCATACCTTTGTTTTGTGAAGTCACTCTCTCATTGATCGTCCCTATTTTTCAAGCTACTGCTATTTTTTTTTTTTCATTTTTATTTATTTTTGAGAGAGAGACAGAGGGTGAGCAGGGGAGGAGCAGAGAGAGAGAGAGGCAGACACAGAATCTGACACAGGCTCCAGGCTCTGAGCTGTCAGAACAGGGCCCGATGCAGGGCTTGAACTCATGAACCACAAGATTGTGACCTGAGCCAAAGCTCAATGCTCAACTGACTGAGCCACCAGGAACCCCATAAATTGCTGCAGTTTTTATCTTCTGAGTTGATCTATTTTTCTCCTGATGCCACAAATGTTAGTGTTGTCAGTATTCCATAGGGGAACTTGTCTTTTTATTCTGTTTATATTTTCCATAAGGAAATAGGAAATATTAAAATTTCTGTTGCTTATGTATTGCTTCTAGTGTCTTTAATGAATATTTATACAATTAATAAATGTAGAGTTCAATCCATATTTTCTTCTAAATTCCAGAATGATATATGTAACTGCATTTGCTATGTATTTACCTAATACCCTAAGGCATCTCATGTACATCCCAGTCTAATGACATTTTGGTATTTGTCAAATGTATCTTCTTTTACCCCATGTGCTGTGTTCTCTATCACAGTAGATGTTATTTTCCTCTACTGTGACTCAGGATAGGAATATATCTTAATAACACAGTCAAGTCTGTGTAAAATTATAATAATAAACTATTAATTAAAAAGAAATATGCCATCAAACACGTTGTCATGTTCACATTTGCTCATTGATGCCGTTGTCCTAAGATGAATAAAAATGACAAAAATCAACATTCAAAAGTTGCTTGGGAGCACAAATTCATAGCCAAGTGTTTTTTAGGTCTTTATTCCACTGGGCAAACAACATATGAATAAATATCTGTACAAAACAAACAACTCTAATATCAAAGAAAAAGTCCTGGTTAAATAAGTTTCACAAAGATGGTTAAATATTCTAGTTATTTTATTTTATATATTTCATAATAATGATAGGGGAAATGCTCACAATTACATAAAAATGAAGGATGCCTCAAAATGTTTTAGGATAGTATCTGTAGGACAATCTCATATATATTATATTGTTATATATCTCTCTATAGGGCCAGATAGATATAGACATATCACAGATTATAACATGGATATAGATCAATGTGTTTAGAGGTATAATCAGATGTTAATAGAGGACAGCATAGCCTAACAGAATAACTAAATAATATACTACTTTTCACACTCTGGCCAATTTGCTTGGGAGAGTTATTCAACCATGAATTTTCTTGATTTTTCAGAGTTGTATCACCACCAATATACTGATAGGGTTGTAGTGACAGTTTGTTGAAAACATCAGATATATAAACTCATAGATTATCCAACACAAGATAGGCACTCACACATTGAAGATGATCATTTTAAGAGTTAATATTTATAAATGATGGGAATACAAATTCAACTATGGCTATAAAATCCTTTTACAGTAGAACTTACATGGTCTGAGTTGGGAAAAAAATAAACAGATATGGACGATATAATTTCAGGTAGCAATAGAATATAGCAACCTTGGGAGGGTAGTCCTTGAGAAGCCTTTGTTATATATGGTAAGCAGTGATGACTTCTCCAAAGGGCTGAATGTGAGCTCAGATGTAAAGGATATCAGTTCTGGGGAAAGAGTATTTCAGCAGTGGGGCAGCAATAGCAAAGGCTCTGAAATAGGAGGGACGTACAGCAGTTGTGGCTGGAATATACTGAAGGAGGGAGAAGTACAGGGAAAACAGTCAAAGATGTAGACAAGAAACAAAGCTCCATAAATATTTTCACATTCCTGTGTGGACAGGGCTTTTTGGGCAATGAGCACTGGAATAAAAGACGATTGAACAACAACTCTTAAGAGAGAGATCTCCAAAGAGATAGTAACTCTTGTCACTCATCAGGGTCACCTGTCTACTTTTCGGAGTAGTAAAGTTGTCGGTTATAGAAAAGATAAAATAAGACATATTTTTAAGTAAAGTTGTCGGTTATAGAAAAGATAAAATAAGACATATTTTAAGACATATTTAAGACATATTTAAGACATATTAATCAGCTGGGTGTATGTAACGCCATATATAGATTTATGGAAGATCGTGGCAGGAACAGGTTTGAGAGGGAACTTACACTGACTCACACTATGACAAAAATGTGTATTTTTTAAATGTTAAAATATAGTAATAAAAATGTTTTAAGATGTAAATTCAGGAAATAAAATGTAAAGTTTTAGAAAGGACACCAATTGTGTGTTGAAAGGACATAAATTTCTGAGTTTAGAATTTCCCTACTACTCTAAGCTCTCTGAAATTCTCTAAGCTCTCTCCTCTGGTTTTCCTAGTTTCCATTCATTGGACTTTTACTCGCATTGTCCTTTCCTGTTTAGGCTCATAAGGTGATGATTATTTACATCATTCCCCCAGTCTTCATCTTATTCCCTTTCTGAGAAATAATCTTGCAAATTGAAACTCTTTGCTTTCTCCAAAAACAAACTCTCAGGTCATGGCACCCACCCCCATAAAATGCCTCCATTATAATCTTTGCAAGAACACCATTGTTCTCTTATTCACTATTAAACGAGAACATCTATTGGCTAAGTTCCTTTTTGGATCCATAGAGGTATTTAAAATAAAAAGCATAATATTATAATTTAAGATGAACTGGTACACAGAAATACAATCTAATTGGAATTAATTTAGACAATCAATCACAACTCTTGATGCTGCCAACAAGGGCTCAGATTAGCGCCAACATTGATTGTGGTTCTTTTCTGACAATTGTTTTATGGGTATTAAATGGAATGCATAATAGCATTGAGCTCAAAGGAATCCTGCTGCTTTCCTCTTTCAAACAGGACTTACCACTGCTTACTATAAATCTCTGCATCCATTCCTCTTCTAGCTTGTTACAGCATTGATTCAAATCCTTGATTTGTCCTTAGTTGCATCTTGTATAACAATTTATCAACTGTTTTGCTGAGATCTAGATAAAAGACTCCTACTGCCTTTGCCTCATTTACTTCACTACTCATTGCAAACACTTGATCAGATCTCTTGGGCCCTATCCTTCTATATCCTACAATGTTGGCAAACCCCACACTTGATGCTCCTCTCTTGAAAACTTGCATGCTTGTTTATTGTAATTGAAACGCTTACTAGTTATATCAGTTTCCAGGAGGCTTTTCATTTTTAAAAAAATACAGGCAATTTAACACAAATCATTTTTTCTATTCAGGTTCTCAGAGGGAAGACTGAAATAGTATGCTTCAGATTTTTGCATCCTTTTTGCCTATTTTCCCCTCATATCACTGTGTGGACTGCTGGCCCCTCTCTTTCTGAAACTCTCTCTTACACAGGCCCTTTCCATACCATTCTTTAATGATATTCCTCCTATTTCTCTAACCACTTTCTCTTTTTCTTCCTTGTCTGTTTCTTCCTCCAAAAGTTATTTGAGCCCTGGTGTTCATCAAGGTTTTGTACTCAACTTATTCTCCTACTATATATATATATATGTATATACACACATATACACGTGTATATATATATATATATATACACATATATACACGTGTATATATATATATATATATATATGTATATACACATATATTTTTCCCCCCCACTGGATGATCTAATTTCTTCTTGTCACAAACCCTGTTTACTCCCTTGAAACTTTGTTGTTCACATGTCTGATGGATTTTTCTAACTTGTCTTTCCATAGGAATGTTAAATTCAACATTTCTATAATTAGCCTCATTTTTCACTCTACAATAGCCTGTTCCTTTATTCCCTCTTCATTTAATGTTACTATCTTCTGCCTTGTTTCTCAGTCTAGAAAATTGAGTTATATTAAACCTCTCATTCCCTCTTTCCAAATGCAATTAATCACATCCTACTGATATTTATTGGTAAAAGTTTCTACATTCTGCTTCTTTTTTTTCTTGGAGTTTCTCATATTATTGTATCAGGATTATGCCAAGATTCTCCTCTGTATTCTTTCTTGCTATGGCAGATCCTCTGAAAACCATCTGTACATTACAACTAGACCAATCCATTTCACATCAACTGTTAAAATCTATCAACTGTTTTCCATATTGTAGGATGAACTTTAAGCTTCTAGCTTTGAGAATACAGTCCTACATATTGTAACCTAAGTATGCAGATACATTTTATATCTCTATCTATCTGAAAATCTCATTTCTGGCAATTTCAATAAGTTACAGTTCCTTTACATATTTGCCAATGCGGATCCTTTTGTCTAGAAACCATTTTCTTCCTCATCTGAACTACACTTTGAATTTCAAATATCAGCTTGGGCTTCCTCTTTAGTAGAGGCAATATGTCTTCTACTCTCTACTCTCATGGCATCCTGGGTACACAACACCACCTCACTTGTCACATGTTGAAATTGACTATTTTAGTGAAACTCCTCCCACTAGTCTGTGAGTTAATTAAATAAGGCTTTAATGCCTTTTTCATCTTTTTGTAACTAGTATTTGGCACAGCATTTGGCTCATGAGAAGTGTTAAGTAGAATTTGCCCGAAGGAAGATACTTTCTAGAGAATATTTCAGTTTTTACCCTCCTTGAACTTGAAAACATTTAGTACTCTTGACTGTTTTCTATCTTCAAAAAACAATCTCCATTTCCTATAATTCTGCAACTTATTAAGAGTTATCATGCCTCAAAATCTTCTACTCATGCTTTATGATAGATACTTAGGGTATCTATGCTTTCTCTATTCTCAACTCTTTACCTTCTTAATAGGTGACTATATTTAATTCTATGCATTAATTTAGTACAACTATGTTGACAACTTCTATGCTAATACCCTTGGTTCCAGATCTGCATATCCCATTGTCAAATAACATTTCCATTTAGTCTAATTGACATGTCAAACTCAATATATGCATGTTTGAACTATTATATTCTCTCCAAAATGCATTTCCAGTGGTCAATATTCATGTGATAAAAGTATTCCCACCTAGCTGCTTATGTCAGAACTTGGAATTCATACTCAACTCCCCCTTTTATGTCACCACTCACCCTTAAGAAATCAATTACTCAAATCTACTGATTCTTTTTCTTAAATGCATCTTAAATCTAATAATTTTTTTTTCACTTAAGTTACACTCCCTAGACCAAACCACAGTCATCTTTTGTGCAACAATGTGAAAACCTCATAATTCGTACATGTCTATGCTAGCCTCCCTTCAATGTATTCAGAATGTAGTCAGAAACATTGCTTTTTTTAAAGTATAAGAATAATACCCCCCTTACCAATGTCCATATGTAAATCTCTGGGACCTGTGTATATATATTTAATTTTTTTAAATGTTTATTTATTTTCATGAGAGAGAGAGAGAAGATGGAACATGAGCGGGGGAGGGGCAAAGAGAGAGGGAGACACAGAATCTGCAGCAGGCTCCAGGCTCTGAGCTGTCAGCACAGAGTTCAATGCAGGGCTTGAACTCACGAACGAGGAGATCATGGCCTGAGCTGAAGTCGGGCGATTAACCAACTGAGTCACCCAGGAGCCCCATGGAACCTGTGTATATTAATTTTCATCACAAAGGGGATACAAATGGAATTAAGACTGCTAATTAGCTAAGCTTAAAATAGGGAGATTATGCTGGATTATATGGGTAAACCCAATATAATCACAAGGGTCCTGAAAAGTGGAAGGAATAATCCAAAGGGAGAATCAGAGAGATGACACCATGAGAAAGAATAGGCTTGATGTTGCTGCTTGGAAAGTGGAGGAAAAGGACCATGAGTCAAGGAAAGCACACAACCTCTAGAAGCTGGAAAAGACCAGAAAATGACTTATATCCTAGAGCCTCTAGAGAAGAGTTCAGCCCTGTTGACACTTTGATTGTAGTCCAGTAAAGACCTGTGTCAGACTTCTATCCACAGACCCCAAAAATAATACATTTGTATTGTTTTAACCACCAAGCTGGTGGTAATTTGTCACAGCAGCAATTGAGAACTAGGAGACAAATTGGTGCTCCATCATGTCTTCCTCACATTGTGTCTGTCTTCTGTTCTCCGTATTTCATATCCGTCCAACTGCTCATTAACTATCAGTTGCTGAACGAAATCTTCTCTGATCCAAATATTTATCCTGTAGCCTCCCAACTCCTGGTCTAAGTTGTCTGACACTTTAGCTAACTACTAGTATTGGTCACGATCTAAATTAAGTGATTTGTCATGTAATTATATATTAAATCTCTGCCTCTTTTTTTTATATATTCTAATTTTCATAATTGTATGGTTTTGTGCTCTTTTATAATTAAAAAAAAATTTAAGTACTCTCTATGCCCAATGTGGGGCTCAAACTCATAACCCCAAGGTCAACAGTCACTTACTCTTCCCAACTGAGCCAGCAAGGCGCCCCAAGGTCTCTGCCTCCTTAATGAGACTGTGAGTCCAGGAGGCAGATACCCCCCTACAGTCAACTTTTTTTTTTAATCTTCAGAGCCAGCAGAGTATCATCCACTTAAACAGGCCCTTAATGGATATTTGTTAAATAGGAAATGCATTTATTCATTGTCTTCTGTGTAATATCAGTGTAAAACTTTTGATATGCCATATTTTTTGACTTCTCACAGTATCTCAATAGTATAACTATTATGTCTGTTTTACAGACAAGAAAATTAAAGGCTGAGTAGCTAGAAATTTCTCTATAGGCCATATGATTAGCGATGGCTTAGCCACAAGATGAAATCAAGTCTTTGAATATTCATTTACTGTGTTCTTTTAATTATGCACAGTGGTCTTTTGAGAGATGCTACTATGGTCATCAGCAAACAACAATCAGGTCAGCTATCCTGCTTGAATCCTGTTAGTATTTGAAGGCATCTAGAAACACTAAAAGCTGAAATAAAAATCTGTTAACTATCAATTTATATCTGTCACATAGTATAGTACAGAATATAAGTAACCCTGATTAAACACAGTTTGATTTAAAAAAATGAATCAGTGAACAAACTGATGAATGAGTAAACAAATATTTTAGGTGTTTGTCTAACTTTATTTGGAGTAGAAAGAATGTCTGGGTAGAGAAGCTGTGAAATAAATTAAAATCTTAGCAGATAAGATTTTCAGTTATAGTTTTTCTGAAGCTAGTCCAATAACATCTCTCTTCCTCCCTAGTAGTACCTCTAAGTTTATGGGATAAATAGGGGAAATAAGACCATTATGTCTGAGGATACTACATTGATATTATTATCCTGGACAACAGTGAAAGTGAACTTGAAGTGAACAGTCTGTCTAAATTAACGGGACTCTACTTACGTTAAACTTTATGGAAAAGAAAAGTGCAAGCAAGAGAGATACTTAGCATACATAGTAAAAATATCAAAGAAAGAATAATGGTTAAAAATAGAAAAAGAAAGGAAAACAGCAATGTATACTCTCAGTTCAAAACTAATTGAACATTAGTTGATGAGGTTCATTTCCCTTAAGATTCTCAGGGCACATGCAGTGTCCCCACGATGCCCTCTTACTCTAGTGATTTTATGTTTGGAGCAACGTGACAAAGTTCATGTTGATTTCCTGATTCAGCTGAAACCCTTTGTGATTCTCTGGTTGCTTGAAGCCAGGTAGAAGTTATAACTGTTTGGAGACCATAATATCCTTTATTAAGCTCCTTCAAGAGTTCATCAAAGTGTGTAGTTGACACGAGTACACATGTAGCTGGCGTGTTATTTGCTCTATTTTTTTTCCTTATTTCTTGGAAGAAATGTCAAGGCACTATAGCATAAAAGGTTAAAATATGGGTTCATAACTAGACAGGCATTGAAAATAAATCCCACTTCAAAATCCTCTTATCTCAGTTTCCTCGTCTGTTGAATGTGGAGAATAAAAAGACCCACTGCATAGAATTGGTTAGGGAGTAACGAGGTAACGTATATGAAGTTCGGTGTACCATGTCTGGCATATCTTAAGACCCAGGTTTATTGA
Organism: Panthera tigris; assembly: GCF_018350195.1. NCBI lineage: Eukaryota > Metazoa > Chordata > Mammalia > Carnivora > Felidae > Panthera > Panthera tigris. Next base: position 175,588,232 of record NC_056663.1, on the reverse strand, counting down.
ACATGAACTATCATTATTATATCATAATGTTAGTCATGATCTAATTAGCAAATATAGAACATTTTTAAAAAATCCTATTAAAAAAATACTTAATGGTTTACTTACCGGTCAAATACTGAAACTCCTTTATAGAGCTTCAGTTTGTACTGTCCTGAACAAAGACTATAATCTTTTTATAGATTCTCAGTGATAGACTAGACACATGGCTGTGACCTCTCTGAAACATATATTATCAGTATCCCTTCAAATAGCCATTTTATGTTTTCTTATTTATGATATAAAGGTTTACTCTCCTATACCCTGCTGAGTGACACGAGGTCTCATCTTCTCTGTCTGGGAATCCTGAGGTGCTGCCTCCACTGCTGATCAAAAAATAAATCCTGGCAAGGATCTGGGGTTTAGCTAAATATGTAAAAAAAAAGCCTGTAATTTGGATGTGTTAAAGAACGGGGATGGGATGGCTCCTCGCTAGTGAGCGCTCTCCTCCTTTCCTGTAAAACAGTGCTTAAAAAATTAAAAAAAAAATAACTTTTTACATTTTGAATTTGTATTCCTTTATTTTCTATGACTAAATCTTCTCTTTATACATATTCACGTATTCTGAAATAAGAAGCTAAATGGCAAAGCCAATATTCTTGGAGAAAAACTAGTACAAAGCGTTGATATTTCAGTGATCCATTCCAATTTTAGAACCACTCCATCCCATTCGTTCGGTCTTTTGTTCATTTATTCACAAAGATTTATTGAAAACTTACCATGTATTGTTATATTCATTGGAATAAAACTATTAAACCAGATGGAATCCCTGTTACTTGGTTCTTCTGATTTCTGATTATTATTAAATAGAATGACCTTGCTTCTTCTCAAACCACAAAGACAACTGTATTCATGATACAGCAGTTCTATTAAAATACATTAAAAAATTCCTGTGATAACATTAAGCATGATGGTTCAAGTCACCATTTCTTAGAATCTGTTTAATATTTTCTATGTATATTTGACTCTATTAAGATATTCTCCAAAAATGCACTACCATTTAAAAAACAAGGAATCCCAAATATAAACACACGTATTTATTTGTCACATTCTATTTGTCATGAACTAAGTGTTATATAAACTTTGATGTTATTTGACTTATTGCAATGTAAATGCTTATTATATCTTAAAAGTCTATTTAAAATTATTTTGAAAGTCAGAGATTTTTTTTCTGCCCTATGAAGAAGTAGCATATTTTGGCTGGGACCAAAAAAAACCCCTATTTCTAGTACCTTTGTTTCCTTTCCATAAATCATTGTTCACAATGGTGAGCCAATTTACTATTAGTTTCATCGATCCTTTCCACTGATCTTACATGACCGTAAAGAATTTTGTCAAAGGCTTTCCAAACATCTAAGTTTAAAATCCTCTTTAACACCCTTCCCACATTTGTCTACCTGGAGTGAAATCCCTGAAGAATTTTACAAAAGTAGTGAGTGATTCCTTTTATTTCCTAAATGTGTGTTGTCTGTTCTTAATCAAGCTGAGCTTTTCAAAGTGGTCCCCATTTGATCTCCAAAAATAGTTTCTGAAAGTTTTCAACATAACAGAAGCTGAAGGAAACTCTCTGAAATGCCTAAGTGTGTTTCCAAGACTGGCCTTCAGTTAGTATTTTGTTTCTGTCATACATTTAAAGGAATGCTATCTTTATAGAAAAAATATAAAATATTATAATGCCAAAAGCTACATGCCTTCTTTGAAACTTAAATATATTGGCAAGAAAATTTTTCAGATCTATTAATTGGCTATCATACTGTATTATTTTTTCATTGATGTCAGGGAACAATATATTTTTCTCTCCTATCAAAATATTGGATCTGTTCATGCAGTTCTGAATTTTGGTAGCATCTCTAAATGGAGAGGTAGGGAATAGCAATGTTTGTCAAAGGTTTATCTTGAAACTATTAAATTGTTATTATTGTTTCCTAGCAATTCACTGTAAGTCTCCATTTAGTATTGAATATAGACCACAAAAATCCTGTGTGATTTTGTTTTGAAATATCTGATTATAATGTAAAGTTCTAATGACTTCTTTGCTCAGGATAAATGTGTGATTTTGAATGAACGACTCATTTTCCAAACCTCAGATTCCTCCATAAAAACAGGTTGCCAGAAAAATTTAGAAAATGGTGCAAGACAGAGAAAATTAGATCATAAAGAATGTTTGCCTTGAAATCACTGTGTTTTTCCCTGTCCCTTGTGTTATAATGAACTTGGAAGTTCTTTGCAGACATGCAGTCACACCAGGTTCTCAGTTTTCATCTATTCAGAGAGTAATCTGATCCCACTGAGGTGTCCCTGTGCCCCACTGCTACTTGAAACTGCCTAAACATATTCTCCAGTTTTTTTTTAAAACTCAGTTTTTTGTAACTGCACTGGCAGATTACTTTATTGGATCTCCCCCATCTTGAGGTAACTTTTTGTGTATCATATTCTTTATGTTAATAATGACCAAGAGCATGGGCTGGATCAGCCTGGATGGATCATTCAGTTAAGCGTCCACATCTTGATTTCGGCTCAAGTGATGATCTCACGTTCATGGGATCAAGCCCCACCTCAGGTTCTGCACTAATAGTGTGGAGCCTCTTTGAGATTCTCTCTCTCCTTCTCTCTCTACTCCTCCCCCACTCGCACTTTATCTCTGTCTCTCAAAAATAAATAAACATAAAAAGAAATGACTGGGGCACCTGGGTGGCTCAGTCAGTTAAGCGTCTGATTTCAGCTCAGGTCACAATCTCACGGTTTGTATGTTCCACCCCGCATCTGGCTCTGTGCTGACACCTCAGAGTCTGCAGCCTGTTTCAGATTCTGTGTCCCCACTCTCTTTGCCCCTCCACCCATTGTGCACTCTCTCTCTCTCTCTCTCTCTCTCAAAAATAAACATTAAAAAAAATTTAAAAAAATTAAAAAGAAAAGACCAAGAGCCTTTCCTCCCATAACTAGCTTGTGGTATTTTCAGCCCTCTTTCAATAAAGTTTGGTTCATTGAATCATAGGTACATACCTGGAGAGAAGAGGCACTGATTAAGCAGCTCTTCATGACATGACAATTTTGCATACTTTCATCCAGTAAAATACTAAAATAGATTTTCTATTTAAGAAATTAATCAAGAAATTATTCTACTCCACTTAATCAGCACAATGTTTCAAAAGGCGATAAAAGAAAATGTTTTTTTGTGGGTGGGATTTCTCAATTTAGGGTTCATAAGCACATAGAATTTTCAAAATAGGTTTTAGATAATCCACACTTTTGCTAACATTGTATGTAAAATCATAGGCACATGACCTCTTACATTCTCTGGGAAAGAATATTCATGGCTCAAATGAAATTTATCATGGATTTCACAATACACATATGCTTACATACTAATTACCAATTTCTTTTACCTATTATTAAAATGTTTGATTGCATTTAATTATCAACAAAAACTGAGAGAAAAGTAAAACAAATATAATTCTACATGTTTCATAGGTAAAAAAGGATTACTGGTAGTCTTGATTAACAGTTCCTAAAGTAAACACAGAGAAGTAGGAGGATCAGATTTTGAATAAGATTTCTGATCTCTGTACCACCAGCTCATGCTTCCAATTGTTCCAATTACTTATTTGATTTTAAACCCTTACCTTAGGTACTGAAAAAAAAATCATAATTTATCCAAATTGTTTGACTCTCGCCTACCAGGACACAATCTCATTAGGTCTGTTAATTGCCATATTGACCACTATTTCCCTCAGACATTTCATCACATTCCATTGTTTTCCTTCAGGCATCGACTTTTTTCAAGCCAATCAAAATCTGTGGTTGTCCATCAAGTTTTCCCCAACTTTCAGCTTTAAAATTTCGACCATTTATTCAATTAATCGTATTACAGTCTCCTACCAAATGCCTAAGAATTATAGGTAACAAAAAAACAAAACAGGCTAGCCATCTAATCTTGTTCTCTCACATGTCAGTTTGTGAGTCTGTCTACTGAGCTGTAAGAGCATTTAGTATCGTTTTTTTCCCTCTTTTGCAATGGCTATTTCACTGGATAAGAGTTGAATTACAGGCAGACACATTTGCCATATCAATGAATAGAGTGAAATGTACTGTTCATTGATTAGAATGCCAGCTTTTACATCCAGAATAAGCAAGTCTTTGGAGAATGACATGGGGAAAGTAGACTAAAAATTACAAAAGTATTCCACACTATTAAAGCTGGACAGGGGGAATTCATATACATGAGAGCGATAATGTGAATTCTAATTCTAACACTAAGGGCAGAAAGTTCAATAAATGAGGCACCCACTTGCCCACTAACCACCTGTTCCTTTTAGTAGAGGAGCTACAAGGAACTATGGCTCTACCTTTGAAGAAGTCGAACTTTATTATTATCAAATTCTTTCATAAAACTGGAATCCACAACAGATGGTTATTACCTGTTGACTGAAAGCTGAGTGACTAGAAGTTCACTGTGAGGCAGCACAGACATCACTGGTAACTTAAATTGTGAGAAAGTTTTGCTTTACTTTGAGACTAAGTCGCTGTAATTTCCACACATTGGCTCTAGAAAATAAACCATTTATGCCAACTTGCGTGAGTCTAAACAGGTACAAGTCTTTGAGATGATGATTAGTAGACATGCTTTTCTGATAACTCTGATCATTTTCCTCTTAGGTATTCTGGTGTGTATACTGCTTTCAAATATATTGTAATACCCAGGCTGATTATGCTACATTATGCATACCATATGTATATACAGAAAGAGTTAAATATAATATCATTTTAATGCCCACAATTAATATTATTTTAAAAGATTTCAAAGTTCTTTAAATCAATGATATGGTTTTGGAGTGGTGGGGGTGGGGTGGGGGTCCAGAACCAATAACCAAGAAAGAATTTTTGAGACTTTTTTGGTAAAAAAAGGTCATTTTATTAAAACATGGGGACAAGACCCATGGACAGAAAGAGCTGCACTGGGGTTGTGGGGGGTGACTGATTACATACTATGGAGTTGGGGAGGAGAAGCCCAAAAGGAAGTTTCCTGAAGGACTTTCATGAGAACTCATAGGATACTGGAAGCCTAATTATTGTCAAGAGAAGGTTGATTTTCCCTCTAGCAAAGCATTACCATTAAGACAGTAGGGGAGTTCCTGGAGAAATGTTATATTCTATTAGCCTCAAGAATTTGTCAGTGGGCTGCAGATTCGGAGGAAATTCAATTTTATCTAAATTTTCTTCTTACCTTCATTCTCCACATCACTACAGATGGGAGGGTAAAGTTAGAGCTCTAAGAAACTTTTTTTCTTTTGGTAAATTATTAAAACAATTGCAGACTGTTGGAGACTCGTGCCCTGCATGACTGTGACCTCTATCAATTAACCATTTGTTTTCCTCTTTCCTTCATTCTTGCCTTCTCCTCCTTCATCGCTCTATATAGTCTAGATTTTCTACAGTCAAATAAAACAGCTTTTTCACAAATCTAAACCAAAATATTATTATTTTACTACTTATAAATATTCTCTTGCACATTTTGATCTGTAGCCTGTTTCTTCTATCATTTTGATTATTACATTTTAATCTATGGTATTAGCTAACTATTTACCAACAAGAAGCAATTGGGGACTTATTAAAAAAAACACCTTATTAGGCAATAAAAATAATATGTAACATTTACTATAAACCAAGTATAAACCCAAAATGAGTTATTTTAATTTTTGCAAAAATTTTATAAAATATATACTACCACTATTCCTATTTAAAAGATGGAAAAAGAAGATGCCAGTATACAGGTAACTTGACCAAGGTTATAGCTAAATCACACATCTCTGGCCTACCTCATTGTCTTGAAGCCTGATTCAGTTCTCTTTTCCCATAAAATAATTTCAAACTTTTAATACAAGACTCAGTCTCTGATCAAGGAAAAAGACCAATATTAGATCTCCCTCAACAATCTTACAGACATTCTTAGATATTTTATTTTTTAAGCAAGATATTAGAATATCCTTCCTCATCTACTGTGTCCTCGTAAGGAATTCTTGGAACATAATCTGCATATAGGTAATATAGGAATGAGTGATAAAATTGCAGGTAAGCATTAGAGCTCATTTTGGCCAATCTATAAGCCAGGTGATCAATAACATGTGAGCCCTCTTGTATGAAGACTCTTCCCAGGAGTACCATGGAGACTATTTGATAAAGGGAATATTTCAAATTTAAAATAAAGGAATAGGGACTCAGGCAAATATAACAGAGACTAAAATAAAAATACTCACAGAGTGGTATACCATTCAGTGAAAACTGGAAACAAAAAAGTAAAAACAGGCTTACAAGTGTGGGTACACATGTTTTATATTTCTTCAATAGGTTACTCAATTAAAAAATTATATGGGGTGCCTGGGTGGTTCAGTCGGTTAAGCGTCTGACTTCGGCTCAGGTCATGATCTCACGGTTCGTGAGTTTGAGCCCTGCATCGGGCTCTGTGCTGACAGCTCAGAGCCTGGATCCTGCTTCAGAATCTGTGTCTCCCTCTCTCTGTCCCTGCCCCACTGTACTCTGTCTCTGTCTCTGTCTCTCTCAAAAATAATAAACATGAAAAAAATTTAAAAAAAATTATAAGCATTCCTAAGGTGCCTGGGTAGCTCAGTCCATTAAGCATTCTACTCTTGATTTAGGCTCAGGTCATGACCTCATGGTCTTTTGGTTTGAGCCCTGCACTAGGCTCTGCACTGATGGTGCTGACCTTGCTTGGGATTCTATTTCCCTCTCTCTCTCTACCCCTCCCCACTTATGCACACATGTGAGTCCTCTGTCTCTCAAAATAAATAAATAAACTTAAAAAAATATATAAGCCCTCTTTATTTAAAGGATTTGAGTTCCATGGCCATAAAATTATATTCCAAATGTTTAACAACTGGTAATGATGAGGATTTCCAGATTTAGCTCTGATAAGTAAAGAGCTTTGAATGTGTGGAGCGCCTGGGAGGCTTAGTCAGTTAAGTGTCTGACTTCAGCTCATGTCAGGATCTCAAGGTTCCTGAGTCTGAGCCCTGTGTTGGGCTCTGAGCTGACAGCTCAGAACTTGGAGCCTGCTTCAGATTTTGTGTGTGTCCCCCCAACCCCTCTCTCTTTCTGTTCCTCCCTTGGTCACTTTATATGTCTCTCTCTCTGTTTCTCAAAAATAAACATTAAAAAATTTTTCAAAAGAGCTTAGAATGTGTCATCCCTAACCTTATAACAAGAGAATACTAGTTGAACCGAAAACTTTGATTGGATATGTCAGAGAATTGAGGTCACAGGCATAAGTACTGCCACCAAATGCTGAATTAGGTATATTTTGAAAGATATAAAGAGATACTCAAGATTTGGTTACCTAGAACACAAACTGGTAGACAGACACCGTAAGCTGGTAGAAACGCATAAATGGTGATTTGGATCAAATGTTGGAGGATGAGTAGGTCAAAAATGAGAGTAGAAGATCCTGGGACAGTGTTGGTGTTAAGATACACTGCTTCAGATCTTTCTTCTTTTCACCAGGTTATGATGGGGGGAATGCAGAACTCCTAGAAAGCTCAACACGTGACCCTGATAGAGGGATGGAAAATGTAGCTGTCATAAAAAATACTCATACTCTTCTCCTTTTGTTAAAAAGTTTAGTAATTGATTTTGAGAGAGAGAGAGAGAGAGAGAGAGAGAGAGAGCAAGCAGGGGAGGGGCAGAGAGAAAGAGGGAGACAGAGAATCTCAAGCAGGCTCACCACCGTCAGCACAGAGCCCGATGCAGGGCTCGAACTCACAAACCATGAGATCACGACCTGCGTCAAAACCAAGAGTTGGACGCTTAACGAACTGATTGAGCCGCCCTGGTGTCCTTCAGACTCTTCCCCTTAACAAAAGCCTCATTTCTTCTTTTTAAAAAAAATTATTTTATATTTGAATCTTTTTAATGTTTAATTAATTAATTAACTAATTAATTTAATTTTTTGAGAAAGAGATAGAGACCAAGCAGGGGAGGGGCAGAGAGAAGACAGAGAATCCCAAGCAGGTTGCACAGTGTCAGCACAGAGCCCGATGTGGGCTGCAAACTCACGAACCACAAGATCATGACTTGAGCTGAAATCAGGTATTGGACGCCCCACCCACTGAGCCACTCAGGTGTTCCACAAAGGCTTCATTTCTAGGTAGGAAGGACATCACCGGCTTCATTATCCAAGGTGGGGGAATTAAACTACAATCCAGATCTCTTGTCTCATTTAGTGAAAAAAAATGAATAAAAGACATTATCAACAGAGGAGAGAACTTCAAGGAAATGGACTGTAGCAGGTGAGGGTTAGAGGACAGGAGAAAATGTGCCGGGGCAAGACACACCCGGGAGACACAGTCCCAGTAAAACACTGGGAATTAATTAGAATATTTGAGATCATCCCCTTCCTCTATACTCTCCTGCCACACTAACAAACCTCCACTGATAATTAATAGGGGCTTATAGCTGAAAGAACTGCAAGACCGACCCTCCCTGGGGAACAGAATACAGAGAAGCCCAAACACAAAAAAGGAGTCAATAAACAAGTGTCTGGAGGAATTTGAAATGTCTGGCAAATATAAACATATCACACATTAAACCTCCCATCCTTTGCCAGATTAACATAAATTCTTGGACTAGAGTTATATTTACTTCATTCCCTATTACCTAATATAACACGTCTGGCTTTCAGTAATAAATTACAAGGTAGGGCACCTGGGTGGCTCACTCAGTTAAGCTTCCGACTTCGGCTCAGGTCATGATTTCACAGTTCATGAGTTTGAGTCCCGCATTGGGCTCTGTGCTGCTGGTGCAGAGCTTGCTTGGGATTCTCTCTCTTTCCCTCTGTCTCTCTCTCTGCCTCCCTCCTCTCTCTTTTTCTCAAAGTGAATTAATAAATAAAAAAAAATAAAAATAAATAAACAAAATTATAGACTACTGATACAACTTTGTACAAAAAATAATAGTAAACTGTATACTGTAAAAGGGTGGATTTTATGTAAATTACATCTTCATAAGGTTGTTAAAAAACAAAAGGGAAATAAAACTTTCATGTGATGGAATTAATTGCCAGAAGATCTCCTCTGAAAGTTTACAAGGAGATTTTCAGATATATGGGAAATGCTATAGGTCCTGAACTGAGGTCTACATAGAGAGCACAAGAATACAAGAAAATGAACAAAAAAATGTAGTATATATTATTTTATTTTTTATAATTGATATAACAGATAACTATACATGTAAAGCAATAACAATGCAATGGATGTTTATAGCATAGAGATGTGTGCAAAGAATGACAGAAGTATCAAATGGGTAAGAAGGACTAATTGGTAATGCCAGATGATAAGGTCACTGGACTACATAGAAAGCAGTATAGTTTCATTTAAGGTAGACTCAGATTATTTTAAGATGTATATTACAAACCCCAGGGCAATGACGTTAAAGAAATAAGTGAAAATGACTTATCAAGAAAGATGAAATGGAAATACAGAAGATGCTCAATTAAAACCAGAGAAAGCAGAAAATATATAAAACAAAGAGAACAGATAACAAGTAGGAAACAGTTATGATAATAAATTGTTTTGGTCTTTGCCAACAATGTGTTTAAATAAACTCTGGTTCATTTTGCAAACATGACAAGTGAATAGTGTATAGGGCAATGTCTTTTAACTTACTAATAAGAAATAACACGCTCCAAAGCAGATTTAGATTAATCACACCATTGTTCCAGGCAAGGGACATGAAAGGAATAAAGTTCAAATTCAGTTGATATGTACCTTTACAGGACTTGGTACTTGGAAGAGACAGCTTAGCCGAATGAAAAGGGATGTCCATCTGCTGGTGCAAAATTGGAAGGCCATTGGTGCTAGGGCACACTGCTAAGGAACAGGGGTACTGAGGAAGATGGGCAAGAAATAATTTTTCCAGGGGTCATTGTCTGGCCTCATCACTGTTGGTAAAAGAGTCACCCGTACCGTGGCAGGAGCTAATTCTCCCAGGGTCTTCAAAGAGATCTTTTAGATCAGCAAAGGATAGTCTCTTGCCCCACAATTTTGGATACTCATCACAACTCTCAGGATTTATCATCTGTATATCTCCTTCTCACAGGTGCTTCTTCCTGTATTTGTGATAAGCCCCCTGTGGAGCCCCTCAGCAGCAGAGCTTTAGGTTCTTATGGGTGAGGACACATGAGAGGATAACATCTTGACACAACTTACTTCATCCTTATATCAAAACGACTTTACTTCTAAAGATAACGTTGTTCATCTTTGCCATAAACAAGGCGATTGGAAATTCCATCAAGCCAACACTTAACAATGTGTCCTGTGATTCCGCATCACTAGTCTCTCATTCGCAAACATTCATATATTTCATGTATGCTTCTTTTGACACACATTCTTTTTTTTCTTTTCTAATGTTTATTTATTTATTTATTTATTTATCTATTTTTGAGACAGAGAGAGACTGTGAGCTGGGGAAAGTCAGAGAAAGAGGGAGAGGGAGAATTGCAAGCAGGTTCCCCACCATCAGCACGGAGCCCAATGTGGAGTTTGAACCCACAAGTTGTGAAATCATGACCTGAGCCAACACCAAGAGTTGGACACTTAACCCACTGAGCCAGGTGCCCCTTGATGCACATTCTTTTACACCATACTTTAGTGATGAGTTTAAACAACCATATTCCTGGGCCCCCTGGGTGGCTCAATCGGTTAAGTGCCCCACTTCAGCTCAGGTCATGATCTCACCATTCGTGGGTCAAGCCCCTTATTGGGCTCTATGTTAACAGCTCAGAGCCCGGAGACTGCTTAAGTTTCTGTGTCTCCTTCTGTCTCTGCCCCTTCCCCACTTGTGCTTTTTCTCTATCAAAACAATAAACAAACAAACAAACAAACATTAAAAAACACCATATTCCTAATGTTACCAATCTAAGCATGATAAAGAACTCTTTAACGTGGTACCATATCCAATCACCCAAGGACCAAAAAAAAGTTAAGCTTGTTAAACCACTCAGTTCAACTTCCTTGACAATTACAGTTCCAAGGACAATTACAGTTCACTTTTATAAAGCTCCAGGGGTACAAACTTGCATAGCACTACTAAGCACATGTTTGTTTGCCATGACATCAGAATTCAAGGTTGTCTTTAGTTTGGGAAATGCATGTTTTGTGTCTTTTCAACATCTGTGAAGTCATTTTGACTTTATTAGTATCATCTTCCAAATGTTTTTTTACTTACGTTTTCCAATGTATGATTTATATTTATTAGATTAATCTCAGGATGTTTGATGTGAAATATTTCCTTGCTTATGTTAATACTTCCTTTATCTTCCATTCAACTCAAACATCTTTTTCCTTCCAGGATCATCTTCATTACCTGTTCTAGTTTTATCCATCCCAGCATTAGATGCTTTTAAAAAATTTTTCCCTTGACTCCAGTAAATTAGGGTGAGATTTGGCTTAGAGAATATTTTCCTGGTCCATTTCTCATATTATATGTAACAGGGTGAGGAGGCATCAAGGCCATAGTCACAGGTGTTCGTCCCATAGATATAGACAAAGGTCCAGCAGTAAAAAGGTATTTTGCATTCATCCAACAAACATATCCTTAGGAAATTATTACCCTTTTATCATTAAGGTGTTTTCTGAGGGCTGTAGGTTCCACTCTCCCTTTTGATAGTGTGGAACCAATCATAAGAAAGAGTTTGCTATCACAATGTCATGTTTCCTCCTGTAATGCTAACATAACCATTTCACCATTGCCCATGAAATCATAGCCTTTGGAATGGGTGGAGTAAATTTTAACCTAACACTATCAATAACCACTTTAAATCTAAGTGGTCTAAATATTGGTTACAAGAAATTATGAGATTCAATTTTAAAAATGCATAGTACTTTATAAATAAGAAGTGTTAAAAATTGCATTTTATTTTTTAAATTAGAAAAACTGTACATAGTGTTAAAATCTGCAACAAAGGATAGAAATGGCAGGATAAATTGTCAAATAGGCAAATTACTTGAATAGTTGAAATTTTTTGATAATTATTAGAAGTGATGAAATTATCTTTCTCTTATTTGCTTTTTTTTTTTTGCGTTTCTTTTTTCCTCTCAATCTCTACCCAAACTATGCTTCTGCCTCAGTCATGATTTAATAGCAACAAAATAAACTCTTTCAATAACTTCCCTATTGAATAATTGGACACTATGTGACTTCCAAACCTAATAGGTAGAAACTTTTACTTATATATGTTCTTTTTTTTTTTTGAAAAAAAAAATTGAATGTTTATTTTTGAGAGAGAGAGTGCAAACAGGGGAAGGACAGAGAAAGAGAGACACAGAATCGAAAGCAAGCTCCAGGCTCTGAGCTGTCAGCACAGAGCCTGATGCAAGTTTGAACCCGCAAACCAGGAGATCATGACCTGAGTCCAAGTTGGATGCTTAACCAACTGAGCCACCCAGGTGCCCCTTATACATAATGTTCTTAATGATTAAATATTTCCTCCCCATTTTTGTTGAATTAACATTACTAACATTAAAAATTCTTCTAAGTGTTATAATACTGAGATTTTTATATACACTATTTAATAGTCTCATAATAAACTAAGACAAAAATTATCTTAGAATATCATATTTGGATTTAGTGTTATTGACATTCATTTTTAACATACAGAGTATTCTAAATATCATTTGGGAAAGAATCAAGTTTTCATAATTTTAAATAAATTAAAATTCTTTATTTTCTTCATTTTTGTTAAAAAATAAACAATTTCATGTAATTTATAAGAAAGTCCTATGGTTTTCCTTCTGGAATAAGCATTATTTTGTTTTGTATAGCATCCATCTATTTGGTTGGGCTTTTTGGTTTTATTTTTCCTGTAGTGTTTCTGTTCTTTATTCCCTTTGGTTAGTTTTTATATGTGCAACTACTTTTGTTATTAATCAGTTTGATCAATTTTTTTCTTTGAAATATAAAATATAATTGTTGCCTTTATTATATCATCAAGTATTTTTTTTAGAACTCACTTTTCAAGTTTTGCCAGAATTTGCAAGCTGCAATTTCACTTTAGCAAAAATAAATAAATCGCCAATGAGGATATAAATAGTTTTCTGAGTTTCGTTATTTCAAATCTCAACTACACAGATAGGTTGTTTATCTGTGATGATTGTGATTTATCATCATAAATAGAGAGTATATGGATGAATGATTTAAATGGACTTATTTAACTTTGTTATTTGATTGGATTCTTCATAAGTGGTTGCATCCTTGCCATTGAGTATACCAAAGGAAGTCAAGTAGAAATCCAAAGAAAAAAATTTTCTGATACTCCAGGCTATTTTTCTACAAAGTTACTGATACTATCTGTGCAAAATTCAATACGGTTTATATATTTTTTTTCTTTTATAATTTTTTTGTTTATTTATTTATTTTGAGAGAGACAGAGCGTGAGCAGGGGAGGAGCAGAGAGAAAGATAGAGGAAAGAGAGAGAAAGAATCCAAAACAGGCTTCGTAGGGTCAGCACAGAGCCTAATGTGGGGCTTAAAAACATGAATCCGTGAGATCATGACTTGAGCCGAAACCAAGAGTCGAATGCTTAACCAAACTGAGCCACCCAGGTACCCCTCATATATTTTTGAGGACACTTTTTTTTTCAAAAAATCAATGGAAGTTTTGTACATAATTTTAGATGTCAATGTGTTCAACTCCACGAACTTAACAACAAAAAAACACATTATTTTTAAAGTCTTGGAATTTTCATTACTGAACAACTTTTTAGGAAACATTAGAAACTTTGTCAACCATGACTAAAATCTTCATGTTTTTTCAGTGTCAGCCTACTGATAGTGATGCTGTTGGCCAGAAATGCCTGAGGCTTTCACCTGAGCCGGAATTACTTAAAACCTGCCACAAACATTTCACCTACCAGAACCAATACTGTGCCTGGACCAGCGCTGTGGTTCTTATTATGATTGCAGGACACACTTAAGCAAAAACCATCCGGGAACTTTAAGGAACAAGATTTACTTATTCCTAATCCTGGAGGGTACATATCACACAGGAAGGCCACACAGCAAGGTCAGGGGTAGAGAGAGAAGGAGGTGTCAGGGACCTGGAGATTTGCAGTTACTAGTGCTCAAGGGTGGGGTGCCTAGGGTTTCACTGGTTCATTCTTTACTGATAAATTTAAAGCCTAAGAACAGGAATTAGGTGGGGGAAGGGAGAAGCAGGGTCATTCAATCTGGTCAGTTATCTGTCACCCAGGGCTCTCTAAAAGGGGAACTTCCTGGGTAGGACAGTTTGGTTCTTTAGAGTTGTTTTGCTAGTGTTATGCTGATGGGTGTCTCCGAAATGAATGCTTTGGCAACGAAAAGCATAATGACAGGCACTTACATTATAATCAGAAAGCTTAATTTTAGGCACTTGCATTACCCTGGACTTACTTATTTATTTTCTTAATGTTTATTTGAGAGAGAGAGACAGACAGAGCATGAGCAGGGAAGGGGGCAGAGAGAAGAGGAAGCACTGAATCAGAGGCAGGCTCCGGGCTCCAGCTGTCAGCACAGGACCCAACGTGGGGCTTGAGCTCACAAGCCACGAGACCACGAGACCACGAGACCTTAGTGGAAGTCAGATGCTTAAGTGACTGAGACACCCAGGCGTGTCCACACTACACTTGATTTATAAGTCCCTAAAAATATCTCTTAATTTCAGCTGACATGTTATATGTTATTACATGTACTAGATTATTCTGTTATGCCTATGTAAATATCATTTTATAATCTGAAAATCAATTATTTTTAACGACACAGTAGATCTTTTTTTTTTTTTACAGTTCTGATTGTTTTATATTTTTTTCTTTATCAACGCTAATGAATAAAATATTTTCTGAGCTTTTCTTTCTGAATTCAATTGCTTTATTGTGTGAAATTATTTCATGTCTCTTTTATTTATGATGGTAAATTTTCTTTGTTTCAAGCATGAGCTGAAAAGAATATAAATGACGTTTTAATAAGAAATATAAATTTTTAACACTTTCAACTTTTAACAATACAGCTTTTGAGCATAACTGCTAACAAACATTTTCATGATATGAATGTTACTCATTTTGGTTGAAATAAGCTGTTTTTCAATCGAGAAACATAAATTTGTTATATTGGTATTAAAAGGTATTAAAAGGCTTTCTAGGTTCCTCTGATTTGTGCGAAATGTCATTAAGTGCTGCAGACTCTTCATTATTAAACCTATTTATTCTTTATCACAGACTCAGAAGACTCATTTTAGTATTTTAATGGATATTTGACAACATTTTATCTCTTTGTTTTTTCATAATTCCCTGATTTTGAAAAATATTTATGCGTAAATGTTTTTCTGTGCAAAGTATAACTTAAAATTACTGAAAATATTCTAAATTTGTGCTTTGTAAATGACCAATTTGGTTAATTTATATTCATTTCAATCTAAAGAGCCTATAAAAAAATAATACATAAAAAGATATTACCTCCACTGTTTCCACAGAAAATTTTGTATTAATATAATTTCAGGATCAGATTAAACAATATAATATGAGGGTATACACTGCTCATAATTTAATCAGGTAATTGAAGATAAAAGAATCAAGAAGAGATGCTTTTTAAAATATGCCAAGCCTACTTGTTCTAGAACCAAATATGCTTTGATTCAGAGACTATTCTAAGATCCTGCATAATTTTAGCATCGCCAACTTTCACCTTTCTTCCTTACAAACTCTATTTTCCAATTTGTAGCAAATGGAGAGGCATTGCAATCTAAATTATAAATTAGATGTTACTAATATTATTGTTAGAAACAACTATACAGAGAAGAAACAAAGGTAAAGCTGACTGCATAAACTCATTAACACCCAACTGATCTAATAGCAATTTCTATTTTTGAAAATTCCTTGTTCCTTTGTCTATCCAGGGACACTATCATGGATCCATATCAATTAACAATGGCCCACACCAGGGAGGATTATATCATTATGCATATGAGCAAGGTGATTCAGTTTCACAGTTTTATAAGTAACTGGTTTATGGTGGCCGATTTTTGGGAGTTTTACTATTATCTATTGTTCTATTTTATAGTTCACAATTCTCAAAGGAAAGTTAATTAAGCATGATTTTTTTAAGAGATAGGCTTCCTCTGGGGCAATGCAAAAGTCCTTTTCATATTTCAACAGTCACTTGCAACACACAAAATTGCCTTTTAAAAATGTCACTTGAAAATCACCACAATACAAAAAAAAAAAAAAAAATCATCAGTTATAGCAAAGCCAGCCATGTAGCCACCTAAAGACAAAGTTAATAAAGAACTCAGAGTGAAGCAAAAGATACCAATAAAGCAAATATTTAGTCATTCTAAATGTTCCTTATTATTAGTCTTATTGGAATAAAATTGGCATATATTTGTTTCAGGTGTACCCCGTAATAGTTTGTTATTTGTATACACTACAAAATGAATATCATAATAAGTCTCGTTAGCGTCCATGACCAAAAAATTGATCTCCTTTACCAATTTTGCCTATTCCTCTCCCCTGTCCTTGTTCCCTTCTGATAACAACCAGTCTATTTTCTGCATCTATGAGTTTGGATTTGCTTAGTTTTGCTTGTTCATTTATTTATTTATTTATTTTTATTTTTTTTTCAGATTCCATATATAATATAAATTGTATGATATTTGGTCTTTTTCTGTCTCACTTATTTCACTTAGCATAACACCTGAAGATCCACTCATATTGTTGCTAAGGACAAGATTTCCTTCTTTTTTTTTATGGTTGAATAGTATCCCCTTGTGCATACGCACTTGTGTGTGTGTGTGTGTGTGTGTGTGTGTGTGTGTGTTTTACACATGCACAGTAAGGTCAAGAAAAAGCATGGAAAGGGCACTCTGTGGCTTTAACGAGTCTTCATCTGAAAGTACCCAGTGCCTTAGCAAGGCATAAGGAAAATGCAAAAAGGGCATTTACCAGCAAAGAAATCCCAAGTGGTCCCTACCTTTCTAGCAGATGCTTTAAGATTAGCCAATGAATATCTTTCTCATAGAATCCAGTTACCTTTCAAACTGCTTCTGGATCTAGGACAAGTGAGTTTATGGGTAGCACCTCAGATTCCTCATAGTCCCTTCAGTCCACTGGACATAATAAGGCCCATTGGTTTCCAAAGACACATGTTTTTGGGGTCTCATCTTTCTAAAGCAAGTCCCTGATATGGGGCACAAAGCCCTCACTCACTCCTCAGGGAGAAGCTCCATATCTGTGGGATCCCTTTCCGTGATGTGTCATGTGCTGGGGTGGGATTTTTGGTGAGACCATTATCTCTGTCTCTCCTGCCCTTCTCAACATGGCTTTTTCCCTCTGTTGTGGAGGGGGGTATTTAGCTATTTTTCCGTTGTTTTTCAGCAGGAATTATTCAGTATGTACCTGTAGATCTCGTATATCCACGGAAGAGGTGAGTTGAGAGGGTCTTCCTACACCCTGCCTCCCTAAATGTTCTTACACGCCCTAGATTTGGATTTCCATTCCTGCTGTTCCTCCTTTCCAAGCAACAACATTATTCCAAGTAACATCCAATCAGTTAATACACCATAAATTTTTCTCCTATAATATTCTAGGGGAGCCTGGGTGGCTCAGTCAGTTAAGCGTCCGACTTCAGCTCAGGTCATGATCTTGTGGTTTGTGAGTTCAAGCCCCTCGTCGGGCTCTGTGCTGACAGCTTGGAGCCTGGAGCCTGCTTCGGATTCTCTCTCTCTCTCTGCCCCTCCCCTACTCATGCTCTGTCTCTCTCTGTCTCAAAAATAAATAAAACATTTTAAAAATGTAATATTCTAATTCTGCCTGTGGAATTGTCATTTTTATGTTTACAAATTGATATTTTATATATAACTTATATATAATAAATTACAAATACATTACTAATGTTTCCGTACTCAGGCTTTTTATCTGTTCTTCACTTTTACAACTTAGTTTTCTCACAAGAGGGAAAGATAAAAATGTTCTGTATTTTCTCACATTCTTCTCATATGGGTCTAATCATATTTTTGAACTCATGAAAATAATGTATTGATTGTAGAAAATTATTTACATAAAATCTAGTTCACTAATATCTTCATTTTGACTTAGAAGGAGACACATTGAATTTAAATGATTGTTACGTTTTATCCTTTAAAATTTTTTTCTAGATGACTTACAACAAATGTTGAACTTTAATTTGGTAAGGTTTCAAAAGGAAAAGTTTTTTCTGGTTCCGTGAAGGATTTTTTAAAAATGGTTAAGGATCCAACTTTAAAACGTGTGAATGTTGTCTGAGAAAGGTTTGCTGATTTAGCCATTTTAATTCTCACTGAATACTTGTGAGACATACGGTTGGCAGCTATTATTATCCACTTTTTCCTCTCACACATTTGTGCTGCACTGTGATAGAACAATGGACAACAGTAGGACTTTTAAACACATGGTCATTTCATTGCTGTTTACAACTAGAGAAAAAATGTGTATGTCTATGCAAACATGTCACACATAGATATCTTTAGGTACAGTGTGCACAGTATCTCACGCACTTGGGTGGAAGATACTTTTGTTTGATGTCCCTCTGATTCGCTCTAGTTTTCTTCTAGTCCGTAGCATAGAGTCCAAACAATACCACTTCAGAGGATGTGCTGTTTATTAGTTAATTGTCAGAAGTAGCCCACTGTCCTAAGAAGATTTGGATTTATGGCAAGATTTAGAGGATTTGATCATTATACATAGAAATAAAACAAAAATAGCATACATTTAAAAACTATGTCTATAGTAGAGTACTGCATAGTCCATAATAACTTATTATAAAACTTTTAGAAAGAAAGATTTTTGAAGACCAACATTAATATTTAGGAGATACAACATATCTTAAGAAAACAAATCATTTAAATGGAATAGTAAAGATTAAAAACTTAATCAGATACAACACAGCAAATAAATTAGTGAATAAAACCTACGGGTGGCTTTGTCCGACATGGCTAGCTGTTGCCAATGTTTTCCCTCTCTCTTCGTTTTCAATGATAAAATAATTATTTTTAGCTGGGTGTATTATGGGGCTGCTTGCAACAAGGTTTGCACTTCCTGACTTCCCAAACGGAAAGGTTTGGCCAAGTGACCAGGTTCTGGACCTTAGGATAAGATAAGCTGTGGGCAATTTTCAAGAAATGTCTTTGGGGTGCCTGGGTGGCTCAGTTAAGCATCTGACTTCGGCTCAGGTCATGATCTCACGGTTTGTGAGTTTGAGCCCCGCATCGGGCTCTGTTGACAGTACAGAGCCTGGAGCCTGCTTCAGATTCTGTCTTCCTCTTTCTCTCTCCCTTCCTCGCTCTCTCTCTCTCTCTCTCTCCCTCTCAAAAATAAATAAACATTAAAAATATTTTTAGAGAAATGTCTTTAATAGCCAGGTGCAAATCCTTCCCCTGCTATTTGGAAAATATATATTACATCTAGGGATTAGTTCTTGCACCAAGAGGCAGAGGATGATAATGTGATCACAAATGGGGGACCCATCCCTTTGGGTGGTGCAGTTTCCATTATCGAACGTGGAGCAATATTGTGCAATGCTGGGTACGTGAAAGAGAACTTAACTGATCTTTCCCTTTAATTGCCCTTTGCCCCTGTTATAAAAGTTTCTTACCTCTGAAACTAAATAATCAAAACAGTTAAAAAGAATGAAATGGATAAGTTGGCCCAATTATAAATTAGATACAGAAAATGACATATTGTTAACACATATAAAGATAAAATAAAAATATTGTAAGAAGTTTGTCGGTTATTTACTAATCCACACGAATGTTTCCAACATATTTTTTTACTTTCTTAAAACCCAAAATTGATAAAATAAATGGAAATCAAAATTAACCAGTAATGATGATGATGATAATGGTCATTATAATAATATTAATTCTAATAATAAATATGTTTTCATCAAACAGTATGAATTATTTTAAAAAGCTCCATTACAGTAAATGATGAAAGTTACCCAAAACATGTTATAAGCAAACCTTTTTCTTTAAGAACATTGACATGAGTCATCATCATTATTATCCATATTTATAAAGTGTGAGGTTTCCTAGAGTGTTACTAAATGTCATCTTATTACTTAATCACAAACACAATAAAGCATTTATCATTTGACAGGTGAGAAAATTCCGATTTAAAAATATTAAATGATTTTTACCAAGTCATTAAGAATGGACATCATTGTGGCTTGAATAATGTGTGTGTTTTTTAATGTTTATTTATTTATTTTGAGAGGGAGAGAGTGCTAGCCAGGGAGAGGGGCAGAGAGACAGGGAGAGAGAAAAGCAGGTTCCATGGTCAGCATGAAGCCACATGTGGGGCTTGATCCCACAACTGTGAGATCATGACCTAAGCCAAAATCAAGAGTCAGAGGCTTATCAGACTGAGCCAGCCAGATGCCCCTGAATCCTGCCTATCTGACTCTGAAGGATGTATTCTTATCCACCACATGTACTATCCCTCCTAAAATTTTCAAACTGGTCTAATTTTTAGGAATGTTTATAGATGTTACTTGGTGCTGGCAGTTCAGCAGGGGAATTTTGGTAAGTAATGATTAATCAGTTAATTTTCTCTAGGTCGCATTTTTCAAAAATTATTAAAATGCTAATGCAATTTTGGATTTCATGAAGGAGGCTATCATGCTAGGATTCTCAAACATATTTTGGTCATTAAATGGTTTTGAGGGTATAATTGGTAAACCTGTGTTCCACTTAACTGAATTTGGAATATCACTATAGAATACTCACAGGCATCACCAGAGAAGTAAAATTTGTATATGGCAATAAATTTGTCACATTTTATCAATCACCATGTTTGAAAAAGGCTAGCATGGATTTTCTTTTCAAGGTCTCAGTCTTCAATATTGGTTTCACCTTTTTCCTCTATGCGTATCTTTTTCTGCAAATTTCCAAACTTCAAAATTAGCTATCTTTCTCTTATGCTTGTGAACTTTTGGGATTCAATCATTCATATCATCTCTCTTCCTATAACACTTGTTCTTTTCAACAAAGGTGAGAATCCACAAATGGTCCAATGTACCAACGCCCTGTTGAATTCTCTTTCTTTCTTTTATTTTAGGTTAGGCATTGATTTGACTCCATTGAATAATAAAAAATAATGAGTTTCATACCTTTTTTATGATATATTTAGTTTAGTATCTTTCTTCTTTTATTGCAGGATGTCAGACATTCAAATTGATGTGAACTCGTAGCCCTGTCCATTATGTTATTATTATTAAACTAATTGTTACTATTATTATGAGATAGATTGCATATATTCAAGGATATAAAAATATATAAAGAACACCTGTTAAACAGCCTTATTTAAGAAATAAAATATTACAAATGAAGGTACTAAGGGACTGGTTTACAAGAACAGAGAAATCCACAGAAAGTTGGCTCCACAGAAAGTTACTGGACAAAATCATAGGAAAACTATAGATGTAGTTTGTAATTTGTAGGGGTAAGTGTCCGCATAAAGACTTGCAGTGAGACTGGAGTGTCTGCATTTATGTTTACTTACCAGAGAGGTCTTGCCTCAAAATGAAGTCCACTACCAGGGTCAAAGCTGATGAAGAGGTGTTTTTCTGGCTTATCCACATACTAGCTTTCTTTTCTCTGTGCATGCTCAATTCCATCTCCTCTTGGTGCTCTATTACCTGACAATTACCTCACACCGGTTGTGGCTATGCCCACAACAGTCTAATAATTTTTCTCTTTGTGTTTCATCTATGAACTTCTTCCAGGGGATAAGAATTACAATCCAGCGTTCGTCTCCACCTCTAGGAATTTTGGTTGATCTGCCATTTTCCAGCATACCATTAAACTGCGTTTTTACTTTATTTTTTATTTTATTTATTTTTTTTAATATATGAAATTTACTGTCAAATTGGTTTCCATACAACACCCAGTGCTCATCCCAAAAGGTGCCCTCCTCAATACCCATCACCCACCCTGCCCTCCCTCCCACCCCCCATCAACCCTCAGTTTGTTCTCAGTTTTTAACAGTCTCTAATGCTTTGGCTCTCTCCCACTCTAACCTCTTTTTTTTTTTTTTTTCCTTCCCCTCCCCCATGGGTTTCTGTTATGTTTCTCAGGATCCACATAAGAGTGAAACCATATGGTATCTGTCTTTCTCTGTATGGCTTATTTCACTTAGCATCACACTCTCCAGTTCCATCCATGTTGCTACAAAAGGCCATATTTCGTTTTTTCTCATTGCCACGTAGTATTCCATTGTGTATATAAACCACAATTTCTTTATCCATTCATCAGTTGATGGACATTTAGGCTCTTTCCATAATTTGGCTATTGTTGAGAGTGCCGCTATAAACATTGGGGTACAGGTGCCCCTATGCATCAGTACTCCTGTATCCCTTGGATAAATTCCTAGCAGTGCTATTGCTGGGTCATAGGGTAGGTCTATTTTTAATTTTCTGAGGAACCTCCACACTGCTTTCCAGAGCGGCTGCACCAATTTGCATTCCCACCAACAGTGCAAGAGGGTTCCTGTTTCTCCACATCCTCTCCAGCATCTATAGTCTCCTGATTTCTTCATTTTGGCCACTCTGACTGGCGTGAGGTGGTATCTGAGTGTGGTTTTGATTTGTATTTCCCTGATAAGGAGCGACGTTGAACATCTTTTCATGTGCCTGTTGGCCATCCGGATGTCTTCTTTAGAGAAGTGTCTATTCATGTTTTCTGCCCATTTCTTCACTGGGTTATTTGTTTTTCGGGTGTGGAGTTTGATGAGCTCTTTATAGATTTTGGATACTAGCCCTTTGTCCGATGTGTCATTTGCAAATATCTTTTCCCATTCCGTTGGTTGCCTTTTAGTTTTGTTGGTTGTTTCCTTTGCTGTGCAGAAGCTTTTTATCTTCATAAGGTCCCAGTAATTCACTTTTGCTTTTAATTCCCTTGCCTTTGGGGATGTGCCGAGTAAGAGATTGCTACGGCTGAGGTCAGAGAGGTCTTTTCCTGCTTTCTCCTCTAAGGTTTTGATGGTTTCCTGTCTCACATTCAGGTCCTTTATCCATTTTGAGTTTATTTTTGTGAATGGTGTGAGAAAGTGGTCTAGTTTCAACCTTCTGCATGTTGCTGTCCAGTTCTCCCAGCACCATTTGTTAAAGAGACTGTCTTTTTTCCATTGGATGTTCTTTCCTGCTTTGTCAAAGATGAGTTGGCCATACGTTTGTGGGTCTAGTTCTGGGGTTTCTATTCTATTCCATTGGTCTATGTGTCTGTTTTTATGCCAATACCATGCTGTCTTGATGATGACAGCTTTGTAGTAGAGGCTAAAGTCTGGGATTGTGATGCCTCCTGCTTTGGTCTTCTTCTTCAAAATTACTTTGGCTATTCGGGGCCTTTTGTGGTTCCATATGAATTTTAGGATTGCTTGTTCTAGTTTCGAGAAGAATGCTGGTGCAATTTTGATTGGGATTGCATTGAATGTGTAGATAGCTTTGGGTAGTATTGACATTTTGACAATATTTATTCTTCCAATCCATGAGCAGGGAATGTCTTTCCATTTCTTTATATCTTCTTCAATTACCTGCATAAGCTTTCTATAGTTTTCAGCATACAGATCTTTTACATCTTTGGTTAGATTTATTCCTAGGTATTTTATGCTTCTTGGTGCAATTGTGAATGGGATCAGTTTCTTCATTTGTCTTTCTGTTGCTTCATTGTTAGTGTATAAGAATGCAACTGATTTCTGCACGTTGATTTTGTATCCTGCAACTTTGCTGAATTCATGTATCAGTTCTAGCAGACTTTTGGTGGAGTCTATCGGATTTTCCATGTATAATATCATGTCATCTGCAAAAAGCAAAAGCTTGACTTCATCTTTGCCAATTTTGATGCCTTTGATTTCCTTTTGTTGTCTGATTGCTGATGCTAGAACTTCCAGCATTATATTAAACAGCAGCGGTGACAGTGGGCATCCCTGTCGTGTTCCTGATCTCAGGGAAAAAGCTCTCAGTTTTTCCCCGTTGAGGATGATGTTAGCTGTGGGCTTTTCATAAATGGCCTTTATGATCTTTAAGTATGTTCCTTCTATCCCGACTTTCTCAAGGGTTTTTATTAAGAAAGGGTGCTGGATTTTGTCAAAGGCCTTTTCTGCATCGATTGACAGGATCATATGGTTCTTCTCTTTTTTTTTGTTAATGTGATGTATCACGTTGATCGATTTGCGAATGTTGAACCAGCCCTGCATCCCAGGAATGAATCCCACTTGATCATGGTGAATAATTCTTTTTATATGCTGTTGAATTCGATTTGCTAGTATCTTATTAAGAATTTTTGCATCCATATTCATCAGGGATATTGGCCTGTAGTTCTCTTTTTTTACTGGGTCTCTGTCTGGTTTAGGAATCAAAGTAATACTGGCTTCATAGAGTGAGTCTGGAAGTTTTCCTTCCCTTTCTATTTCTTGGAATAGCTTGAGAAGGATAGGTATTATCTCTGCTTTAAATGTCTGGTAGAACTCCCCTGGGAAGCCATCTGGTCCTGGACTCTTATTTGTTGGGAGATTTTTGATAACCGATTCAATTTCTTCGCTGGTTATGGGTCTGTTCAAGCTTTCTATTTCCTCCTGATTGAGTTTTGGAAGAGTGTGGGTGTTTAGAAATTTGTCCATTTCTTCCAGGTTGTCCAATTTGCTGGCATATAATTTTTCATAGTATTCCCTGATAATTGTTTGTATCTCTGAGGGATTGGTTGTAATCATTCCATTTTCATTCATGATTTTATCTATTTGGGTCATCTCCCTTTTCTTTTTGAGAAGCCTGGCTAGAGGTTTGTCAATTTTGTTTATTTTTTCAAAAAACCAACTCTTGGTTTCGTTGATCTGCTCTACAGTTTTTTTAGATTCTATATTGTTTATTTCTGCTCTGATCTTTATGATTTCTCTTCTTCTGCTGGGTTTAGGCTGCCTTTGCTGTTCTGCTTCTATTTCCTTTAGGTGTGCTGTTAGATTTTGTATTTGGGATTTTTCTTGTTTCTTGAGATAGGCCTGGATTGCAATGTATTTTCCTCTCAGGACTGCCTTCGCTGCATCCCAAAGCGTTTGGATTGTTGTATTTTCATTTTCGTTTGTTTCCATATATGTTTTAATTTCTTCTCTAATTGCCTGGTTGACCCACTCATTCGTTAGTAGGCTGTTCTTTAACCTCCATGCTTTTGGAGGTTTTCCAGACTTTTTCCTGTGGTTGATTTCAAGCTTCATAGCATTGTGGTCTGAAAGTATGCATGGTATAATTTCAATTCTTGTAAACTTATGAAGGGCTGTTTTGTGACCCAGTATATGATCTATCTTGGAGAATGTTCCATGTGCACTCGAGAAGAAAGTATATTCTGTTGCTTTGGGATGCAGAGTTCTAAATATACCTGTCAAGTCCATCTGATCCAATGTATCATTCAGGGCCCTTGTTTCTTTATTGACTGTGTGTCTAGATGATCTATCCATTTCTGTAAGTGGGGTGTTAAAGTCCCCTGCAATGACCACATTCTTATCAATAAGGTTGCTTATGTTTATGAGTAATTGTTTTATATATCTGGGGGCTCGGGTATTTGGCGCATAGACATTTATAATAGTTAGCTCTTCCTGGTGGATAGACCCTGTGATTATTATATAATGGCCTTCTTCATCTCTTGTTACAGCCTTTAATTTAAAGTCTGGTTTGTCTGATATAAGTATGGCTACTCCAGCTTTCTTTTGGCTTCCAGGAGCATGATAAATAGTTCTCCATCCCCTCACTCTCAATCTAAAGGTGTCCTCAGATCTAAAATGAGTCTCTTGTAGACAGCAAATAGATGGGTCTTGTTTTTTTATCCATTCTGATACCCTATGTCTTTTGGTTGGCGCATTTAATCCATTTACATTCAGTGTTATTATAGAAAGATACGGGTTTAGAGTCATTGTGATGTCTGTATGTTTTATGCTTGTAGTGATGTCTCTGGTACTTTGTCTCACAGGATCCCCCTTAGGATCTCTTGTAGGGCTGGTTTCGTGGTGACAAATTCCTTCAGTTTTTGTTTGTTTGGGAAGACCTTTATCTCTCCTTCTATTCTAAATGACAGACTTGCTGGATAAAGGATTCTCAGCTGCATATTTTTTCTGTTTAGCACACTGTAGATATCGTGCCAAGCCTTTCTGGCCTGCCAAGTTTCAAAGGAGAGATCAGTCACGAGTCTTATAGGTCTCCCTTTATATGTGAGGGCACGTTTATCCCTTGCTGCTTTCAGAATTTTCTCTTTATCCTTGTATTTTGCCAGTTTCACTATGATATGTCGTGCAGAAGATCGATTCAAGTTACGTCTGAAGGGAGTTCTCTGTGCCTCTTGGATTTCAATGCCTTTTTCCTTCCCCAGTTCAGGGAAGTTCTCTGCTATAATTTGTTCAAGTACCCCTTCAGCACCCTTCCCTCTCTCTTCCTCCTCTGGGATACCAATTATGCGTATATTATTTTTTTTTAGTGTATCACTTAGTTCTCTAATTTTCCCCTCATACTCCTGGATTTTTTTATCTCTCTTTCTTTCAGCTTCCTCTTTCTCCATAACTTTATCTTCTAGTTCACCTATTCTCTCCTCTGCCTCTTCAAGCCGAGCCATCGTGGATTCCATTTTGTTTTGCATTTCGTTTAAAGCGTTTTTCAACTCCTCGTGACTGTTCCTTAGTCCCTCAATCTTTGTGGCAAGAGATTCTCTGCTGTCCTGTATACTGTTTTCAAGCCCAGCGATGAATTTTATGACTATTATTCTAAATTCACTTTCTGTTGTATTATTTAAATCCTTTTTGATCAGTTCATTAGCTGTTGTTTTTTCCTGGAGATTCTTCTGAGGGGAATTCTTCCGTTTGGCCATTTTGGAGAGTCCCTTGCGTGGTGAGGACCTGCAGTGCACTTCCCCTGTGCTGTGGTGTATAACTGGAGTTAGTGGGCGGGGCCGCAGTCCCACCCGATGTCTGCCCCCAGCCCACTGCTGGGGCCACAGTCAGACTAGTGTGTGCCTTCTCTTCCCCTCTCCTAGGGGCGGGATTCACTGTGGGGTGGCGTGTCCCGTCTGGGCTACTTGCACACTGCCAGGCTTGTGTTGCTGGGGATCTGGCGTATTAGCTGGGGTGGGTAGGCAAGGTGCACGGGGGGTGGAGGGGCAGGCTTAGCTCGCTTCTCCTTAGGTGATCCACTCCAGGAGGAGCCCTGTGGCAGCGGGAGGGAGTCAGATCCGCTGCCGGAGGTTTGGCTCCGCAGAAGCACAGAGTTGGGTGTTTGCGCGGAGCGAGCAAGTTCCCTGGCAGGAACTGGTTCCCTTTGGGATTTTGGCTGGGGGATGGGCGGGGGAGATGGCGCTGGCGCCTTTGTTCCCCGCCAAGCTGAGCTCTGCCGTCCAGGGGCTCAGCAGCTCTCCCTCCCTTTGTCCTCCAGCCTTCCCGCTTTCTGAGCAGAGCTGTTAACTTATGACCTCCCAGACGCTAAGTCGCGCTTGCTGTCGGAACACAGTCTGTCCGGCCCCTCCGCTTTTGCCAGCCAGACTCGGGGGCTCTGCTTGGCCGGCGAGCCGCCCCTCCGCCCCGGCTCCCTCCCGCCAGTCCGTGGAGCGCGCACCGCCTCGCCGCCCTTCCTACCCTCTTCCGTGGGCCTCTGGTCTGCGCTTGACTCCGGAGACTCCCTTCTGCTAATCCTCTGGCGGTTTTCTGGGTTCTTTAGGCAGGTGTAGGTGGAATCTAAGTGATCGGCAGGACGCGCTGTGAGCCCCGCATCCTCCTACGCCGCCATCTTCCGGCGTTTTTACTTTAATATTGTATGTGAACATCCTATGTTGCAATACCTCATCTTCTTGCTGCATTATATCATTTTCCCGACATTGGGAATTTATTAAATTAAAAGTCAGTGTGATACATTCTGCTGCTTTCCAGCAAACATTTACACTGTTAGAGTCTTGCTCAGTGGAGTAAGTACAGTCTCCCTCCCTGTTAATAATGAATATATTGCTTGTTTTGGACCCAGGAATGCGATGGCAGTGATGTCATGTCCAAGCAGAGAATTTATAGGTGCTTGAGCTGTTGTCTTGGGCCCTGGTAGTCCTTTCAAACACCGTGAGAACATCAAGTGTCCTGGGAACACTGAAACTCACCTGCCTATCCGTGAGCAGGTAGTACATATTTGCTGTTGGAAATTACTGACATTTTGAAGTTGTTTTTAAGACAGAACTATTATAGCAAACTACAAACAGCGTATCGTAAAATAGAAGAGATCCAGATATCCTGGGTTTGACTCTCAGCAACTCCTACTTCTGTCTGAACATCAAGTGAATTCCTGAAAATATTGGAGCAACTCACGTCAATGAGTGTGTGACAGAAGATCAAGTAAATCATGTGCAGATTTGGCTTTCCTTGAAAGCCATCTGCACTTCCATCCAATGTGGTATTAAGCTTTACTGTCTATATAGACAAAAAATTCATGACCTTAATGAATTCAGGTACTGTCCTTCCTTCAAAAGTTACTTACGGTCCTAACATTCTGAAGTACTTCTAGTTTGCTATGATTTCTTTCCCATGATTTTTTACTTCGGAAATTCCAATCTTAATTTCTAAAATATTTCTTCCTATCATCCTCATCAAGCCACCTCTTGCTGACATTCACAATGCAGCTAAAACAACCACTCCTGGGGGAGGTTTTCTGTGGTCTATATATTTTTTTTTAAGTTTATTCATTTGTTTTGAGAGAGAGAGAGACAGAATCCCAAGCAGGCTCCTCACTGTTAGCACAGAGCACAACACAGGGGTTCGAACTCATGTACCGTGAGCTCATGACCTGATCCAAAATCCAGAATCAGATGCTTAACTGACTGAGCCACCTAGGTGCCCTTCTGTGGTCTATTATTCTTAAGTAGATACCCTGCACTAATTCATTTTAAAATCACTTTACCTTGCCCTGTATTTGGCCAATAGCTCCCACAGATAAAGAATAATGCCATACCTTACATGCCACATTTTAAGAGTTTAATAAATATGGATATAAGATTATTATTATTCTCTTCTCTGATAATCTGTATTTTTTGTTTTTTTTTAATTCTAGCTACATTTTCCTTTGTATGATATTGATATAAAGCAGATGCTTATGTGTTTGTATCATATGTAACATATTATTTATTTAGTTTCAAAAAAAGTATTTCAGGTTAAACACAAACCTCACACAAACTAAAATACTGTGACAGAGGAATTTAAAAAATACAATGATATAGTCATACGGAGAAATAGGCTGATTCCTTTATAGATTGAATATTATAATTACTTTTTAAGTCATTTAAACTCATAGAACAAATGGAAACAAGATATGTGTCTAATTATAAAATAAAAAAGTAATATAGTCAGGAAAAGAACAGTTTTTGGTAAGATCTAACAAATTTTTACACTGTATGTCCTTATACACATAATATGGAAGTAAAAATTGGATATAATTCTCAACAGAGATTTTCAGAAAATCATAAACAGCTTTCATTTGCTCATTTCTTGTCCTTAATAAAAGCCAAAAACATGCTATGAAGATTAATTGTAGTTCTCATTCCTACTGTCTTTGAATTGCTAAAGAAGAGGTATTATGCTTTATTCATTTTAATTACCTTCAGGCCAAGTACTCTCCCATTTCACATAAGAAATGTCTTTAATTGGAACCCTTTGGCCCTTTTGCTAAGAGTTAAGTGAGTATGATTTAGCTATAAAATATATACTTTATATAACATGTTATGTATGTTATATATAGTATAAAATGTTATACGTAGGTTATATATAATATATATTTTTTAAAAACCTTCCCAACTATATAGATACACCTTCTTTTTTACGAATGTTTCCAATTTGTCTTTTAGTACTCTGAAGTAAAGAACATTAAAGTTTTAACATTTTTTATTGAAGAGCATATTTATGCTTTAAACACAGACATACAGATGACAAGATTGAGATTAAGCAATAAAAATATTTTTTTTTTCATTTAATAAAGTCATTTCCCAAACCCACACTTTCTACAAGTTTTGTCAGGAAACTACTGCTAATCCAAAAGGTCAAAATCTTTTTAATCATTAGTTAAGTAAACCGATACTAAAGTACACAAAATATTTTAAATGGTGTTGTTTGGAAATGGTTTACTTTTTAATCAACAAGACGAACACTCACAGCATTAAATTGATACAAATTAAATTGCCCATTAAGACTTGGAAAATCTCAATTTTTAGTCATCTGCCAGGGGCTATAGAACACGTCATTCTGGCTATAACCATAATCTGTGTTCCCCACACATCCTTACCTCTCTCAAGATTTTGTTGTCAAATAGCTTGATAAGTAAATTATCATAGTTTTTGACCAGGACATGATAATCTTTCTAAGTCTCTCAGAAAATAAGTCAATGTATCATTCATTAGGAAAGCCAATATTTCTAGGGTCTTTCCAACTGTTATCCATTATTTTACATTAATGGAAAAGAATAAGTATGATTTAGCATGTTTTGGAATGCTCTAATATCAGAAGTATAATTTTTTTTCTTTTGGAATTTAGATTTTAATCATTGTATTTTAAAATTATTATTCACGTACTACAACTGTTCTTTTATAGGCCAGAATTTTACAGGCCTAGTTACAGAAAATGAGGAGCATAACATACGTTCCAGATCAGGCTCCATTCTATTGCTCCCATATCATATCTGTGGAGAGCATACAATTGAGGAGGAAGTCAGCAAGAGAGATTAATGTGACTGTTGGACGGAACAAGTATCTGTGATTCAAGGAGAAGTAAATTTTGGTACTAAATTAGTTGAGAGATAAGAGATGTATTAGGAGTCCATGAATATGCTGACTACTTACATTACTCCTATTGTATATGCATATAAATTGCAATAAAACAGGGGAAGTGTCTTATTGGAAAGGTTGGGAAGCAAAGTTATTAAACTAGAGAACAGAGGTCTTTATTTGAAATCAATTATTCCTCAGCTAAATTGTCAATGACTCTAATATAAGGGAAATAAATTAGCAGAATCTACACAATAGTATAATTCTTCAGAAGCTCCGTATTTATATCTAGTGATAAAATAAATATATCAAATTTGATCACTAAATGATCAATACTTTATTCACTGAATACTGAAATGGTGTGTGATAAAAAGAGTTGTCAAATATAAATCAAACAGATTCTCCTGCATAAAGCCTACAGTCAGGACAGGAAGATTACCTAGCAACAAAACCAACTACACTGCAAAGTTAAAATGGATAAATCATTTATTAAGATGGACTTTGAGAGTTTAGGAAAACTGTAACATATTTCCATGAAAGTCCATTATCAAAGGAATTCAAGTAACATATCTGCATTCAGGGACTAAGAGAATAGGATTTATAATTTAAGAATGTAATTCTAAGGACAGATTGGAAGACCTAAATATAGAATAATCATGAGTCTCTGCTGAGGTAACTAATAGAGGCTTTCTTTAGGTATAGGCAAAGCTATAACTAAAACTTATTATGTTATGATAATTGTGTGCCCCCCAAATTCACGAGTTGAAGCCCAAACCCTCAGTGTAGCTGAATTTAGAGATAGGGTTCTTTAAATAGGTAATGAAAGTTAAGTGAGGTCATCAAGGTGCTTTCCCTAGTCCTCATTAGGGACTTGTGTCCTTATAAGAGGAAGAGACTGGAAATTACTGCCACCACCTTCAACACAACTACCCAAAGATGGCAAAATGCAGTAAGGGTCTGAGGGCCATCTGCCAGCAGAAGCCAGAATCCCCAGCCCAAATCTGGACCACACCCTCTTCTCCAATCACATCCTCCACCTGCCCACATTATTTAATCCAGAGGGGATGTTTCTAATCTGAGGATGTTTTTACAGGATGCAGCCCCTGCAAAGGATCTTGGTCATTTGGAAGAAGGTACAATGTCCCCTCTGGCCAGGGGAATGTGAAAGAAGGAACAGTGAGGATTTTTATTTTCTTTGTTTAAGGAGCTTGCTTAGTTAATATAAATAATAAAAAAGCCTTAGTATATTTTCTGTAACATGGAATAATATTCTAATGTCATTATTTTTTATTTTTTTGAGTTTGAGACCAAGCACAGATGCCATTTAGATTAATACATTTTTGAGGAGTGTTCCACAGGAGAATTTTATGACACAGTAGGTTTTTGGCGTCAGGCGAGCACCAGAAAGTCTTTTGTTGAGAGACTTTCTCTCAAACGCTCAGAATCCTTGTTTTTCCTCTGACCTTTTAAACATAAAGACACAAGATTCCTCAGCAAGGGGGGCATTTTCTTTGTCTCGGGTCCTTGGGGATTTGCTCTGGGCTGAGATTGCTCAACTGAGGAAAGTACAGGAAAGTTCTGAAGACCTCCCCCACCAACAGGGGTAAAGGGTAAAGTGTCTCTTAGAAAGCTGATGTAAAAGCTTAGAAGTGCCCTCCTCACTCCTCTTCTTCCTCCTCCCTTCTCAAGGACACAAGACAGAAAGGGCGCTCTGTCAGAAGGCAGCCATCTACAAGCCAAGGAGACCTCAGAAGAAATCAAATCTGTCAACACCTTGGTCTCTCCTCTCTCATTGTTTTTATTATTCATGGATCCTTAAAGAAAGATAAAATTTAGGTAGACAGAGTCACATTTTTGGGGGACACCAATCATTTTATGGAATTAGCTTCCTTACTTGAAATATATAAGAATTACTTGGGGTTTTAATATCTAGAATGATGGATAGAGTAAAGACTTCTGAAAATCTGATCCTGTATAATGGTACCTACAGCAGTCCCCCCACCCCCAATTCTTAGAAACATCCACAAAAAAGAGCTCTGTGTAGTCATACTTGGGGCCTTCCTCCTGTGGCTCTTTCACTTTGTCCCATAGCTGATCCTTCTTGTTCTCCAAAGCTATGAGCCATCTAACTACAAAATAAATCTGGCCATGCCATTGCCTTTCTTAAAAATAAGCAAACAAACCCAACTCTCTTAGTCTATTTTCTGGCACTAACATCCAACAATGGCAAGATGGGTACAATGGCCACTCCTGCAAACTTAATCCTTTACAACTCTTTTGGAAAGCAATATTGACTTAGTCATGTCACTCATGGGAATCTATTTTAAAGAATAAACATCTATGGGAAATAACAACAAAAGAATCATTGGTGAAATATGTAACAGAGGAATTTTATTCTCATAGCCTCTTCTGAAATGGCGGTGGCAGTATATTATATACTACTTAGATAAAGAACTGAGAACATGTATTCACTAGGTCCTTTCTTACTCTCCTGGTAGCTTACGTTAAAGCCTTTATGAAAGCTTTGATAATAACATCTCAGGAATTTTTAAGAGAAAAAGGACAGCCAGAATAGACAGATCATTCTGTGTATTTTTCTGTTCTGTGAGAATAAAGATATATTTCATCTTTTGTATTTTTACACACCTCTTCTAATTTCCTCAAAATATCATACTTATCATAATACTTAATAATAAGCCTAATTAGTTTACCTTGCAAAAAAGCCCTAACATTATGTTATAGTATAATTCTCCATGTATTCTATCTAATGAAAAGGCCATGTGCCATACAAAATAATATATGTACATTTACATGTGATAGTGATAAAATTGGATCAAGTAAAGACATGCTAGAACTTGGATGACTTTATCTTATGAGGTACCTTGAAATACTAAACTAAGCAACATTATCACATGTAATACCCCATTGATGTCCACTGCTTCTGCTAAATCTTTTCAATTTCTACACAAATTGCCACATTAAAAAAAATTTGGGGGGGGGGCGCCTGGGTGACTCAGATGGTTGAGTGTCCAACTTCAACTCAGGTCATGATGTCACAGTCTGTGGGTTCGAGCCCCGTGTTCAGCTCTGTGCTGACAGCTCAGAGCCTGGAGCCTGTTTCAGATTCTGTGTCTCCCTCTCTCTACCCCTCCCCTGTTCATGCTCTGTCTCTCTCTGTCTCTCAAAAATAAACGTTAAAAAAATTTTAAAAAATAAATATATTTTTTTAAATCAATGCTTCAAAAGACCTGACAATGTTTTACATAATGAGAAATACTTAAAATATACGCATACTATGGTTTCTCACCTCTGGTCCTTTTCAGACACACCTAACTCTTGGCATGCTCCCTCTTTTCTGTCTACCTGACAAAAATTGTTTTATGTTTTAGACCAAGTCAGAAGCTTCCTACAGAGCGTCTTTTCCTAATACACAGAATAAACCAATTTCCTTTCTGTGCTTTCTCATGATTACTGCATGGTACTGAGATTTTTTTTTCCCTAAAAACCTGTACTCACTTAATTATACTACTTATTATATAGTAATTGTTTTGAGGCCTTCCTGTGACTGAGGCTGGCCTGATGATAGTACTTTATGCCATTGGCTACCATGATTGATTCAAAGAGTTGGCACATAATCAATGTTAATTCTATTAACATTTTACATTATACATTATATGTGTATATAATATATGTATATATAATTATACATTATACATTAACATTATATTTTTCCCTCTCCTCCTCCCCTCTCTTTTTTTAATTTTGAGTGGAGGAAGATAACCCATTTCCTCTTGTGTTACCAAGAGCTTTCACCATCTCCTTATTTCTACGTGCTGACAAACAGAAAACTCTAGGCAGAAATGGGAAGAAATGAATTTGCATGCACAGAAAAACTAGTGCGAAGAGAGTAAAAAACCTACTGAAGACATCAAGGCCCTTGGTTTAAGTATTTCAAATGTGCACTGCGCCCTTGGTCTTTATAATTGTGCAAGCCCATTAATCCACATTTATGCTGGAGCTAATTTGAGATGTGTTAATGTCACTTGCAACTGAAAGATTCCTGACTTACATACATACCTACGTTAAGATTAAGATTTAGCTTTAGTACTGACAAAATTTAGTTCAACCAATTAACATCTGATTAAAAACATTTTAACCACATTTTCTCGATGATTACATTCTAAGGCACTAAAGCGGAGGGTGTTCTGTTTTGGGTTTCTTTGAATATTGAGTAGGAGATAAAATTATTTGAGTATTCATGAAAGAAAAAGCTAGAGGGAGAAATATATAGTTCAATGCTTAGCAATTAGGAGTTCAAATTCATGGAGGATAGAAACCTAAACACACACACACACACACACACACACACACACACACAAAGAAGGAAAAGAGAAAAGTCTTCATGTTCCTTCTGTGTACTCCCTCTCCCCCTGTAATTATGTACATAATAGGGAAGTCCCATTAAGAAAACCAAAATGCCGACAAAGAATATATTAAAGTTGTTGGTGTTTTTAAATTTTTAATTAAAATGCCCTTGTTGTTGTAGTAAGAAGGGCATTTTCAATTTCTTATATAAAAATAGTGGATAGGGAGTTACAAATGGTGATCAATTACATTTGGCTTCACCATATGGAAAACTAAGTCTTTTAGAATTAGTTTTTTTTCTGGCATATGCACCTTTGTATTTTACAAGGCATAAGGGGCCTATGCAGTACGCAGGAATTTAAAAAGAGAAACTTTATTGTATTGTTCCCTAGTGTCTAGCTAATATGAATTCTCAATTGGGTTGGCATTTTCTTCTCGATCAGTTAACTGAAATCATATTGTCACAGAACAGAGACTCATCACTAAAGACTTACTTTCAGTGTAATTTTTACATTGAATGTTTTCTCTCTTAAACATTTGGTTTGTCCTTTGTAATAGATTTTGCACACTGTAGTTGTCTAGGCAATAGGCAGTAGACAACAGAACTTCCTAAATAATTGGAGGGAAGTATAGGGGTAAATGCACTGAGAATTAAAATAAAACCACTGAGTAGAACTGCAGTGGCATAAGATTGGTGTCTACATAAAATTCTCTTTCTTTTCAAGTTGACTTATCCTTTTGTCAGATCCAAACTATGTTGGCCATGTGAGCTGCCCTTCAGTCAGCCTGAGAGCTTGCTTCAGTTTTCATTTGAAAAGGAAAGGGGGGAAATGGGGCACCTGGGTGGCTCAGTCCCTTGAGCTTCTGGCTTTGGCTCAGGTCATGATATCATGATCTCACGATCTCATGATTCATGGGTTTGAGCCCTGCATTGGGTTCTCCACTCACAGCTTGGAGCCTCAGATTCTGCCCCTCCCCGGCTTGTGCTCTCTCTCTTTCTCTCAAAAATAAACATATAAGCATATATATATATATATATATATATATATATATATATATATGTGTGTGTGTGTGTGTGTATACACACACATATATATGCTAATTTATACATATGAAATATATATATATATATATATATATATGAAATGTATATACACATATGAAAAGGGAAGGGCAGATATACATATGAAAGGGAGGGAAGATTCATGAGCAAAATCATCATCTGGGACTATTATTGTCCCAATGCTCTATGCATGCCACACATTAAGAAAAAGTTTCTGGTGATTCACTACTACTCTCTTCTAAACTCTATTATCTATTTTGATCTTATAAATTCTAGCTTTATTAAGTAACAGAGAAGGCATATAAGCAATTTCTCCTGTTCTTATTTTTCCAAGAGTTGTATTTAGCATGTACATCACTAGACTCCTTTTATACATCAATAATATGTTGATCAACTATACCACACCTGTAGGATGGGGATACATGTGGCACTTAATGATCTTGGGACATTGCAACCAGCTGAAATTTTTAAAAAGTAGAAGACAAACTCTACTGAACTCTACTGAGTAATTTGGAACCTATCATGTTCAGATGCATTTTCTAGCCTTTTTTTTCTTTTTTCCATAGGAGAAAAGATGGCTGTTTTTAAAGACACATTTTAAGAGCCAGACATATTAAGATACACTGGCTCAAGAGCCAGAGTTTGTAGGAGTTAAAGACTTGACAGTTTAGGTTCTGTGACAGAGATGAATCTACTATAACTCTTGAATCAACCATAAGATTTTCAGGAGGTTTAAAGTTTGAGGCTCTGGTGTCTTTCAGTAATGACAGAATTCTTTAAAACAATCTGAACCTGCATATGTCAAGACAAAATAGATATATGTAGGATTCTGTAATTGACTGTGTGTACATTTGACCAAAGCTGTTCAAAGTTAAGTTTCTAAACAACAGCAAAGTTTCCTCTTATATTCTACTTTTGACCAAAATTAACACAAATTCCCAACGTCCACCACCAAATTCACTAAACATTTATTTTTAATTTTTTTTTTTTCAACGTTTTTTATTTATTTTTGGGACAGAGAGAGACAGAGCATGAACGGAGGAGGGGCAGAGAGAGAGGGAGACACAGAATCGGAAACAGGCTCCAGGCTCCGAGCCATCAGCCCAGAGCCTGACGCGGGGCTCGAACTCACGGACCGCGAGATCGTGACCCGGCTGAAGTCGGACGCTTAACCGACTGCGCCACCCAGGCGCCCCAATTTTTAAAAGTATCCCACAAATAAGAATCTGTCAGATACTTGTTCCATAAAATGGGGGACAAAACCCAAAACCCGGCTCTGAGAATTTACATAATCTGCATCATGTTGAGTATATTTTCAGAGGAAAGTTTCAAAAGGAAACTTCCCCCCGGGAAAATGAGAAGTCTAGTTCAAACAGTCTCTTATACGGATGTTTTTGGCAGGAAACATGGTGTTGGTGTTACCAATGATGCAACCAAATCCACATGAGTAGTTTATTAATGGGATACTGGGTCAATTGACATGACAAGCATATAATCAACTTGAAAATGCTTATCTTTTTCTGACACGGTTTGGTTGGTTGGCTGAATTCTTTCAGTCTTTTGTTCTAATTTGGCTGTAAATCAATTGGATTGTGTGGCATCAAAGGCTTTGCATTTTGTGGGCTTGTAGTGATAATCATAAAAGTTACTGGAATTCCAACCTCATCCTCCTCATATTATATGAGCTGAAACAAGTCTAAGTATTAAAACATCCCAAGGCAATCTCATATGCACACCTCTCCCGTTGATCTAGTCCATTAAAAAGTCAGTATTTCTTATAGGACAATAACATTGAAGTGTGTTTCTAAAATAGAGGAAAATTAAGAAATACTATCATCAGGCATGAAAATAGAGTATATGTATTATCCATGATTAAATAAACCACAACAAATCATAATATTTAAGTAAAATTTACTTGACCAATTTTTTTAAATCAGCCAAATATATACCTAAAATATTAGTAGAATAGAGGGACAAATTCTTAGAGAATTAAGTGGCTTTACTCGCTACTTCAAATTTTATTTAACCTTTCAAAACAAATCTATTTCTGGCCATCTGTGCAATCCCAGACTGCTTTCATCACCTGAAGAAGGCTGTCTCAAATATAATCCATGCAGCAAATCCATAAAAATCGCTCTTTAGTGAACACCTTCGTTACTTAAAATGAGAAGCATACTACCAATGTGTATTTTTTCACAATTCCTTGAAATCTAGTTTCAAATTCTGAGAGTTTATGCTCATTTTAACATAAAGAATTAGTTAAATTTTGGTTCAAAATGATTTCCCTTGTAGGGATGCCTCAGTGGCTCAGTTAAATGTCTGACTCTTGATTTTGGCTCAGGTCATAATCTCCTGATTCCTAGGATGATGGAGCCCTGCATCTGGCTCTGTGCTGACAGCGTGCAGTCTGCTTGGGATTCTCTTTCTCCCTTCATTCCCCTGTTCATGCTCACTCTCTCTCCAAATAAAGAAACATTTCAAAAGTAGCATTAAAAAATTATTTCCCCAATAATTTTAAAATATTTTCTTGATTTTTTGACGTAAATTTATTAGGTCTTTATGGGTAAAATATTGGTTAAGATTGAATTCGGTTGTTAGCAACAGAATACCACAACGTTAAGTGGTATGTTTTATTTTCTCTCTGTCTTGCTCTCTTCTCACTCTCCCTCTCACACACACATAAGCTTAGCTGAGGGAAAGACATTCTCTTTCAATTCTCCTTTCTTCAATTGTTGCCTTTCATTTTCAAGGTTTCAGCCCGACTACTGCACCCCAGGCACTGTACTTTCATTTCTAAACAGTAAGGAAGGAACTCAAAGCATAGATCTTAAGACATATTAATATTTGCGTGTGTGTGGTTTCTTATTATTTAAGTTGATGTAAAATTCACATAAATAAAATCAATCACTTTAAAGTGTCTAGTCCAGTGGCATTTAGTACATTACTGATATTGTGCAACCATCATTTCTAGCTACGTGCATAAAATTTCCATCAGCACAGAAGAAAACCCCATATTCATTAAGCAATCGCTGTCTCGCCGTTGGTAAATACTAACCATTTCCTGTCTCTATACGTTTACCTAATTCTATATATTTCACAGTATGGAGCTATACAGTTTGTGACCTTTTGTGTTGGGGTT
Organism: Panthera tigris; assembly: GCF_018350195.1. Lineage (NCBI taxonomy): Eukaryota > Metazoa > Chordata > Mammalia > Carnivora > Felidae > Panthera > Panthera tigris. Next base: position 175,548,803 of record NC_056663.1, on the reverse strand, counting down.
CTTTTATTTAGCCTAATGTTTTGGAGGTTGATTCACATTGTAGCGTGAATCAGTACCTCATACCCTTTTGTGATGAAAATCAGTTGTACAGATATACCACTTTTTGTTTTTGCATTCATCAGTTGATGTAAATTTGGGTTATTTCCACTTTTAGCTATTGATACTAGTGTTGCTATGAATATTCTTTTATAAGTATTTGTTTGGATACCTTTTTTCAGTTTCGAGGGGTACATAGTTAGAAGTAGAATTTCTGGCTTACATGAGAATTTTACATTGAACTGTTTGGGAACCTGCCAAACTTCCACAGAGACTATGGTATTTTACATACCCACCACCAATGAGCGGTCTTTGGTTTCCCCATATCCTTGCCAATACTTGTCAGTTTATTTTTCTATTTTATAGACATCTGACTGGGTATGAAGTATTATCATAAGTTATCATTGCACTATTGACTAATGATGTTGACCATCTTTTCAGGTGTTTTTTACCGTTTGCATATTTTCTTTGGAGACACATTGAGTCAAGTCCTTTGCTTACTTAATTTTTTTTCATGTTTATTAATCTATTTTGAGGAAGAGAGAGACAGAGCACAAGCAGGGGAGGGGCAGAGAAAGAGGGAGAGAGAGAGAGAGAGAAGGAGAGAGGTAGAGAGAGAATCCTAAGTAGGCTACTCACTGATGCTGGGCTCAAACTCACCAACCTTGAGAACATGACTTGAGCCAAAGTCAAGAGTCAGATGCTTAATTGGCAATAAGAAGCCACCCAGGGGGCCCAAGTCCTTCACTTTCTTTTTTACTGTGTTGTTTGTTGTTTGTGCTTTTATTGTTGAGTTGTAGCTTTTTTTATATATATTCTGGATATTAGATACTCATTAAGAATATGTTTTTCAAATATTATTTTTCCATTCTATAGGTTGCATTTTCACTTCCTTGATATTTTCTCATGATGCACAAAAGTATTAATTTTTACTAAGTCAAATTTACTATTTTTTCTTTTGTTGCTTATGTTTTTGATGCCATATCTAAAAATCCATTGCCAAATCCAAGGCCATGAGGATTTCCCCCTTTATTTTCTTCTATGAGTTGTACAGGTGTATCTCTTACATTTATGTCCTTAATCCCTTTTGGGTTGATTTCTGTGTATGATATAAAATAGAAGTCCAACTTCATTCTTTTGCATATGGATATCTAGTTTTTCAAACACCATTTGTTGAAAAGTTTATTTTTTCCTTATTGAACTGAATGATCATGGCATCCATATTGAAAACCAACTGACCATAGAGATATATTGGTTTATTCACAAACTCTCAAATCTCTTCTCTTGATCTATATGTCTATAAATAAGCCTATACTTTTGTTTAGATTGCTGTAGTTGTGTAGTAAATTTTGAAATTAATCCTCCAATTTTGTTTTTCTTTTAAAGATTGCTTTGAATATTTTGAGTCTCTTCTAATTCTATATGAATTTTAGCATCCGTTTTTGTTTCTTAAAAAAAAAAAACAAAGCAAAACAAAACAAAGAACTTTTGGGATTTTGTAGTGGTTACATTGACTTTTTAGGTCACTTTAAGTTGTATTGCCATCATAACAGTATTAAGTCTTCCAATCTATGAACACAGGATACCTTCCCGAGACACTAACCTTTTAAGCCCTTCATGTCTATGTAACATAAGCCACTTGTTATATCCCTATAACTAAAGAAAACCTTGAAGATTAATTTCAACCTTTTGCTGCCCTGAAAACACTGGAATTAAGTTATAAAGGCAGAATGTGAAATGGATATTGGGGGAAGGGCAATTAACAGTGTCTCTGTACCTCATAACTAAATTCATGTAGAAATGATGTTTTTAGTTTCACAATCACTTTTTAAAGGCATTGAAAATTGGTAGAACCTTTAAGGATCAGATTAACTAAAATTATAGAAAACTAAGAACCACTCGGCCAAGGGCTATAATTGGATCACTCACACGTGGGTTTCTCATGCCATGAAAGCCAGCTCTAAATAAGAAAAATATCAGGGGCACCTGGGTGGCTCAATCGGTGAAGCATCTGACTTCAGTTCAAGTCATGATCTCACAGTTCATGGGTTTAAGCCCCGCATTGGGCTTTGTGCTGACAGCTCAGAGCCTGGAGCCTGCTTCAGATTCTGTGTCTCCCTCTCTATTCCCCTCCCCACCCAGTTCATGCTCTCTCTCTCTCTCTCTCTCTCTCTCTTTCAAAAATTAATAAATGTCTAAAAAGAAAGCAGAATATCAAAGAATTTGTAGCTTTTTGCAGGCCACTAAAATCCACACCCCAGCCACAAATTATTTCCACTCCTGACACATAAAAAATACCCACTCCCATGACTTTCAAAGGTCTAATTCATTATAGGAACAAGATCAGGTTTGAAGTCCAAGACTTATCATTTAAGTCAAGTACAGGAATAAATGAGGTTTCTCAGGTGTAGTTATTTTAAAGCTAAAGACTTGTGAACTAAAAAGACAGGCTATTGGCCTAAGATTTTTCTGAGGACCTAACACAGGAAATCATACTCTCACAATGAATTTCATTTTATCTGTACATATTTCTTGTTTTAAGAATCATTTTCTAGAAGAGTCTAGAAATGAGAAATAATTTCATTTGCAAATCCAGAATTCCCCACTCCTTGATTTATCCCCAAAATGTTACTCAAAATCATCATAATTCTTCTTTAATTTATCTCCCTCTCCCTGCATTTTATAACAGGCAGCTAGTAGAAGTCAGATATCATCGCCCAGATGTCACCACCTATGTTGCTCTGCAAAATCTTTCCGGCTAAATTGGATACTAAATTAGATACCCTTTATATTTTCCATATTTCTGCAGGAGACATTGTTGCCAAATTTGCCACCATTGCATAACAATTACTCCTTTCCTCTGGTTTTCAACATTTTCTCACTATCCTTCAAGCCTATGAGTCATGAAGCCTCATCTTTCACTTAGAGTCTTCTCAAAGTCCTTCCGGCCTCTGCTTACTGCCTAGTCTGAAAGACAGTGTCCTGTGTCTTAGGCTTTTGGTATGTTATATTCCACTTCCAGATACCAAAATCCCTTCAAGTTCTATATCAGTCTGTAATAAACTGCTTTGTAACTTAGTGGCTTAAAACACCATTTTCTTTTGTGAGTCAGGAGTCTGAAAGGCTTTGGCTGGATATTTTTTCTCTAAACCACATGGTGTTAAGTGGGGTGTCTGGGGCTGGAGAATCCACTTTCCAGGTTGCTTTCTTGCATGTCTGGCACTTGGGTTGTGCTGCTAGTTAGTTGATGCTGGGAGCTCAACTTGGGCTGCTGAAAATGTGCCTACATGTGCCTTCTCCATATGTCTTGAGTCTCTCAAAGCATTTGTGGCTGGTTCCCAGAGGGAATGAATGTAAACGTTACCAAAGTGGATGCAGAAGTGGCCAGTCTCTATGGCCTTAGCCCAGGGACAGTACATCATTCTTCCATTTTTGCTTATTTAAGGAAGGCACAGAGCCTGCCCAGATTCAGCATGATGGGACAGAGTGGACCCCACTTCTAGATGGAAGGCAAGCCAAAGAGTTTATGGCTGTCCTCCATCTTTAATCTGGAACTGGTAAGATTTACTGAAGCTGAACACATACACATTTTTCCACTCAACAAGCTTTTTCGTCCAGCATATTCCATTCAGTATATGCTCAACACATGCATGTGCATATGTTTCCAAAATACATGTTCTGGAAGGTTCATAATATCACTATTTGTAATTTAAAAAAAGGAAAATATTCAAATGTCCATTATGTACAACTCATAAGAAATTTTGGTATATTTGCAAAGATAGAATATATGGAATTGTACTTAATAATCTACAAATAAATATGGACAAAAATTATAAACATAATGTGGAGTAAAGGCCAAAAGAAAAAAATATATGTATATATCATTCCATTTACATAAAGAAAAAAATAAAAAGGCAAACTGAATCTATTTGGTCAGATATTGATATAACATGAATTAGGGGTTGAGATTCTGGTTTGTTGGGATATTAACTTTCTTTATCTTCTTTCTCGTTCAGAGTTATGATCAGTTTGTGATTATACACACACACACACACACACACGTACATATTCAACTACAATAAGTTAACAAAAAAAAAAGAAAAGAAAAATTATGATCTCACACTGTATCAGGTTCCTATTTTAGCAAATTACCAAAAATTAAAGTAACTAAAGTAACACATTTATTATCTTTGAGTTCTGGAGGTCATAAGTATGAAACAGGTCTTCCTGGGCTAAAATCAAACAAGGCTGCATTCCTTCCGAACGCTCCAGGGGAAAATCCATGTCTTTGCCTTATTCAGTTTCTAGAAGCACCCCGTATTCCTTGTTTCTTAGCCCCTTCCTCTGTCTTCAAAGACAGCAGCATGACACCTTTAAATCTCTGACTGTGAGTGTCTTGCCTTGTGATTATTTAGTTGGGTCCACTCAGATCATATAGGACAATCTTCCCATCTCAAGCTCCTTAACTTAGTCACATGTACAGAGTCCTACTGCTATGTAAAGTGACACATTCTCAGATTCCAGGAATTAGAACATGGACATCTCTGGGGGAATCATTGTTCTGCCTTCCATATGTTTTATTACCTCTAATCTACCTTCACACTTTCGTTCTTACTTTCCACCATTTCTTATTTATATTCTCTTTCTTCCAAAGTGAAGAGTTTGGGTTCATTTATCAAACGGGCCTATAAGAGCCTTTTCCTCATTCTTTGTGTAGTTAAATAAGAACATTTATGAGCAACTGGGGTAATTTTTAAATGAATTGGATAGTGAATGTTCGTCAAATATCAGTTTATTCTATAGGCACTGTAAAATTATAAGCTGTGACAAAATGTAGACCCTGTGTCACTGATATTCGGTGCAAGGAATAAACCAACATACACAAAAAACTATGGTCTCACTATTTTAGTTACTTTTTTAAAATTAAAAAAAAATGTTTGTTAACGTTTATTTTTGAGAGAGAGAGAGAGAGACAGAGAGACAGAGAGCAAGCAGCAGAGGGACAGAGAGAGAGGGAGACACAGAATCCAAAGCAGGCTCCAAGCTCTGAGCTGTCATCACAGAGCCTGACGTGGACCCCCAACCCACAAACCATGAGATCACGACTTCAGCCAAATTAGGATGCTTAACCAACTGAGCCTCCCATATGCCCTTTGCTATTTTAAATAGGAAATGTGTAATGCATGAAATCAGGTACAGTACTTACATAATTATTTCAAGGAAAATATGAGCAGGTCCTTGACTGAACCTCATCAATGTATTCCCACAAAAACTGAGAGTGGATTAGTCAGAGTTACTACTCTGACTGGAGCAAAGTTAAATCAAATAGAAACATTCTACTGTTGTCTTGCTCTTCTCATGGTCTTGTTGCCAGTAACAGCACTGCCAAAAAAAAGTCAGAAGAGGGTGTCTTCCTCACCTCGGCCTTCCATATCTTACACAGGAGCACATAATTGGCAAAATAGCTGCAAGTAAGTCTAGGAAATGGGCTTTTACTTCCAATACTTTTTATTTTATTTTATTTTTTATTTTTTTAAAATTTACATCCAAATTAGTTAGCATATAGTGCAACAATGATTTCAGGAGTAGATTCCTTAATGCCCCTACCCATTTAGCCCATCCCCCCTCCCACTACCCCCCCCCAGTAATCCTCTGTCTGTTCTCCATATTTAAGAGTCTCTTATGTTTTGTCCCCCTCCCTGTTTTTATATTATTTTTGCTTCCGTTCCCTTATGTTCACCTGTTTTGTCTCTTAAAGTCCTCATATGAGTGAAGTCATATGATTTTTGTCCTTCTCTGACTAATTTCGCTTAGCATAATACGCTCCAGTTCCATCCACATAGTTGTAAATGGCAAGATTTCATTGTTTTTGATTGCCGAGTAATCCTCCATTGTGTATGTGTATATATATATATATATATATATATATATATATATACCACATCTTCTTTATCCATTCATCCATCGATGGACATTTGGGCTCTTTCCATACTTTGGCAATAGGACACAATTCTAAGATTTGCCACTGTGAGTCAACTTCGTGGGATTGTGCTCTTATTATATACAACCCACCATCTGAGTCGCTTAACCGTAACAAAGTTTTTCTTCTTGCTACCACTGCATGTCAATAGTAGCTCTTCTCTGGGACGGCTCCATCCACAGTCATCAGCTATGACCATTTCATTCTGCTTCTGTCTGCTCCCTGAACCCTTCTCATTCAAGGCTCCAGGCTAAAGCAGCAACCACTTCGGAACATGCTACTCTCTTTAGACTGCTGTCCAAAATACAATTCACAGTTTCCACTCAGAATTTGCACGCATAAGGGGTGCCTGGGTGGCTCAGTTAGACTTTGGCTCAGGTCATGATCTCACAGTTTGTGTGTGAGTTCCAGTCCCACATTGGGATCTGTGCTGACAGCTGGGAGCCTGGAGCTGACTTCAGATTCTGTGTCTCCCTCTTTCTCTGCCCCTCCCCCGCTCACACTTTGTCTCTCTCTCTAAAAAATAAATAAAAATTAAAAAAAAAAAGAATTTGCATGTGTTACTTATGCTCCTATTCCACTGGTTAAGTAAATCATATGGACCAGCAACAGTTCAATGGAGTGAGGAAATATACATCTCCTGCAACAAACACTGGCCTCAGGTAAGTACAGTTCTTCCACATTTCCTTCTTTTGAGAATTTTGGAATTTCCTCTTATTCTTCATAATAAATTCCCTCAAGTTAAGTTAGCTTCAATGAGTCTTTTTTTTTTCTTACAAATAGATGTAGGTAAATCAAACAATTATACTTAAGGTTATCAAATATATGATTCATTATTTATACCCACTATTTATACCCACATTTATATCATAAGTAATGTCTGATACCTGGTAAAAACTCAATAATAACTCTATAATACCACTTACCAAAGAGAAATGATATCATTTTCATGTGGCAAAAATACATTGAGGCGGATCCTACTATTATGCTAATTTCAAACAAATGGGTATTGAGGCTAAAGAACTTTTAAAAATGTTCTCAAAATCACATAGCCAAAGGCAGAGTCAGAGTTTGAAGTGAGGCAATCTGACTCAGAAACCAGGTTTGTAACTAAATGCTATATACTTAACTGAAATAAAGAAACACTCTGTTTAGTTAGAATATGCTAACTACAATGATAACTATACATATTAGTTCCATTTAAGGTTTTACATGCAGTACATATAACTATGGTTGAAGTTAAATGTTCAAGGAATTGCCAAGGGTCTATTTGCATACATTACCTCTTTAACTGCATATTTTCTTGTAGTTGCTTTTAATATGACAGTTTCTAAGACTATAAGAATGTAAGTAGATTTTTTGCAAATACGGCTACAATAAAGTCTTCCTTACCAATGTTCATGACTCTTTAAGTAATTAGCTTTGACTCTCTTCCCATCAAGAGGCAATATCTGTTTTCACCCTTGAATTGGGGTTTGGGAAAAGTTAATCAATAGGTGTGTTATATCAACATTTCTAAAAACAACATCGTTAGTTCTATATACAAGTGAAAGCTAGTAATTAAAGGAAAAGAAAGACACACTTATACTTTGCGATTTTGGGCGTTCAGACAACTATAGGTGCTACACAACAAACCAAGCATGTTTTCAAACAAAGGAATCAGAAGTAAAATGTTAACAAAGGGTGCTAATCTATTCTATTCTAAACTAAGCATAAATGGTGTCCCCAAAATTTTGAATCTATCCGAAGTGTTTGTGTTTATACATCCTTTTACATGCAACAAAATATTTTTTCCAGTTTATGCTGTTTATATGAAATAAAAAAATAGTACATATTTGTTAATAATAAGCATATAGTCTGTTTTGTTTTGTTTTTGAAAGTGCAAATAATATGATCCCTCTTTCATCAATCACTCTTTTTGTTTCTTTGTTTCAAGTTTTTATTTAAATTCCAGTTGGCTAACATATAGTGTAATATTGGTTTCAGGAGTAGAATTTAGTGATTCATCATTTACATATAACACCCAGTGCTCACCACAGCATGGGCCCTCCTTAATTCCCACCACTCATTTAACCCGTCCCCCTGCCCACCTCCCCTCCAGCAACCTTCAATTTGTTCTCTATAGTTAAGAGTCTGCTTTATGGTTTACCTGCCTCTGTCTTTTATCTCCCCTATGTTCATCTGTTTTGTTTCTTAAATTCCATATATGAGTGAAATCAGATGATATTTGTCTTGCTCTGACTGAGTTGTTTTGCTTAGCATAATATACTCTAACACCATCCATGTTGTTGTAAATAAGCAAGATTTCATTCTTTTTTATGGCTTAGTAATATTTCATTGTGTGTGTGTGTGTGTGTGTGTTAATGAACTAAGAAAATACATACAACAGAGTATAATATAACTGCAAAAAGGAATGTGAAATTTATCCACATTCTATATGAAGGGACAACCAGGATTAATTTTAAGTTATAAAAGGTGAAATACGTATACTAACATATGCCTCTTTGAGGTTCAGAACAAATGAAAAATGATAGGGAAAGAGGTCCCCATATACACAAATATCTGTGTTGTAGTCTCAAAAAGTCATGGAGGCATAACCATAACATTTTTGAAATATTTCCTGACAGGCAAGGAAAGGAATAGATTAGAGAGAGTAAGATAAGCACCTAGATTCTGTGGATATACACATTTTAAATCTGACTTTGGAAACATAAACTTTTGGCATAATTATAAAATAAAATTAAATACCAAGGAAGCAATTCCTAAAAATTGAAATTGGAACAAATGAAACTGCATTCAGTTATAAACTTGTGACTTGACCACACAGAATGGAAATACTCCAAATAACATTTAAGCTCAATAATTTGATTATACATACTGGTGGGATATGGCCTAAAAATAAGAAACATTCAGCACAATGTTTATAGTGACATAATTATTATTTTTTTCACTAATTATATTGTTCAAATTTTGTGTTTATTTATTTTTGAGAGAAATAGAGAGAGAGAGAGCAAGAGAGGGGCAGAAACAGGAAGACACAGAATCTGAGGCAGACTCAAGGCTCTGAGCCGTCAGCCCAGAGCCCAACGTGGGGCTTGAACTCATGAGCTGCAAGATCATGACTGAGCCAAAGTCAGATGCTTCCCTAAGTCACCTAGGCATCCCAATTGTTCATGGTGTTGTCAATTTTGAGACTGTTAAGCATGTAGTGTGAGATAAAGCAAGTAATTAAGTTTGTGTAAAAAAAAAACAAACTAAAATTGTTAGTGTGAGAGAATAGAAAGTGAAATGTAAAGATATTGAAATGAAGTAAGGATCATATCAAAAAAATTTTTTAATGTTTATTTACTTTTGAGACAGAGAGAGACAAAACATGAATGGGGGAGGATCAGAGAGAGAGGGAGACACAGAATCTGAAACAGGCTCCAGGCTCTGAGTTGTCAGCACAGAGCCCAACGCGGGGCTCGAACTCACAGACCGCGAGATCATGACCTGAGCGGAAGCCAGACGCTTAATCGACTGAGCCACCCAGGTGCCCCTGAACTAAGGATCGCATAATTCTGAAGACCAACTGAACTTACATTTCATTTGAAAAAAATACATATTTTCTAGATCTATTAGCTAAAAGAAACAATTACCTCATCCAGGAACACTCCACTTGTATAGCCTTTGGTCTCTACAAAACAATGCCATTGTAAGTGACAGAGTTTCTTAGACTAAAGGCTGCTTCATGTCAGGGAGAGAAATGTACATAAAGATTCTCATGCATCAATGGCACCAACAGAAGACTGCTAGGGTCACATCAAAAGAAAAACCAGCTTGAGAAACTTCCCCCTAAGACATGTTGGATAATTTGACCATTTTCAGGACAATAACTCAATATATTGAAATACGTAACCTATATTTAAATGCATGATTTGATAATGTTAATTAGAAACATATTTTTGATTATTTTGCTGAAGGCTGAGAAATCAATTACTTAGAAAATGTTGAAGAGAAAAGTTTTCCTGTCTTTTCTATACATAAATTGTATATCAGAGTAACCAAACACAACTAGTTAATAATGAGAAATTTATCTTCATAGAAATATCCACCTAATAAGCAAAGAAGGAAAAATGAATTAGAATATTCATATTTTGGGGCACCTGGGTGGCTCAATTGGTTAAACATCCAACTTCAGGTCAGGTCATGCTCTCACAGTTTGTGGGTTCAAGCCCCACGTCGGACTCTGTGCTGATAGCTCAGAGCCTGGATGCTGCTTCGGATTCTGTGTCTCCCTCTCTCTCCGGCCCTCCCCCGCTCACACTCTGCCTATCTCTCCCTCAAGAATAAATAAACATTAAAATTTTTTTAAAAAAAAAGATGGACTTATTTTCCTTTAATTATCTAGATTAAGAAACCAAATCTACATACTATTTTTATAGTTGAGAGGTGTATGATATTTAGATATAATCTGTATAATACTTCAATTTTAACCAAGTTCTTATATACAAGTTAGCTCGTTTGATTCCGCAAAACAGTTATAGGAGACAAATGTACTTATTTCTATACAAAACTTTTCAAAGTAGGAAACTGAGTAAAAAATCTTAGTCTAGAGGATTTGATCCAGAACATATCACCAACAAATCAAGATTGCCAAACAAATGCATGACCAAATTTACCATTTCATCAGCAGCTAAAAATTAAGATGATGAAATATCACTTCATACCTATCAACTAGACAAAGTTTCAAAGAGATAAATGGGTTAAAAAGGCTCTTATGTACTGCTGATAGAAACAGATGAATGTTTTTGCATGTTGGAAATGGGAAGCGCTCTTAAAAACACAGTAATGTTGGGGCACCTGGGTGGCTTAGTTAAACATCCCACTGAGGCTCTGGTCATGATCTCGCCATTTGTGGGCTCCCACCCCTCATGAGGCTCTGTTCTAACAGCTCAGAGCCTGGACTCTGCTTGGGATTCCATGTCTCTCTCTCTGCCCCTCCCCCATTTGCACTGTGTCTCTCTCTCTCCAAAAATAAATAAACATGAAAAAAATGAAAAAACAGAGGGGTACTTAGGTGGCTCAGTCAGTTGAACATCTGACTTAGGCTCAGGTCATGATCTCAGTTTGTGGGACTGAGCCCTGCATCAGGTTCTGTGCTGGCGGCTTGGAGCCTGGATCCTGCTTTAGATTCTATGTCTCTATCTCTCTCTGCCCCCACCCCCCCGCCGCTTGTGCTCTCTCTTTCTCTCTCTCAAAAGTAAACATTAAGTTAAAAACAATTAAAAAAGACACAGTAATGTCTATTTAATTCACACACACACACACACACACACACACACACACACTTAAATCCAGCAGTGTTACTCCTATAGATTTATCTAATAGAAGCCAAACATCAACCTGTAGGATTGGAAATTCCTACAGAATGCACAAGGATGTTGATTACCATATTGGTTACCACAGTGGTTAAAAAAGATAAAGAGAAATCACACCAACATTCGAATGGATGGATATATTATGAAATATCCACATATGGAATATGCATCCTTTTAGAAGAATTGAGTCCTGCCGTATAGTACAGTGAATATGAACATGCAGTGTGAGGCACATCTGTTAAAACAATGGAAAAGAGACACTGATTTGGAGGGATTTCCAGAAAACATTACCAAGTGAGAGAATTGCAGAAAAGTGAGTATAACAGAATTCCATTTTCTATAAAAAAAAAACACTAACAAATAAAATTTGGATTTATGTACACCTGTGCACTCATATATACATTTATACAACACTATGATATGAAAACAAGTAAAATGAAAATTTTTATCATAAGGTGATACATGGATAATATTGGGGAAGGTGGAGCTGATTAGGGTAGATAAGGGATAAAACAGAAAGGACAGAACCAATTTTTTAAAAAAAAGACAATTATAAGAATGTATATAATCAGTTATACATGTAGGTAAAATTAAAATATACCCAAATGTTGTAACTAAATTCAAACAAATTAAAAAATAAATGCATACCTAAGTATCAATTTTTTTCTGCTTTTGATACCCAGAATTAACCATTAATATAAAATAGCAGAGAAAAATGCTCTTTTATTAAACATATATTTTTAAACAAGATACCCTTAACAATAATCAAGTGAAATTATTTTGGTGAATCTTTTGTTCCCTCTACTTTTGGAATACTATTCTCCTTTTGGTAAAAGAAAGCTTTCTTTTGTTTCTATTTTAAAACATTATGGCTTTTATTAATATTATGCTATAAGGTATGTAAAATATATCCACTTTCCTTATTTGAAAGTTCTACTTCATGTTTTTATACTCTTTTAACAGCTTTCAGATAAATTTGAAGCAAGATTGAAGAAAGTTATTTTATGCACAACTCTATAGATTTATTGCAACATTTATCATGCAAAAACTCTAGCTGCCAAGAATGTGTTGGCCCTAGGCAAAGGTGGGGTTTCCCCACAGGGATTTTATTATCCCACATTGAGGAATATCTGTAACACAGTGGCCATTGTCACCAAGAGCCTCCTCTAAGCAATAGAATAACAAGTTGGAGAAAAGAATAGACAGAAATTTAATTTTAATTTAACTTTTAAAAGATAATCTTTGGGGATAATACATGTTTTTCACTAACCATTTATAATAGATTTCCATGTATAATATTAATATACTAAGTCCAGCCTTCAAATCATTGTTAGAGAAAGTAACGACCCTAAGAATATCAACATCAAATTAACAATATTGAAGGCAATTTTTTAAGACTTTACTGCTCATTCTAGTTTACAGAGACACAAATGGATTGTGCTACACCAATATTTATTCCTAGAATGTTTTTCTTATACTATAAACTAACAAATAAAAAACCACAAAAAATAAAGATATGGTTTATTCCAATCAAGTGCCCAAAAGAACAAAGTCTTTCATAAAATCTGTCTATAATACAGAACATAGCAGAAGTTCTCATAGTTTTGTCATAATACTTGTGAAATGGGTTACAAGTAAATGTTTAGTACTAATAATATGCAAAGTTTGGCTTTGTTTTTAAAAATTCTAAATCATAGAAATTGGATTAATGGTTAAAGTAAAATATTTTATATTAAACTACATAGATATATAATAAAATACAAAGAAACATTCTCATTTCAATATCAGTATACTGTTTTAGCGTTGCAAGTAGGTAAAGTGAAGGTTATTAGTCATGTGAATTTCTATGGAAACAAACAAAAGGAAAAAAATATATATTGCCAACAATTAGCATATAGTACCAGTTAGAAGATTGGGCATAGTCTCTAGTTACCTAACTGACTTTTTCTATGTAGAGAGCTAGCACTGGGTGTGTGTGTGTGCGTGTGCATGTGTGCGTGTGTGTGCGTGTGCGTGTGTGTGTGTGTGTGTGTGTGTAGAGGTTGAAAAATTGCTGATGGAGGAAAAGAAGCAAAATATACCAGCACTGGTAACAAGGAAATGTGTCAACACTATGTGGTATATATAAAGTATGTGCTAGAAGATACAGAAAATATATTTTATGTGTAATTTCCTTATTTTCATACTGGTGTACAACCACAGGATATGCCAGGGGCATTAGGGAACCATGAAAGAATCATGGCACATCTTTTGGGAATATACTTCTCTTGAAGCATTGGTGGTGACTGATGAGCAAAACCCAATTCTGGCTGTTTTTCTATTTGTTGGTTTATGTTAGAATTGATTGAGGAGCACCCATGTGAAATATGTCTGTCCAAGAAAATGTGAAATGATGAATCTTGAAGGATTTCTAGGGGAAAACAATGTAGCTGGTGTCAATACTCTACCTTTTTCCTTGCCTTGGGCTAAGATACACTGGAGTTTAAAAAGCCATTTGCAACCATGATTTAAAAATCTACACGATAAGAATGATAAAGCAGAAATGGAATTTTTCCTTTTATGAAGTCAAGACCCTGCACTATTCCTAAATTCCCTTTCTTTAGATCCCTGTTCTGACAGATTTTTTAAAAGAAGAAAGCACTTTTTTAGCAAATATTATTCAGTTAATTCACTATAAGTATTATTTCCTTGTAGATGAAATACTCCAGACTAGTTTGCAGAAGTTAATTGATTTAACTTTCAGTTTGTGCCATTTTAAACTATATAAAATGTTAATGTTACAGAGTAGAAAGAAAAGTTTACTATTATTTTTAGTTAAATCAGAGGATTTCTAAAATATTCTACTCTTATTGAGGGATACTTCATAGCATGCTCTATATTCTTGGGGAAATTTTCTACTTTCCTTATACATATAAGATTTGGATATAACGATAACAATGTTAGCAAACACAGGCATTATTTCATCAATATGAATATGCTTCCCACAGTCTAAGATGATTATTGTCTACTAATGTTATTTTTATCTTATTATTATTGAATAAATATTAGTGTAATTAATACTGATACATATTTGGGATTAATCATGATAATGAAGCACTTTGCGTGAGGTCAAAGTGAAGTGAAAGTCAGAGAGAAAGAGAGGGAGAGGCTTTAATCAAATGCAGAAAACATCAGAGAGAGAAACTGGTCAGTAATGAATCTGCATAGCCAGAAGTCAGAGAATAGGAATAGGAACTGGCTAGCCTACACATTATGGGGCAAGAAACATCAAGGAAATATCAAAGGCTTTCTTCCTTTTGAAGCTGTGTCTCAGGGCTGGAGTTGAGCCTTGTCTGGTTTTCAGAGAGCCCTATTCCTGTAGGTCTGGGGAGCAGCATGTGGCCTGGAAGCTGGGGTCACCCTAGACCCTACAGAGTTGGAAGAGTACTTGAGTTAATGATTACTGACACTTTCCTAAGACATTTTTAATTTATACCAAAGCCTGATTTTGTACCATTTCAAATCACTACAATTAAAATTTTTGCTATTTAGAATCTTCCATTCCAGCCATGACAGCAATTGGTACTGAAATGGATGCTCCTGTCTAAATAGTTATAAAACTGGGCACAATATATGAGACAAGACTTTTCAGGAGTTAGACAATAGACTGTACAGGACTATGACCCTTTAGAGAAAGGAAGCGCACATTCTCACATTCCCACTTTCTTCTGAGGTCACTTTTTAGCCACTATAAAGAGAGGTAGAGAGTAAGCAGGGCACAGAGTTCTTTACTGTGCCCAGGAAGGGAAATCAGATTTCAAGCCTCCTAAGGAGGCTAGAATTTATGGGGCAGATTACCAGAAAAAGGGAGGTATACAGATGGCAATCCCAACAGTCTACAAGATAAAGTTATATACAGGTGGGGCAAGTGTCAGTGAGACATGCACAGCAGGAAGATGTTGGCCCAGCCTAATCAGAGTACAGAAACCTCACGGTACGTTTCTAGGAGTCAGTTAAGACTCTATAAAATCCACTTCTTAGAAGTGAAGGATCATTTTCCGAGGGCATCATTCTGGACTAAGGATACAACTGAAATAGAACAAAAAAATAAAACCAATCTTGACTGGATGGTTATTCAACTGCCTCCAAGAGGGAATCTCAATACTCTTTAAAGCAGGATTGACAAGCTTTTTTATAAGGGACCAAATTGTAAATATTTTAGACTTGAGGACCACAAGGTTATATCAGAACTAGCAAATGAGCATGGCTGTGTTCGAACAAAACATTATTTATAAAAATATGCATTAAGTAGATTTGATCCATGATCATAATTTGCTCACCTTTGTTTTAAAGGAAGACAATATAAACCAGACACCCTAAAACATATCCATGATATTCAGGGTTAAAAAATATTGTTGTTTAGCACAAAGACTTTCACTTTTAATCTTTGGTGTGGGTCAAGTGGCAGAAGCCAGTTAGGAATGAGTAGCTACCCTCTAACTATACAATGGAGTGCCGGACGTTTGGAAGTCATTAGTTGAAGATTAATATCTTTGTATAAATATAAAAATGTTATTCTCACATTATTTGTTATATAAAATATTTTAATATTAATAATACAACACATGTTTACAGTTGGAATGTCAACTGAAAGTGACATATTTAAAATGAAAATTGTGTTTCCTAACCAACGTTTCCTATCCTGCAACTGTTTCCAGAGATAACCATTTTAGTTCTTTTGATTTGTTTTTTGTGATAGCTATTTTCATGTATCTGCATTATTTGTCTATATGCTATTCCTTAGGTTAGCAAATTTAGTCATCATCTATTTATATTTCTTTTCTTCTTATAGGTGGGATTTTGGCCCTCTTCCACAAATGTCATCTATCCAGTTTGATTTTTCCCAATGATAGAACTAATTTTATTTTCAATCAATAAAATGTCATAATTTTTGTAATTAAGCAAATATTGATAAAAATCACCAAAGAATATACTCTAGGTATATTTTTATTCACATAAAGATTTTTGTTAGTATTATTAGTGCTGTTCTTGTCCTTCTTTTCCTCTTGTAGAACTTTTGTATGAAACTAGTATCTTTCTTTTCTCTTTGCAGAACATTGTTTCCAAAAGATGTGTAACATCAGATATTATGCTGATGTTCATAGTTTACAGTCCATAGTTTACAGTGTGTGGGTGTGTGACTTTTTTTTAATCTATGTATCTATCTATGTATCTATCTATGCATATTGCTCGTTTATATCTACCAGAGGCTTCATTCTCCAATTTGGACTATTTCTTCTTTAGACCTACTCTACATCATCATCTGGGTATTCCTTTAAATTCTCTTGATGAATCTACTTGCCAAGTTCCATTTTATTTTCTTCCTTGTTTTAACTTCCTTGTTTTGCCAGAAAACAGCGATCACAACTTTGTAAAATAGCATCAGTATGCAAACAAATTTTGGGAGATATGCTTTATTTCATAAATTTAAAGATAAACTTTTTTTAACATACCTGAAATTAGGATTCATTTTTTTAAAATTGGTGGTGCCTTATGATTATTCTCAGCCAGACAGCAGTATTAGTATAGAGATAATTGTTAACACATATATTGAACTCACTCCAAAAGCCATTTGCTGATATTTTCTTGGTAGATAACAAGGTACCAGGATAAAAATTTATCTAATGAGGGGAGAGTGAATGACTCAGTCAGTAGAGCATGCTACTTTTGATCTTGGGGTCATGACTTCAAGACCCATGTTGAGTACTGACATTACTTAAAAAAATTATCTAATGAATGATAGAGCCTTTGCAACATTACCGTTATCTTGATGTCACAGAGAAGTGCTATGCGGGAAACCAAAGACATTATTATCCTGATTATGCTGAGCCAAAAGTAATCCAGAAAAGTCACATCCTAAATGTAAAGAAATGTAAGATATGCTTTAACCCTCTCAGTCAGGATTGGCCACATTATACTAAAGAAAATACCCAAACTGCTGTAGGTTATTACATTATTTTTTTTTTTGTCTATCATAAAGTTTTATAAAAATTCTTATTCACAAAGCAGCAATTCAGGGTGTTTTTTTATCTTGTGATTCCATCAATTTACCTGAGACTACCTCCACAGTCACTGAAGAATTAGAGAAGAGAGAATGGAAAACCTACCAGATTTGTTTATTCACTGCATTAGAATTCACTAGAAATAATCACATGAGCCCACTCAAGTGCAGACCATCTAGATTGTGATGACTTTATTGTGGGAAATGGAAGTAAACCTGATATTGGTGAATACAAATAATGTTTATCACAGTCCATTCCTGGTCATCAAACATTTGATTTATGCCAGAGATTGATAGAGCCCTTCTCAAGGAAGGCAAACCCCCAAAACCATTCCATCTCAAGATAGACTTCAGAGGAGAAGAGCAGTAGTACATAGTAATTTTTACATCTTTTTTAGATGAGGTCACTTTTTGATCTGAGGACCTATGAATGAAACACCACCAAGAAGAAAAATTATCCATCCTTCACATCCTTATGCCAAAATTCAGATAACTGTTCTTCAAGAGCCACATGAAAACATATGGCCACTAGTCCATAGCATTAGGAAATCCTATGTGCACTAAGTATTCCAATTCTGGGAAGAGAATATTCTTGTTTTCTATTTAGGTGCTAATTTTCTTCTCTGTGAGTAGCTTCCTTCTTGTCCTCTGGGGCTGCTGGTTTCACTCTGTGAGAAAGAGATTTCTTCCTTTTCTATTATGTTCATTGGCCAATCTGAAGTTGATAATTGGAATTGACAACTTTCTTTGTCTACTGACTGCTCAACAATGCTATTTTTTATATAAATTTGTTAATGTTTATTTATTTTTGACAGAGAGAGAGAGAGAGAGAGAGAGAGAGAGACAGAGCATGAGCTGGGTAGGGGCAGAGAGAGAAGGAGACACAGAATCTGAAGCAGGCTCCAGGCTCTGAGCTGTCAGCACAGAGCCCGATGCAGGGCTCGAACGCACAGACCACGAGATCATGACCTGAGCTGAAGTCAGATGCTCAACTGACTGAGCCACCTAGGCGCCCCAACAATGCTATTGTTTTTAAGGTATATCATAGTTACTCATTCAGTCCAGTTTTATGATTTGTTAGGCAACTGTACAAGAACTCTCATATCTGCTTCATTTCTTTGTTTTCTTTCCCCCCTCATATTTTTTCTTTGATTTGACAGAGGCAACTTTGAAGTCACTGCAATTTTAAGGGAAGGCTATAGCCTTACTCAGTTCTTTGTCTAAAATCATTGTATCATGTAAAGGATTTGCTGCATTCAAGACCTTTAACCTTACCTACAGAATAAGATTAATCTATCTATCTTATAGCTAATCTATAAGGGAGATTTGCTCATTTGGAAGGCTTTATTGTGTGTTTTCTTCTCCTGTGCTTTCTCAAACTTGTTGTTTATTCATTGGATGGAAAAGCAGCTGCCTTTTCCAATTCTACAAGTCCATGAATTTCTGGACTCTTTTTTATCTTCTCACACCCACATGCATACCAACTAATTCTTCACAATGATCATTCCATTCTGGTGATATCTAGCAAAAATACCATGGATAACAACCAAAGGACAGTGCGATTTCATTAAAAATATAATCCACTTCCCATGGTAGCATATAGTGTAATTTTAGTGAATGTTTTGCCACTGAAACGTGGAATGCCATCATCCTAGCCCCCATATTTGTTCCTTCACCACTCATTGCCCACTGTGTATTTTAGGTTTTGTATGCCATTGTCTTACTTTCGTATTATCTTTTGCATTCATCAGAATAAGATATATTAGGCTGCAATAACAGAATTTCAGTGATTTAATGGAATAAATGTTTATTTCTCATTCATGCAAATTCTTTTGTAAGTCCTGCTCAGGTGTCAGGGCAACTGTCTTCTGTGTAGTATATCAATGCCCTAATCTGCTTCAAACCCGTGGCTCTAACATTGTTGCACGAAGCTTCATCCACAAGGGCTGTGGCAGGGGAGGAGACAAACTGGAGAGTCATGATTGAGCTTTTCAACACCTCAGGGCAGAAATTTCACATTTAACTTCTATTCTTATTTTACTGTCAGGTCTATGGACATGGCAATAGCCCACTGCATGGGGATTGAAGATCTCAATCTTTCATATATCCAGAAATGGAAGAGAATGGACACTTGTAAGATCTACCACTTAAACTAATTTGGTCATATCCTCTTTTTATTAAGGCTAAAGATCTGTATCTAAATAAGATGAAGAGATCTGTGAAAGGGTATAAAATGCACATTTTGTGTGATAATAAGGCTTATGTCATTGTTTTCTGAGCAGTGTTTTTTTTTAAATATTTTTTTTTTCTTATTGACACATGAATATGGTATGTCTTGGGGCTCTTGCGTGGCTCAGTTGGTTGAGCGACTGACTTCGGCTCAGGTCATGATCTCATGGTTTGTGAGTTGGAGCCCCACATTGGACTCTGTGTTGACAGCTCAGATCCTGGAACCTGCTTCTGATTCTGTGTCGCCCTCTCTCTCTGTCCCTCCCCCACTCATGCTCTGTCTGTCTCTGTCTCAGAAATAAATAAACATAATTTTTTTTTAAATAATAAAAAAAAGAAAATGGTATTTTAACAAGCAATGACATCATAGACTTGATGAAAAATAGTACAAATATCTGATATAATTTAAATAAAGTTTATATGTGTATTAAAGTTGCACTATGTAAAAACCGAATCAAAACCCGTGAAAAATTTTTCAGTATACACATTTCTTGGATTATTTGTTTTTAATATTTTAGGTGAAATTCACATAATACAAAATTAAACACTTCAAAATGTACAGTTCATAGTATTAGTATATTCAGAATGTTGTGTAACTATCACCTGTAGTTTACAAATATTCCAAAACGTTTTCATTAACTCTGAGGGAGAACCTGTACACTAAACCATCACTCCCCATCCCCCTTTGCCTCAACCCTTGAAATCCACTAATATGATTTCTGTCTGTATGGATTTACGTATTCATATTGTCTACACGAAGAATACATTTTTATGCATTTTCTTTCTTTCCCACTTTGCAAAAACTTTACTTAATAAGTAATTACTATTTTCAGGAATGATCTTAGGTAATTACCTATTTATCAAATAAATATTATTTATTTATTATTTATTATTTATTTATTATTATTTATTTATATAATATTTATTATAAATATTAAGAAAATAATACTTGAAAGACAAAATCCATTTAACATAAAAATATTGCCTATACATTCTGTGCTGACAGCTCAGAGTCTGGAGCCTGCTTTGGATTCTGTGTCTCCCTCTCTCTCTGCCCTCCTCCACTCACACTGTCTCTCTCTCTCAAAAATAAAATAAAAACATTACAAAAATGTATTGCCTATACAATAAAAAATTGTCCAAAAATTTTTGAGCAATTTGTTTTATATAAGTTTGCAGTAAGAGTTTTGCAACTGGGAAAAAAAATGTCAAAATTCAGAATAGAATACTAGTTTGATTTTTTTTAACAGTGCACTGTCTATAGTATATGAATCACAAATGGAAAAAATCAGGGGCACCTGGGAGATTCACTTGATTAAAAGTCAAACATCGGCTCAGGTTTGAGCCCCACATTGGGCTCTGTACTGACAGCTCAGAGCCTGGAGCCTGCTTCAGATTCTGTGTCTCCCTCTCTGTCTATCCCTCCCCCACCTGTACTCTGTCTCTCTCTCTCTCTCTCTCTCTCTCAAAAATAAATAAAACATTAGAAGAATTACAAATGGAAAGAATTATTGATACTTAAACAGTTTTTATAAAGTAGCTATCAAGATATGGAAAATAAAATAATATTAATAATAATACTAACAATAATTCATAGAATTGTCTATAGTTTACCTGTAAGAACAAGAGTGGATTTGAATTTTTTAAATGTGACAGGCTCCTGAAGAGAAAACTTATTCCCACCAGTGTTCCATGATCCACGATTTCAAGATCCTGGGTGAATATAAGTCTGGTTTATTTCAGTTTTTCTCATGCCTGCTTGTGTTTCAGAGTCCCCTAGGATGTTTTCAGAGAAATAAAATTACATTAATTCTCACACAGGGCAGTAAAATTATAATCTCTGGAGCTGCACATGGCCACTTACAATTTTTAGAAGCCCTGTGTAAATCTAATGAGAAGCTGGTATTCACCAAAATCACTGATGTTCGGAAGGCAACAAAACAACCAGCATAATCAACAAAATCACACTTTCTTTGCAGTTAAACTACACTGAGTTTCATTATTGCCTTTCATTTTTGACCATTTTTAGGCAAGTTACCTTAACTCTATAAACTTTAATTTTCTCCTCTATTAAACAGCTGATGGCAATTTCTACCCCATATCGTGTTCTGAATTTTTGTCAAATTGGCATCACTCCCAATGCTGTTCTTTATAAGGTAGAGAAGAAAGCTGGATCTGTTGTTCGCCAGAATCCCCTTCCCTATGTGATACCTACTTACAATGGCAATAAAACAGACTCCCGTTATTTGGCTGGGGAATGGGAATAAATTATGTGATTCCTGAGAGGTGGCTCTGGTCAGATGTGTGAACAAACATGAGATTCGCAGAGCTTGGATTTGCTTCTCTACAACCTGTTACAATTCTGTTGACAGAGACAGGTGGGGCATTCCTGAGGATCACAGCAGGTTTCTTTGAGAAACACCTGCTCCATAGTCCTGGTGAAGGGCCTCAGCATCTCTACAGGTTTAACCTTCCACCTACAGCTATGTTGGACCTTTGTTGGTGACTATACTGATCTTTGTTTTCCTTCCTTTCTCCATTTCTTTCATCTCAATCCTAATCCCTACGTTAAAGTTCTTGATTCTGTTTTCCTGACTGAGCCTAGTAAAACAGCATTATGGGACAGTTTGAGAAGATAGCACCATCTTTGAGCACATGGTCAAAAATATTTGGAGAAAACATATGCAGGACAAAGCTGCAACTCCCTAATGTGGTCACTCTTCTTCCTGGCAAGCTTCCTTGATGGTACCTGGAGACGAAAAAGAAAACCAAAGACAGAAAACAAGCAAGCAAGCATGTGCACTATATGCCACTGGTATTTATAGTGAGTCGCCTATCCGCCGTTTTGCATTATCATCAAAGAGAAACAAACTCAATAATCTCTAGCTCCTCAACATTCAATTTGGCACAGAAATCTTCTCAATGTTGTGTCAGATCCCTAGAAAAATCCACATAACGGATTGCCTTACTAATTGTAATAATAAAGCTCCCACTAAGTCCATGTTTAATGCTTAGAAAAAAAATCAGTTTAAAATCAAGCATTTTAAGCATCTATTCTGAGGCCTGGAAGAAATATAATTATAATCATAACAAGAACTAATGGAGTTCCCTATATTTCATATTGCTCTGTTAATTATTGGAACAATAACATTCAAATTTGGTGAGAGCTTCAGAGAGTTTATTTCTGGACTAACCCCCATGGCTAGTGCTAAAGCCCCACAACCCCACAAATACTACAAAACAAGTGTAAGAAAATATATTCACTCTATACCCAGAAACAGTGATATCAGAATGCAGCCAACTCTCAAATATTCAAATTGGTTACTTTATTCTGTTTTTCATTTACTGCCCTCTCTATGACCTTTTATCTTACTGAACTTTTAATTTTTTTAATGTTTTATTTATTTTTGAGAGAGACAGACAGAGACAGAGTATAAGCAGGGGAGAGGCAGAGAGAGAGGGAGTCACAGAATCCAAAGCAGGCTCCAGGCTCTGAGCTGTCAGCACAGAGCCCAACACAGGGCCCGAACTCACAGACCGTGAGATCATGGCCAGAGCTGAAGTTGGATGCTTAACCAACTGAGCCACCCAGGCAACCCTTTCATTGATCCCTTCATCCACGTTTCAGAATATGAATTTTCAGGGATTGGAATTTGAGAAAAGTTGTTCTTTATAAAAAATAAAATAAGATTGAGTTTTGTCTACTTTTCATTACTTCTCCTCAATGTGGAAAGAAAAGTTATGTTAAGATCCTCTTCCTTTCAAGTCAAGAGATAAACATTTTTCAAAAGAAACTTGAAGATTTTATGTATCCCATGAATTTTTTTAGGGACACAGTATTCCAGCTTTTGCCTTACTCTTGAGAAACCAAGAGAGTACAAGTCAGGGTACACGGTTTTTCTGAGATTGAGTAAAGGCATGTTGTTGCATCTATGTTTGTATGTGTTAAGAGCTTTGGCTCAGGTATACACCATGTGCAACAAATCATGTCCAGGAATGGAAAAGAATCTACACAGGATCGATTGCTGTGTCATTCAAGAGGACCACTTGCTTGGGCAAGCTAATGCCAAATTCCTATGGACTGTAAAAATAACTGTTAAGGAGTAGTTAGGCATATATATATTTTTTTTCATATCAAGGACATGTAAATGGAAAATTCCAGTTTAGGGAATAAATATCTCTGAAGAGCCCATAAATGTTCAACACAAGTGAAAGAAACAATTTTAAATTTCTGACACTCTAGGTAATACAACGTCAATAGCAATGAACTCCAAAATTTCTTTCACCTTCCTCTTCTATCCCCTTATCTCTATATCTCTCGATCCAAAATGGTCAGAAACCAGAGCTTGCAAGAAAGAGGGAAATGGGTAAAGCAAGAGACAGACAAAGTGAGCCAAGTCTATTGTGATCCACAGGTAGCTAAAGAAATGTGAAGCACTAGAGATTCAGGGATACTGTCAAAAGACAAGGATCCTAGGTTGCAGACAGGGAACTTTATTACTCCTGGCACAGATGCAACTTGAACTTCTGTCTGTAGCTGTTCTCTATGTGTCATGGGCCTGCAGAGATACTGAGACTGTAGTGGGTTTGCATCACACATGGTGAGGAATCCTGAGATAGAAAACCTCACTTTTATAATAGGCTGCAAACAAACATCTCCAAATAAACATCTAAAAACAAACGTCCCTTTGTCTCAGACAGAAACATTATTTGTGATAATGATAGTTTAAAAATGGACATAAAAAGAAAATAATAAAACTAAACAAAACAATAAAACCCCACCCTCTTCTCCAGAGGGAGAAATAATCTCTCTTCTTCAAGGGTTGTGTACTATGCAAATATCTTTGAAAAGATAATTCCAGAATAAAGGCAGTTGGTTCCTCTACTCTCAAGATGTACAGAAACACGACTGGCCCACGGAGAATAGTCTTGAAACCATTGCCCATCTGTAATAGACCAAATCAAAGAGATGTGCAAAAATCTTAATGTCAACTAAATATTTTAGTTTGAGATGATTTAAAATACTTGTTCATTTTGTTACTACACTGAGATTGTGTTTGGGGATTTAAAGTAATAAGAAAGCATTTTTAATTATGTAAGAATGATTTCATTTCAGCATGTGGGTACAACAAATTCTAAATATTAATATTGAGGAAGATTGAGAGAAAGAGAGAGAGAAAGAATGAGAAAGAAAGAAAGAAAAAAATGGAAAAGAAGGAAGGAATAGTTCATTATTATGTGCCAGGATTCATAGTTGTTCATCATTAAACTGATTATAGATTAGGTAACCACATAAAGAAAGAGATCTGTAATAATTAGAATTTTAAGTTTAAAACAAACTAACAAAAAAAAGTCCACAATGTCTGCTTTTACTCCACCATTTAATGGTCTAATTAACATTCTACATGATAGTATACTAAATTTATGTAATATGGGTGAATTTGTACATTTGCACTATGCAAAATGTATGTTTGACATTTTCTATTTATACATTTAGAAAATGCTATCTCAAATACATTTAATTTTGATTCATTGTGAAAAAAATGTAAGCAGTTTGATTAGAAATAAAGAGGATTTGTGGTTGACTAAAGACTAGAAATCTCGGGGTGCCTAGGTGGCTCAGTTGGTTGAGTGTCTGACTTTTGATTTTGTCTCAGGTCATGATCTCGTGGTTCATGAATTCAAGTCCCACATTGGGATCCTTGTTGACAGCAACAAAGCCTGTGTGGGATTCTCTCCCTCCGTCTCTGACCCTTCTCCACTTTCTCTGTTTCTCTCTCTCAAAAAACAAATATTTAAAAAAAAATTTAAAAAGACTAGCAATCTTAAGTTTCAAAGAGGAAAATACAATTTTCCTTTTAAACATATAAATTCCAATCTGTTAATAGAAAATGTGAAAGATTAAACTTGGAGAAAAAAGAACCCCTTCCTTTTCTTTAGTTTGCAACTAATAACTAATAAGGTATTAGAAGTCACTAAATCACTATTGTCCTAATTCTTACCATCTAAAAATAAAAATAAAGGACAAGCAAATAATTTTACAAATTATAAGTAAAATTCAATACCAACCTTCTTGCCTAGAAACAAAATGACTTTCTAAAATTAAAATGATCTCAAAGGGAAAGCATAGCTTTGACTAAGTTATAGTCAACATTTTTATGGTGTAAAAAATGAAAACAAAAGTAAAACCAACACATAATAAAAGCAAATATAAAATTGGAAAAATGCAGGAAATATTAGAACAGAAAAATATAATATTAAGGGATTTAAATTCTTATGGAACACTACAATCTCAATTACTAATTCAGTGAATTATGAACTTATACTGGATAAATCCAGTGGGTTAATATTTAAATCTAATAGGTAGTAAACATTCAAAATACTACTCCAAGGAACTACTATTTTTCATTTGTTAAACAGTGAATAAAACGTTATTTCCTGATTGTAAGAAATTGGATCAACAGTCCTGTGCTCTTAAGGTTGCTTTTTAAGCTTCTGTGATCCAGGCCCTTTTATATAATCATTTTGTATTCTCGACTCATGGCTTCCACCTCAAGATGACTATTAATTTCCAGTCATTGCTTCCATGAATTAATTTTTTTTAAATCCCATTTACAGTAATGTCAAATAACACAAATGGCAATAAAATAAAGTACTGAGAAATAAATTTTGCCAAAGAGGCTCAAGATCTCCACAACGAATATTTTAAAACATTGCTGAAAGAAATTAAAGATGAGAATGTGAAATTGTACACCTATTTTTAATAGTGGCACATTTAAGTATATACCTATTGAATACAAAGACTTGTAGATGAATGTTTTTAGCAACTCTATTTATAATATCTAAAGAAGGGAAAAGCCCAATGTTCATCAGCAGGTGAATAAATAAATATGTTTGTGTCCATACAATGGAATACCACTCAACAAAAAAACAAATGAAGGGTTAACACATACAGCAACATGGATAACTCTCAAAATTATTATGTGAAGTTAAAGCCAGACAAGCAACAATAAAGACTGCATGATTTTGTTTATGTGAAATTCTAGAAAACGCAGATTAATATATTGTTTAGGAATGTAAATAATGGTTGTTTGGAGACACGGATCAAGGAAAAAATGGATTTCAAGGGGGCAAGAAGGAAACTTTTGGCAGTGATAAAAATATCTGCTATCTTGCTATCGTGATGCTTTCTCTGAAAGCTACATATATATTAAGTTACTCGACTAATGTGTGTTATTTATTGAAAATTACATTTAAGCATTTCTCAAAAATTTGTAAAAATTATACAAATTGCAGGAGAATAAACCCTCAATAAGCCTCCGTGTAGCATAAACACATCTTATATTGCAAATGTGTATCTACTATCTGTTATTAGTTTAGTTTTATGCTGCTAGACTGTGAGGAAAACATAGTGGGAAATAAAAGAGGGTGTCTGCTTTCATAGGACTTTCAATATACTAAGGAAACTATATAACATTCAATAAGAATTAGAATTAATTATAATAAAAGTTATAATGAATGTTATGCCAGTTGCTGTGGGAAGACCTTAAAAAGACAGCTACTATTTGTAGCAAGTTATAAATC
Source organism: Panthera tigris (assembly GCF_018350195.1). Classification (NCBI taxonomy): domain Eukaryota; kingdom Metazoa; phylum Chordata; class Mammalia; order Carnivora; family Felidae; genus Panthera; species Panthera tigris. The sequence continues at coordinate 175,521,574 of NC_056663.1, read as the reverse complement.
AGTAATTTTCTAAAAAAGCATATTTAAGTCATGACCTGGAAAATGAGTAGTAGTTGGAAATATCATTAAGTTTCAAAGACAGCTGTAGAAAGGATTCATATAGGGCAAGACATTTACTCATCAATGTTATAGAATTATTTTTATGGCTGCACTGTGGAGAATATATGGTATAAGGATAAGAGGATAGACATGATTTCCAGTTGGCAGATCTTTTGCAGGAATATAGGTTAAAAGTGATGATGTCTTGAATTAATTAGCATAGTGTATATAGAGAAAGAAAAAAATGGATGAATTATAGACATAGTTAAGTGGTGGTAAGATTTGCAAGACTGGTGACTGATAGAATGCGGGAAGTGAGGGAGAAAAGTCACACACTGCTTCTGGTATTCCCTAATATAGAGGAAACAATGGCAAGAATGGATGTGCAGGGGGAGAGGAGGAAAGTAAAAAGCTTTAAAGTGATAGAGAATCAGATTTGGATGCAAGGAGTTTAAGATGCATTGAAACTGCGGAATTATTTGATAGTTGAGCATTGGGGAGTAGAGCTCAGATGGGGAAGAAATAGACAAAGATAAAGAAAATTCAGAGGTTATATATCAAGCAAGTCAAAGAATAAGAGTGTTTACTGGATGGCCAACCAACACATGAAAAAATGCTCAACATCACTCATAACAGGAAATACAAATCAAAACCACAATGAGATATCACCGCACACCTGTCAGAATGGCTAACTTTAACAACTCAGACAACAACAGATGTTGGTGAGGATGCAGAGAAAGAGGATCTCTTTTGCATTGCTGGTGTGAGTGCAAACTGGTGCAGCCATTCTGGAAAACAGCATGGAGTTTCCTCAAAAAATTAAAAATAGAACTACCCTGCGACCCAGCAGTTGCACTACTAGGAGTAGTGTTCCGAAGGGACACTGGGGACTACTGTTCCGAAGGGACACATGCACCCCAATGTTTATAGCAGCACTATCAACAATAGCCAAAGTATGAAAAGATGAAAAGATCCCAAATGTCCATCGATGGATGAATGGATAAAGAAGATGTGGTGTATATATATATATATATATATATGTATATATATATATATATATATATATATATATATATATATATATAATGGAGGATTACTCGGCAATCAAAAAGAATGAAATCTTGCCATTTGCAACTACATGGATGGAACTAGGGGGTATTATGCTAAGTGAAATTAGTCAGATAAAGACAAATATCATATGACTTCACTCATATGAGGACTTTAAGACACAGAACAGGTGAACAAAAAGGAAGGGAAGCAAAAATAATATAAAAACAGGGAGGGAGACAAAACAGAAGAGACTCAAAAATATGGAGAACAAACTGAGGGTTATGGGAGGGTTTGTGGGAGGGGGGATGGGATAAATGGTAAGGGGCACTAAGGAATCTACTCCTGAAATCATTGTTTCACTATATGCTAATTTAGATGTAAATTAAAAAAAAAAATAATTAATTAATTAGTTAATTAATTAAAAAATTTAAAAAATATAACCTGAAAAAAAGAAAGAGTATTTACTAAAAGAGTTGTTCAAAGTATCAAAGGCTCTGAATTGATTTTGTCCTGTGGTATAATTAGCATCTGTGTATAGTTATAGCTCTATGTTTCTGAACTAACTTACGTGCAAAGGAGTTGATAAACTATATTTACAGAAAACAATTTTTACGATTAAAATATACACTTTCACATTAAAAAATTTTCAGGAAGATTTCAGTCTCTCATATGATTTAATTTTCTCACTTCAACCAAAATAATATAATTTCCATCATTTTCTTTTTAATCTCCAAAATTTTCTTAATTGGACAATTTGTAAACACAGACTCGTCCAGCCCATTCACAGGTAAGATTAACACTACTTCTTGCACTGGTCGCACCAGGAACCCTCTGATTTTCCAACCCAGGTCATCTTCTTCCCTGGCTTACCTCTACTATATTTCTATATATGCAGCCACTTCAACACAAAGGCCTTGAAGTCATTTAGAGCAACAAAGACTTGGGGCACCTGAGTTGCTCGGTTAGTTAAGCATCAAACTCTTGATCTCAGCTCAGGTCATGATTTCATATTTCCTGAGTTCAAGTTCCATATCAGACTTAATGTTGACAGTGGGGAGCCTGCTTGGGATTTCCATTCTTTCCCTCTCTCTCCCTCTGCCCTTCCCATGTGCTCTCTCTCTCTCTCAAAATAAATAAATAAATTTAAAGAGAAAAGAGTGAAAAAGGCCTAATAAGAAGATATAAAAGGAATAGATGAGATATGTGTGGTTAATGTAAATAATTTAGTGGTGCCTGGGTGGCTCAGTCAGTTGGGCGTCTCACTTCAGCTCAGGTCACCATCTCATGGTTTGTGAGTTCGAGCCCCGCGTCGGGCTCTGTGCTGACAGCTCAGAGCCTGGAGCCTGCTTTGGATTCTGTGTCTCCTCTCTCTTTTCCCCTCCCCTGCTCATGCTCACTCTCTCTATACCTGTCAATAATGAATAAATGTTAAAAAAAATTTAAATAATTCAGTGGGAATATATAATTTTCAATATTTTAAAACTTTGAGAATGTATAAATGTTGGTAAGAAGGGCCTGATAGAAGATGATTAATATGAATTTATCATGATGTCAGGAAGCCTAGCTATGGGATTTTTTCCAGCAGCTCCCAGAAGTCTGCATAAAGGCAAAAAAGAAATCAAATCCTTTGAATGAAAGTTTTGAGTGTGTGTGTGTGTGTGTGTGTGTGTGTGTGTTATTTCCTAGAAGGTTGTCACAGAAACAGAAAAACAAGGAAATGGAGAAAATTGTCAAAAGAGTCGTGGAAAAGTTGAGCCATGATATGAAGTCACTTGCATCAGACAGAGCCCTTGGTTACAACCATCATAATTGAATCAGACAGTAAATTGATTAAATGATTTTCATACCTCATGGAGTCTCCAAGAGTGCCGGGTTCAGTCTGGGAAGTTACTCACCCAGAAAAAGCACACACAACAATAGGAAGATCGTTTTAGGGAAGAAACTACTGCCACAACCATTCTGCACCGGGTAGCCCATCAAATCCCTTGGTGCTTTCATAGGTAAATCAAAGCATTGGATAGCAAAGCTCCTGACCCTGCCATCCTCCCAAAGCTGGATACCTCCAATGCTTCCTCAGGAAAGATGAATTCTGTGCACGTCTGCTTCCTCACTTTTCAATCATTGACCTATGTCAATATCTACAATGGCAAGTTTTGGCTTCATAACAGAAGTCTCCCAAGGCCAAGATGGGAATTCAAAAATTCTTGATGATCACTACATGAAAAATGTCTATATTTCTGCTCCTATGTAATTTTTTTTTTAATTTACTCTTATTTCTTCCCCCAAATCAACAGGAAACTTTGCCCTGGGAGTGATGATTTTTTTTTTTCACTTCTCCCAGGAATTGCCATAATGGTATTTGATGCACCCATGTCTAGAAGATGTACTTTGGGCCCCTCATTACTAGAAAGATTCACAGATGCCTCTATGTTGACTCAGCTGGTTAAATACACATTTTCAAACGAAATATTTGCAGCAACTGATGCCAAATTCCTCCTGACATTCACAATAATATTGAACTTGACTCAATCAGACAAGTACAACAATATTTGGAACAAAAGTTTCATCTAGGCTTTATCTGGCTAGAGCATTTAGCACTCGTTTTTACTTGCTGTTTGAAAAAGAATTTGAGAAAGCATTGGTGATTGAAGTTGTGCAGCCATTTAATTCAAAAGGCATGCAACTACTATTTAAAGCATCTTCTAGCTTAATGTTAAATTGTCCTTAAAATAGTTCTGGTTTAAGCCTGCAAAAAGCTTACAACGTGCTCATTCTTTGTAGAACATTTTTCTCACAGGTTGAAACTAAATTACTACGACAATATCTTTAATACTATGTAAGTAAAAATGTTTAAATTTCAGAAAATATCTGACAAGTAATTCCTGTAACTCTTTGTTACATAATTACACTTAAGAACAGAAGTAGGATTTTTTTTTAAATGACAAAGATTCAGTTTAAACTAATTGTTTTAGGTAAACACACATAGAAACATGTATTTAGAAAAAAATAATGAGATGCTAATAAACCCTAATATCCTCCTGTTTGTATATGTCTACATCAAAGCGTTTGGAGAAAAATGTATCGCAGTCTGATATATGCAGGTATCTCTTCAATTTGTACTCTGGATGTCTTTTTTTTTTTCCAATCTTTATTTATTTTTGAGACAGAGAGAGACACAGCATGAGCAGGGAAAGGGCAGAGAGACAGGGAGACACAGAATGTGAAGCAGTTTCCAGGCTCTGAGCTGTCAGCACAGACCCCGACGCAGGGCTTGAACTCGTCAACTGAGAGATCATGACTTGAGCCGAGGTCAGATGCTCAACCGACTGAGCCACCCAGGTGCCCCTGAATGTCTTGATTATGCTTGTTTTTATATTTGTGCTTTGTAGTGCCTATGAGCTGAGACTTTGTAAGGTTTTTATAAATGTAAAAAGGAGAGAGACATTAAGAACAGAAGAGAGGCACAAGGGGTAATGTAAGCAAACAGTCTGGGAACAAATACGTATTTTCTCCTGGTCATCCTCAGGAGAGTTCAGTTTGCTAATCATGCAATGGCAAATGCCAATATCACTGTCCTTATGATACTGGAATAAACAAATGTTGCTTCAAAAGAAATAATCCTGTGACACATATTACCGTATTTATACACCCAAATTGAAATCGATACTTAATACATAAATGCACTTTGATTTTGGGGAACAAGCTGTAATCATTGACTGAATTTATAGCTTAAAGAATGTGATTAGAGTGATGAGAAAATGGAAAATATACAAAGAAACAGGGCTTTTAGAATAGAGTTAATAAATTAAAAAAAAAAAAAAAAAAGGAAATCATCATGGTTCTTCGTGTGAAATGGAGGGAACAAAGTTGAAAATACTTCTGATCGAACCGTGCCACGTGTCATGTTCTGGTTGTATGGCCTTGGTTGTGTTACTCTATTTTTCTAAACATCTTATTCCTCCTATATAAAATGTGAGTATTAATACAATCTCAGATGGTTCTAAGGACTAAGTTAACAAACAAACAACCTGTAGACAACATCTGATGTATGAAATGATAATTTAAAGGTGTTTTTCTTTATTCCCCTGGCATCTAACTCATCTAATTGGTAGACCTAATGATCTCCATGATCTCAGGGTGGGATGCTACAGGAAAAAGGAAAAGAAAAAGGTGTTTATACTACAAACAGACATGCCCTTAAGAAAGTTAGGGCAAAAGTAATAGACTTCATCCATGCATTCTTTAGCTTAATAAATATTTATTTACTACCTATTATGCTTCAGATTTTGTTTTCATCATTTATCAGTGAAAAGGCAGCAGAGATATCTGTCCTATGGAGCTTTTATTACAGAGATAATAAATAAAAAAGTATCAGCAAATATAGTAAATAAGTAAATTATATTTTAAAAAATGAAGAAGTGAAGCAGCTCCTGGATGGCTCGGTTGCTTAAGTGCCCGACTTCTGCTCAGGTCATGGTCTAACAGTTGGTGAGTTTGAGCCCCATGTCTCGCTCTGGGCTGACAGCTCAGAGCTTGGAAACTGCTTTGGACTCTGTGTCTCCCTCTCGGTCTGCCCCTCCCCTGCTTGTACTGTGCTTTTCTCTCTCCCTTTCTCTCTCTCTCTCTCTCTCTCTCAAAAAAAAAATAAACATTAAAAAAATTTTAATGAAGAAATGAGCAGGCTAATGGGGATTTAAAGTGTTCCAGTTGGGAGGGAAATCTGTAGTACTAAATAGACTAGGAAGGAGTAGACCTAATAAGAAAGGTAAGATTTGAGCCAAGATTCGAAGAAGTGATGGAATCAGTCAAGTGTATATCTAGGGATGGAGTGGTCCAGTCAGAGGAAATAGCCAGAAAAAATACACTAAGGTGGGAATATTCTCAGTATATTTTAGTTGCAGAGGGGAAGCTGGTGTAGCTGCAAATGAACAAGCAATGAGTGAGACTTCTGTGACAAAGTCAGAGGTAATGGAGTCACCACCTGCCAGGAATATCAGGGATTGTAGAAGGACCTTGTAGACCATTTCAATTCCTTTACCATTGTATTTGTGGAATGAGGAGCCATTGTGAGAGGCTTGACAAAGAGTAACATGATCCACTTACTCTGGTTAAAGAATAGACTATAGAAGGCCAGTATGGAAGCAGGATAATCTATTACAAGATTGCCTTAATCCAAGAGAGAAATATGGTGGCTTGGCCCAGAGTGGTAGTACTATAGTGATGACAAGTGACAGTATCTTGGATGTATTTTGGACTTTGAGCAAATAAGACTTGTAATATATCCAACATAGGATACAAGAAAAAGAAAAATCAAGAATGACTTTAAAATATCCCCCCTAAATATTTTTTTTTCAAATAAGCAGGAAAAAATGGTTGTTAACCAACTGAAGAAAAGTTATTGATGGAACTAGTTTCAGGAGAAAGAGCAACAATTTTATCTTGGCCATGTTAAGTTTGAGATATACATTAGATATCCAAGTGAAAATGTCAAGAGTGATGGAATATCAGGATATGGAACTGTACTTGAGAAAATAAATCAGAGTTATAAATATATAGATGGTATTTAAAGCTGTGAAGCTTGATTATGTCACCCAAGAATTACTGCTCTGATATTCAGTTATTAAAAAGAAGGGACATATCATAGATTATATCATGGTTCCAAGGTATGAGATCTAATGCCCAACTACAGGGTTGGCTTTGAGAAAGAATTATGGATAACTAGGCACAAAAAAAGTGTTTGTAGATATATGTGCAGATAGGTGTTAGACACTATGATAGGAGTCTATGGAAATGTTTCCAATCACTCCAGTGAAGTACAAGCAAGGGCATCCGCTGAAGATGAGTGTGAAATGATATATTAAGTAACTGACTAGAAAGAAAAAGAGGTGAAATAGTGAGTCTTGATAGTGGGACAGCAAATGAATTAACAGAACATACCTTGAAAGCCAGGAAGTGTTAAGAAGCCACAGACATATTAACTGAGATTCAGTCCCTGTGGTTGTGTGTTTTCCCTATAGCCATGTGAAGCTGCACAAGAGCCAACACAAAATAGAAGGAGTGTAGGAATTCATCACGGTTTTGGTCTAGCCAAGTGTGTAAGACAAATGAGTCAAGGTAGACTTGGTGAGGGATTAAACAAAAGACAGACTGTAAGAATTGACTATGGAATTACACTGGATAAAGAGCAGATGGGGATATCAAGGGGCGAGAGACAGTAATTTGGAAGACAGTCCACCCATAGGTCATATACATCTATATATATTTTTCTTTTTCTCTATCTCCATTTTTATTTCTATATCCAGATCAACTATATACACCCCATAGGAGTGGATAATGTGAGGAGAAGGGAAAAAAATAAGGGACTCTATTGCAGGTCAATCACATACCCTGGATTTTCCACAATGGTTGAGCCAATTATTGGTAACAAGCAAGCAGGGCACAGCAGGGGCAGAAAATAAGTATATTCCTTATAGATTTAAGGGATCCAAAACAAACAAACACAAAACAAAACAAAACAAAAAACCCATATTTTCCCTGTCCTAGATGTCTTTGGAAAATTAGAGTGAAAAACTCTGTTGATCATCTAGGCAGACAAGTCTTAGAAACCTCACCAAGTTTTCTCTTACCAATGGTGGCAGAGGGGTAGTAGCAAAATAAATTTCAGGGCACCTGAGAGAAGCTTTATAATTGTCATTAAAAGTACTAGAATTAAAGGAGCCTTAAAGAAAAGAATTGGGGATTGACACAGGACAGCAGGGTCTGAGGAGAGAAAAACTAAACGAGAACAGACATCTTTGAATGGACAAAGCTCTACCAGATTTCATTACTTTGGTCTTTCTGAATTTTATTGAGACCCATTTTATGGCCTAATATGTGATCTATTCTGGAAAATATTCCATGTGCTTCTGAAAAGAATAAGTATGATGCTATTTTAGAATGGAATATTCTGAATATACCGATTAAACCCATCTAGTCCAATGAGTCATCAAAAGCCACTGTTTCCTTGTTGATTTTCTGTTTGGATGATATGTCCATTGATGTAAGTGGGGTGTTAACATCCCCTACTATTATCACATTATTATCAATGAGTTCCTTTATGTTTCTTATTAACTGCTTTAAGTACTGAAGTGCTCCCATTTTGGATGCATAAATATTTATAATTGTTGTATCTTATTGTTGGATTGTCTTTTTAATGATTATATAATGTCCTTCCTTGTCTCTTGTTACAGTCTTTGTTTTAAAGTCCATTTTGTCTAATAAAAATAAGTATTGCTACCTGGCTTTCTTTTCACATTCATTTGCATCGTAAATGCTTCTCCATCATTTCAATCTGCATAGGTCTTTAGGTTTGAAATGAGTCTCTTTGTCTGACTGGTGTGTGTGTGTGTGTGTGTGTGTGTGTGTGTGTGTGGTTATCTTTCCCTCTTTCTGGCAAGAGTCACTTTGGAGTGGTGCTGGGCACTGTAGGAGCTGACTGCACCCTACCAGGCCTAAAACATCACCCTATATGCACCCTGGCCAAGAGCATATTGGAGAGGGCAGATGTGGTGAAGCACATCATAGAGGAGTAGTGCAGAGGTTCTAGCAAGCTTTGAGTGCTGAGGGGAGGGACCCTACAGCACCTGGGCTGAGTCAAGCTGTCCAGAGGGGTGGATTGGCAGGAGCACAGTGTGAGGGAGTGGGGCAGCAGTGCACATAAGTTAGGTAGCAAGTCACACGGGTGGCTGTGTGCTTATGCTAGAGACATGGCATCTGCCAGCTTATGCTAGAGAAACAGTTATGTAGAGAAATGGCACATGCAAGTTCCTTTGTTCCTGGAGGAGTTCCCCAATCATCTGTCCAAATAACTCTCCCTCCCATATGCCCTCGGCACCTTTCAAACTGCTGCTTCTATGTTGTATCTCCGTGGGCTGTTATGCTGTCTCTTTAAGGGCAGGGACTCAATTTCTTCTTGCCCACCAACTCTCCGAGAACTGATTTTTCCAAATTCCAGATTTTAAGTCTTGCTGGTTGTAAGAAGTCAATACATTCAGCCCTTCTGGTTTTCAATGCCAATGTTATGGGGATTCATCTTTTGTGCAGGCTCCCTGGTGTAGAGGGTCTCTTTCCTGCCTCTCTCCATGTTTATGGCCTCCCTTCCCCACACGGATACTCTTACTACTCTTTTTCGGTCCTGACCACATCTCTGCCCTTTCCATTCTCTTCAGTGTGGTCATCAATCTCTTTTCTATGTTTAGTTGTGGGGTTTATTCTGCCAGTCTTCGGGTCATTTTCTGGATTATTTACACTAATGTGAACATTGTCTAGTTATGTCCATGGGATGAAGAGTCCTCTGCTCAACCATCTTCCCCTGAAGTCTTCTGGTTACTGCAGTGACAATGGTAAATCAACTTCCTCCCCTTCTGTTTTTAAACAGATGTATCCTCTTATAGAAAATAAATGAACTGGACCTCAATCCCCAATTATGAATTATTGGTCAAATACATTGGGTTTATTTGACATGTTGTATTTTATTATTATGTGAAAATTATTAGGAAAAAATCATTAAAAATAAAGTGTTCCTTCTATATAAGGAAAATGTGATTTCAATGACAATACTTTCAGTGCATTTGAATTTAATGAAAACATATTCATTAATTTTGATTGCTATTACTTAAATTGTCTAACATCATTTTCCTGTAGCAGAATCAAGTTGGTAATTTCAGACTAAAAATGGCATACAACACTGATCTGAGGTTAGAAATATTGCTCAATCAATTTCTTCCTATGCTTTCAAAAGTCAGTGAGCTCTACCAACTTAATAGTATTCTTTCTAAATCAGATAAGAAGAATGGATTTTTTTTCCCAATGTGTGAACCAAATGAGGGAATAAAGACTTAGTCATAGATTTTTCTGTAGTGATACAAATTTATGAATTAATGGACAACACTTCCAAATGATTTCATTGCCTAAGGCAGTTTCACCCAAGTAGCTCTATAGTAATAATGCAATTGTAAATGTTTTGTCATCATCTTACATTACTTAGGAAGATATATTTGAGAGATTTATCTTTGAATACCCATTATCTAAGAATATGTGCCTGTAATTTGCTTTTTAATGCATTCCTAACATTTCCTCTTCAGCCTCTGCTTAGTATTGTAGGAACAACATTGTCCAAGTGCTTTGCCTCTGGCCAAAGATTGGAGTCAGAGGCAGAATATAGCTTAAGTGTAGTAAAGACATAAGATAATTTCTATATTCTCTTTTTCCAGTGGCTTCACTGGCACCATCTCCTTCTCTTCATTATTCTCTTACAAAATACACCATCCCTTTGTGTCAGCTCTTGCTAAGGTTTAGTCCTTGCTATAGAGTACCAGCTTCAAGGCTCTGATAACATCACTTCTCTCATGTGTCCCTACAGTTTTAGGAATGGTAGTGTTTCCTGCTGTTTCTAATCCCTGAGTACTTTCTCATAAATTGTCTTCCTTTGGTCTCCAATCACCCATGTAACCAATTCCTTGTGTTAAATTTTCTCTGATTCAAACACTTAGATGGTTTTAAATTTCCCTGCATACAAACAGATCATTGTTTCTTTTTCAGGCATAAAGAGATAAAGACTAGAGGAACTCTGAGGTGATTCTTCTTATGAGAGTGAATCTCTTTGACAAAACAGAACTTCCAGCACAACCCTCTAAAAAAAGGAAATTGTTCTTAGGAAATTAAAATGTTTATTCTTTGTATTACATATTAAGAAATCTACAAAGGAAATCTCATTACTATGCCCTTGGATGACACTTGAGTATTTTTTTTCTAAGTGTTTAAAGTCAATTAGTACCATTAACTAATGTATTTCTGCTGCCGTCTATATACTACATAAGCACCATTTTATCTACCCAGAGTCTAAAGATATTTTATACACAATCACTGCCCTCAAAGATGTGATGAAATAGAAATATAAATAAATAGAAAATTAGAAAAACAAAATAATAGTTGGAACATTGATATATATATATGATGATATAAGAACATATAAGAATGAAACCTAGGCAGAACAGGCTTATGGAAAATCTCATAAAAGAGTTAAATATAATTTTAAATATAATGTTGTAATTGATAATTTAAATATCTTTACTTGTGAAATCCCTAGAACACATTCTTTTTTTTTTTAATTTTTTTAAAATTTATTTATTTATTTTTGAAAGAGAGAGAGAGCGAGCATGAGCAGGGGAGAGGCAGAGAGAGGAACAGAGAGAGAATCCCAAGCAGGCTCTGAACTGTCAATGTGGAGCTCGATGAAGGGCTTAAACTAACAAACTGTGAAATTATGACCTGAGCTAAAGTCAAGATTTGGACGTTTAAGCGACTTAGCCACCCAGGCACCCCACATTCCTTTTGTAATACATATATTTCTATGGAACCCTATAATAATTCATATGCCTATTTACCATAGTAACAACCAGAGACCTAGCCCAGACCCTCACTGGCACACTGTCCTGTACATCCAATAATATGATACAAATCCCTACATTTTTCTCTTCTAAAATTCCTTTCTCAACACATTTGTTCACATATTCAATTTTTAATAAGTTCCTCTCATCTTTACCTTTTATTGTAACTTACTGGCTTTTTTCTAATGACAGATTTACCTGAAACCATTTCATGTAAAGCCTTTTTCTCCCCCCCACCCCCACCCCCCCACACTATCGTACCTTGGGGCCTTGGGTTTGGGCAGATCATCTTCTTGTGCATCACTATAGTTTTTAAATATTTTTTTCTCTTGTCTCCATAAGAATTTTCTTTTCTTGCTTATCTTCATGACATTTTTCTACTATTTCCCCATAAATTTCATTAAAGTTATCTTCAATGGCTTTCCCTGTTTCTAGATTTCTAAACTCAATGATCAATTATATTTTCATAGTTTTTTTTAAACACAGATATATTTGGGAAAATTGACAACATTCTCGCTCTCTTTTTTGGCCTTCTTTTACTCTACATCTCATTTTTTTTTTTCCTACCGCATTGACACCTCCTGATCTTTCTCTTCTATTAGCTCCTCTTTCTCTCCTGACTATTAACTTAGGCTGCACCTTGGGTTTTCTCTAATTATTTATCTATAAACAATCCAATGAGCATTCATTCAGTCTCCTGATTCTTAAAACAAGTATAACCTATACTTCTATTCTGATTCCTCTACACGGACTTTTCTATAAAATTCCAGATATGCAAATTCAAATATGCACTTTTCTACAAAATTCCAGATATGCATATTCAAATGCCCACTTGATGTCTTATCTTAGAAGTTTAGCAAGCATCCCAAACTTAACATGGACCCCAAAGGCTTATTGGTTACTTTCCAAAATCTATCCCTTCCCAGTCTAAGAATGTTCTCTTTGGGAAACTCCATGATAAGTCATACAGTTTTTCAAGCCATCCATTTATGTTTAGTCTTAGGCAATTATTTTTATAATTCTTATATCATTCCATTAGCAGTTTATTTTATCTCTAACCCCAAACATATCTGGAATTCATCCAGTAAGATTTATTACCTCAACTATCCCTGATCATCTCTCATTTCTCACCTGGCCTATATGCTTCATGTTTCTAGTTTTGATCCTTTACAACTTATTCTTCAAAATAAAGCTAGGGTGGTCTTTTATATTTATTAATTTTTTAATGTTCTTTTTGTTTTTGAGAGAGAGAAAGAGACAGAGACAGAGTATGAACGGGGGGAGGGCAGAGAGAGAGGGAGACACAGAATCTGAAGCAGGCTCCAGGCTCTGAGCTGTCAGCACAGAGCCCAATGTGGGGCTTGTTTCCACAAACCGGGAGATCATGACTTAAATCGAAGTCAGACACTTAACCAACTGAGCCACCCAGGTGCTCTGGTAGTTCTATTTTTTTATTGAAGTATAATTAACCTATAATGTTATATTTGTTTCATATGTACAGTATAATGATTCAGCAATTCTGTACATTACTAAGTGCACATCAAGATAAGTGTACTCTTGATCTCTTTTATTTCCAAGGTGATGATCTTTCTCTTTCAACCCTGCCCTAGTTCTTGGTTTTCTTGCAAATCTTACTTTTTGTCTTTATTTTTCAGAGAGAGAGAGAGAGAGAGAGAGGGAGGGAGAGAGAAAGAGAGAGAATAAGCAGGGGAGGGGCAGAGAGAGAGGGAGATACAGAATCCAAAGCAGGCTCCTGGTTCTGAGCTGTCAGCACAGAGCCCAAGACAGGGCTCGAACTCATGAACCATTAGATAATGGCCTGAGCCAAAGTCGGATGTTTAACCAACTCAGCCACCCATGTGGCCTTGGAGTGGTCTTTAAAAAACAATGACAATCATGATACTTACAATGAACCCACACAGACATAGTGACTTGACTTAGCTACAATTTCTTTATCTGGATTATTTTCCCTCATATTGTAGGGCAGGAATACACATTACTTTTTCAGGGAATTCTAGGATAGCTATCTTAAACTCCATAAACTAGGTTAGGTTGTATTGGTGAGTATCTCAGCATTCTGTATTTTCATCATAACTCATCACTGTTATCATTATGAACACATATGTCTTAGTCAGCTCAGGCTGTCATAAAAAAATACCATACACTGTGTCTTAAAAGAAATTTCTCACAGTTCTGGAGGTGAAGAAGCCCAATATCAAGGTGAGGCCAATTTGGTTCCCAGTGAGGGCTCTCTTCCTGATTTGCACACTGCTCCCTTCTCACTGTGTGCTTACATGACCTTTTCTTTGTGTGAGCATGTAAGACAAAGAGAGAGACAGACAGAGAGAGTTTGAGAGAGAGAGTGAAAGCTCTCTGTTGTCTCTTCTTGTGAGAGAACTAATCCCATGAAAGGCCCCGACTGTCATGACTGAATCTAACCCTAATTACTTCCCAAGAACCTCATGTCCCAATATCATCACATGGGGAATTAGGGCTTCACAGTGTGAACTTTTGAGGGAGACACAAATATTTTCTCTATAAAACATATTATACATTATATAAATATTAAATGCATAAATATACATATATATTATTTATATTTTAATCTTTCCCTTTATAGTGTAAGTTACATGACAGCAAACAACATTTCTATCTCTTATGCATGTATATTTGGTGGTGTATAAATGTCTGTTGAGTAAATGAAAAACTTAGTGGGCAACTGAAATAAAATTTGGACCTAGAAATATAAATTGATGGGGTGCCTGTATGGCTCAGTTGGTCAAGCATCTGACTTCTGCTCAGGTGATGATCTCTCGGTTTGTGAGTTTGAGCCCTGCATTGGGCTCTGTGCGGACAGCTTGGAGCCTGGAACCTGCTTCGGATTCTGTGTGTGTCTCTCTCTGCCCCTCCCGTGGTCACGTTCTCTCTCTCTCTCACTCACTCAAAAATAAATAAAAAATTAAAAAAATTAAAAAAAAGAAATATAAATTGAAGCACAGATGAAGTTTGATGTTGTCATGATGTTGCCAAAACAATAGTTTAAGAGAAGAGGAAAATGTTGTGAAGTATTTTGCAGTGTTTCAAAAATAAGGCCATGGGTTTGAAGACTTAATGGTAGACTTGGTTTTGGTTACAAAGAGTCACAAACTATATAATTAGTATTTATGTTTTTTTTTAATTTTTCTACTTTTTATAAGCCTTTTGTCTTATTGAATTAAGAACTAATAATTACTTACTGAATAGGAAGAAAATCCAAGAATTTTTGGTGTTTTAGTATTGTCTTAATTTATTTCAGTCTCTTATAAGTTAAAAGATGATGCTTATTATGAATCTTAAGGTGAGGTGCAGAAAGCAAGAATAAAATGGAAACCACAACAAAGTGAATGATGTCAGTAAACCTCTAAGTTAAGGCTTAGATTTCAGGCATTCTGACAGGTTTTCCAAGACAAAACATAAATATGTTCTGTTTTCAACTCAAGTTGGGAGTGCGACTTTTGAATCTCTCTCCTGATGTCTCTTTGTTTTTTTGGAACCTGAGACCCAGAATAGAAATATGCCCTAAAGACCTTTCCAAGTCTAGGAGTTACTCATCTCTAATGCTAACTGCTGTTAAGTGTGAACTGCTTCAGCAAGGACAAATACACATAAACGACATACAACATAATATCATTTTTCAAAAGTATGTATTTTATGTGAGCTAGCTATATTTCATAAACATCTGCCAGTAAGATATTAAACAAGCAGTTAGAGGAATGACATTCACAAAACTTACTGGTAAAAATAGTGATTGCATCTAACTAATAACCAGTGAGATTTACTGCTTTTGCCAAAGTCCTGTGGGTGGGGAAAATATTGGCCAGTGTGATTTTTTTAAATAAAAAATGTAACTTTATTCAGGTGTCAGAATAGTTCTGTAAAATATATTCAATGGAGGGTTATCTTCTCCTGCCTTTCCATGAAAACATGCAGGTCCTCTGTCTTTTCAGCTTACTCTTCATAGGATCCATTCTTGCAGTCATTCTAAAAACTAATATAGTCATGGTTCAGGTAATAAATACCCAGTACAATAATATATAACAGAAGCCATAACTAAATATAACAAAACATCCCTCCTCCTCTCCTCAGCCCAGGTCTGTGTGTGAAAGGAAGCTTAAACTTTTCCCACTTCTTCTCATTTCCATTAATATCTACACATTTTTTTAACTTTATTTTTAAAACAGTTTTAGGCTTATAGCAAAATTGAGAGGAGAGTATAGATATTTCTCATATACCACATGACCCTACACAGGCATAGCCTTCCCCATTATTACATCCCTCTCCATAGGGGCACAATTGTTTCAATTGGTGAACCTTCACTGACACATCATAATCTCCCAAATCCCATAATTTGCATTACAATTCTCTCTTGGTGTTATATATTGTATGGATTTGGATGAATGCATAATGACATATCCATCATTATACTATCATGCAAAGTATTTTCACTGCCCTAAACTCCTCTGTGCTCAACCTAATCATCCCTTTGCTCTCCATCTTTCTATTCCTGGCAACCACTGATCTTTTTACTCTCTTCATAGTTTTGCCTTTTCCCAAATGTCATATATTTGGAATCATACAGTATGTAGCCTTTTCAGATTGGTGTATTTTACTTAGTAATATGTTTAAGTTTCCTCCATTGCTTTTCATGGCCTAATAGCTCAGGGTTTTGTTTTGTTTTGTTTTGTTTTGTTTTTTAAACACAGAGTGATATTCCATTATCTAAATGCATCACAATTTATGTGTCCATTTACCTACTGAAGGATCTTTTGGTAGTTTCCAAGTTTTGGCAATTATGAATATAAGGGTGATATTTTTCCCTCTGTATCAGCCCAAATATATTGCTGATAATCTCACAGTAATGTATTATACTTATGAATATAAAATAGACTATAATTCCATCTCTGAATGAAATGAGTTTCACAGTAAAAAGGTGTCTGCATCAATAATGTTCTCACCAGTTAACACTGATTGATGTATTATCATTGATAATCAATGATTTATTAAAAATAAATAAAAATAATTTATTAATAAATTATTATGTATCTGGAAATAGAGAAACAAGATTTATAAGATTCAATTTACCTTCATTGAGTTCAGGGTGGAGATGAGTCTTTCTGACAACGGAAACCTTTAGTCACCTATGTCAGTATTATTTGATGCAAGCTAAAAATATGGTTCTTCATCTTGATGCTATGAATTTCTGATTTAGTAAATCTTCTGTGAATCCCTAAAATATGTATTTTTTTCTACAAGATATATTTTAATAAGTATCTTAGATGACTCAGATATTTGAGATCAACCTTTGTTCTAGGACATGACACCCCAAAGAAGTTACAAAGAATAAAATAATGCAATTCAGAGTAATATCATCAGCAAGATGGCTGAAAGGATACCCTTCATTTATATCTCCCCCTCATCAACAATAATTTGGCATCCATTCATGGACAGAAATGCCTTTGTGGAAGGTTTGGGATCCAGGTGGAGACTGTGAAACCTGGTATAGAGCCCTTTTGAAAAGGAAGTCCAAAGTAGCTGACTTGTGGCTAGAAATAGCTCTGTACTCTTGGGGACTTAGCTGCAGTCCAGCTTGGCTTTGGTTCTGTCATCAGCAACATACACAAAAGGACCTGAGAGGAATCACACTTATGTGTTGGATGATAGGTATACAGACCTCAGTCTTGGCTGGAGACCCTGAAATGACCTGTATACCAACTGCAGCCACTTTTGCCATGGTCTGCTCATAAGAGACAATCTTCATGGATGATTTCTCCCACAAAAAAAATTGAGAGTATGTCAGTGAACATCAGGCCTTCCCAGCTCTGATGGACACTGCTAATGAGATGCATCTATCTTGTCTAATCCAAAATTACTGAGGCATGCTGTATAACCAGGGGACAGGGAGTGTCTGGGAGATATCTGAAGAGAGAAATAGACAATAATACAATAATATCAAGGACATCAATATTCCACTTTCAGCAGTGAATAAATCATCCAGACAGGAAGTCAAATGGAAACATTGGCTTTGAACTATCCTTTAGACCAAATGGACCTAACAGATGTATACAGAACACCATCCCCCAGCAGCACATTCTTAACAGCACATGGAGCATTTTCCAAAATAGATCACACGTTAACTAACAAAAGAAATCTTAGAAAATTTAAGAAGATTGAAATCACACTGAGTATCTTTTGATCACAATAGTAAGGAACTAGTATCTATAACAAGAGGAAAAGTAGTAACATTCACAAATATGTGGAAATTAAAGAATACATTCCTGAATAAACAATGGGTCAAGAGCAAATCAAAAGGGGCACTCATGTTGAGTGTAGAGATTACTTAAATAAATAAAACTTAGGGTGCCTGGGTGGCTCAGTCAGTTAAGCATCCAACTCTTAATTTTGTCTTAGGTCATGATCTCATGGTTTGTGAGTTCTAGCTCTGCATTGGACTCTATGCTGACAGTGTGGAGCTTGCTTGGGATTCTCTCTCTCTCCCTGTCTCTCTCAAAATAAATAAATAAGCTTACAAAAATAATTTAAAAAAAACAACCTAAACTTAACAAAAGAACAAATCAAAAAACACATAAAAATATATTGAAACAAACAAAAACATAATATACCAGAACTTATGGGCTGTGGTAAAAGCAGTTCCAAGAGGAAAGTTTAAGGTAATAAACATGTACATAAAAGAAAGAAAGAAAGATACCAAATAAACAAACTAATTTTAGACTTCCAGGAACTGCAAAAAAAAGAACAAACTTAGCCCCATGTTAACAGAAGAAAGAAAATAGAGCAGAAATATAGAGCAGAAAAATATAGAAAAAAATTTTAAAAAGTTGTTTTTTTGAAAAGATAAACAAAATTGACAAAATTTAGCTAAATCATTCAAGAAATAAATAAATAAATAACAAAAAAAAATGAAGTCAGAATTGAAAGAGAAAACATTGTGACTAATGCCACAGAAATACAATGGATCACAAGAGACTATTATGAACAATTATAAGCCAAAATTTTACAACTGAGAGGGAATAGGTAAATTCCTGAAAACAAACTAACAAGACTAAATTATTAAAAATAGAAAATGTGAATAGAACAATAATGACCGAGGAATTTTAATCAGCAGTTAAACCTCCAACTAAGAAAAGCCCAGGACTGCATGGTTTTAATGGTGAATTTTAGCAAACATTTAAAGAAATATAGACAGTTTTTCTTACACTCTTCAAAAACTGAAGGGAGAGAATACTACCAGTTGGTAGTATTTACAAAGGCAGCATAACCCTGATACCAAAGCCAGTGAAAATGCAACAAGAAAAGTACAGACCAGCCTGATGAATACAGATGCAAAATTTTCAACCAAATACTGGCAAACTGAATTTAGTAGCATATTAAAAGGATCATACACCATGATCAAGTGGGTTTTACCCTGGGGATGCAGGGATGGTTCAATGTATGCAGATTGGTGAATTTGATAGACCACTTACATAGAAAGAAATATGAAAATTATATGATTCTCCCAATAGATACAAAAATGTTTTGATAAAATTTGACATTACTCATGATAAAAACTCTCAATAAGTGTGGTATAGAAAGAACATACCTCATCATAATAAAAACATACACGACAAACCCATAACTACCTCATATTCAACAGTGAGAGGTTGAAAGTTTTTCCTCAAAGATCAGGCAAAAGACAGAGAAGCCAACTTTTGCCACTCCTATTATTGAACATAGTAACGGGAACAACCAGGCAAGAAAATAAGATGCATCCAATCTGAAAGAAAAAGAAGTAAAATGGTCTCTATAGATGATATGATTTTATACATAGAACACCTAAAGTTTCCCCAACAAAACTGTTAGAGCAAATCAACAAATTCAGCAAAGTTGCAGGATACAAAGATCAACATAAAGAAATCAGTTGTGTCAAAGGTTGTAAATGTCCTACTAAAAAGTAAGATCAATAATTTAATGGGATCTCATGTATAGCATGGTGGATGACTACAGTTAACAATGCTGAATTATAGACTTGAAAGTTGCTAAGAGAGTAAATCTTAAATGTTCTTACCATAACAACAAAATCACAATCATCTGAGCTGAAAGATGTGTGATTGTGGTAGTCATTTCACAATATATACCTATACAGAATCATCACACTGTAAATCTTAAATTTAAACAATTTACTTTGTCATATATGTCACTCTGGTGTTATAATGTCAGTTATACCTTGATGAAACTTTTAAAGAGTCCCACACAATAAATGAATATTGTATTGCTCTGTCCAAATATCCTCACCAGGGTTGCAAATATCCTTGCTGGTGTTGACACATCAACCCTTAACCAAAGAGACTACCAGCTACTGATAGATTATAATTTATCCACTCAGAATTGCCCTTACCCACTGGAAGCTATCTAACCCATGGTTATTTCCCCTCTCAGAGCCAACACGTAGTCAATATCTAGAATGCATAGAATCAGCCTCATAAATTTTGAAGAAATCTTATAGCTCCTAACTTTCTGTTGATATTGGCTGAGGCCTCAGATGCAACTGCATTCATTGATAGCTTCCATGCAATATTTTCTTTCTGAGCTTCTTACAGGTGTACCTCCTGTGTCCATCTTCAGCAAGCCACTGTGTGAAAGTCTTCACAATCTGTTTCTAGAAAACCCAATCAAACGGACGCAGCATCAACTACAATCCTCACTTGACCGCACATTCTCTTCTAGTTCAAGACATAGGATAGAAGCCTGTGAAAGGTTTGAGTACATTAAAAATGGCTTATCAGCATGTTGACAAATTTAGGCCCAAAGATGATAAGCTTCAGATCTTAAAGTATTTATTTTTCTATCTCCATATTTGTGATCCCAGTGTCTATCCCTTATTTCTTAATTCCCTCAGTCTTTTATTCCTTGTTTCCATTTTCATTCCATCCTTCTTTCCTTCCTTATCTTTTTTTCCCTACTTAATTTATTCTTTCCTGTCCACTTTGCTCCTTTCTTTTTGTGAAGAAAATTATAGGATATGTGTCTTTCTTCCTGGTATGGAAGAAAGAGCAGTGATTCAAAGAGGAAAAAAAAAAATCCTACCTTAAATGACCTTACATTTTATTATACAGAAACAGAAAGTCATCACACAAAGTAACATAGATAATATATATATATATATGTATGTATATATATATATATATATATATATATATATATATTTTAATTTTGATAAGTTATCTGAAGGAAAATAAAGCAAATAGAAAGATAAATATTATTAGGTCATTACTATTTAAATAGAGTCATCAAAGAAGTACACTGATAAGACATTTGTGCAGATTGGGGAGTAGAGAATCCTGCAACCCACAGCCTGGTCTTGGAAGCTTCTTTGTCTTCAAATGTCTGATATATTCCCTCTTACTGCCAGAGACTGGAGTGTTGCTGGGGAGCACTGATAGTGGGTGATTCTACCCCAACAAGGACCTAGTGGACAATGTTCCCGGTCTTCCACAG
Source organism: Panthera tigris (assembly GCF_018350195.1). Taxonomy (NCBI): domain Eukaryota; kingdom Metazoa; phylum Chordata; class Mammalia; order Carnivora; family Felidae; genus Panthera; species Panthera tigris. The sequence continues at coordinate 175,500,527 of NC_056663.1, read as the reverse complement.
GAAGGGAGGATTCAACCATAATAAGCAACTGTTATCAGTGGGATGATGGGACAATGGACAAACTATACGTGAGGTTTCCATATTAATTGTTAGAATACCAATGGGGCGCCTGGGTGGCGCAATCGGTTAAGCATCCGACTTCAGCCAGGTCAGGATCTCGCGGTCCGTGAGTTCGAGCCCCGCGTCAGGCTCTTGGCTGATGGACGGCTCGGAGCCTGGAGCCTGTTTCCGATTCTGTGTCTCCCTCTCTCTCTGCCCCTCCCCCGTTCATGCTATGTCTCTCTCTGTCCCAAAAATAAATAAAAAAACGTTGAAAAAAAATTAAAAAAAAAAAAAAAGAATACCATGTGGATCTACAAATAAATCAGTACAAATTTGAATTAAACATCAGTGATGAAGAAAACAAAAAAAACAGAAAAATAAGTAAAAGTGAAAATTGGTTCTTTTTTAAAAATTTTTTTAATGTTTGTTTATTTTTGAGAGAGAGAGACAGAGAGACAGAGTGTGAGCTGGGAAGGGGCAGAGACAGATGGAGACACAGAATCTGAAGCAGGTTCCAGGCTCTGAGCTGTCAGCACAGAGCCCAACGCAGGGCTCAAATTCACCAACTGTGAGATCATGGCCTGAGCCGAAGTTGGACTCTTACCCAACTGAGCCACCCTGGTGTCCCTAAAGTTGGTTCTCTAAGGAGATCAATCAATTTGATAATCCAATAGGCAAACTATCATGAAAAAAACATGCTAATTACCAATTAAGAAAAAGAAGTGATACAACCTCAAAGTCTAAAGATATTAAAAGAATTCTAAGGGAATATGATAGCAATAATAATAGTTGTAGAGAGAAGATGTCAGAGTCCAGGACAAATTCATAGAATTATTATGATTTTTTTTTGAAGCTAGGATAGCAGACAGAAGAAATGCCTGGCAGCAGATATAAATTAAGTGTCATTTTTGTTTCATCCTTATGATAACAATGATAATTGGCATTCCTGAACTTAAAGTTTAGTTAGAAAGACTAATATATGTATACGTACTATATGCACATACCTATATACAAATATACATATATATATATATATACACAACCAGTATTGATATTGACACTGGAAACAAAATTATCCCAAGTCATCAGAAAAATACCTTACAAAAATAGTGATAAATATTTTGGTGGTGTTCTTATGTGAAACTCCCCTAACACATTTTATTTATATGCTTTTCTCTTCATATTTCACACTGTGTGGCAGTTCAGATATGGCTGATGCCAACTGACATCTCAGAATCTTTGAAATGTTTTAAATTTTAGAACAAGCAATTTGAATTTTAGGGTAGTAGACTTTGGGCTCAGTGTAAAGTGACCGGAATGGATAAGAGGAGGAGACTAGAAAGCAGGATATTACAGTAACTCAGTGTTTATATGGCAAAGGTATAGCTATAAAGGGTAGGCTCACTTACAATATATTTAAGAGGTAAATTATAAGATATTTGGTGATGGATTAGTTATGGGAGTTTGAGTTAGGGTAGAAAGGATGACTATTTTTCTAGTTTATGTGACTGGATGCATGGTGGTACCATGCTCTAAGGAATATTATGTAAAAGTGATATACATTATGAAAACCAAAAAAAAAAAAAAAAAAAAAAAAAAGCAGTGCCAGGAAAGGAACTTTATTTTACCTTAATGAATAATTTTATCTAAACCCGAACAAAATAGATCTTTGTTAAAATGTCAGGCGGTACTGACTTTTGTTAATAGTAACAATTGATACCATTGGAAAAAAATTAAATATTCTTGACAAATTTGGGCTGGAAAAAATGGCACATAGTTATAGCCCCCCAAAAAAACCTAAGAATGGCTAAGGGGTATAAACTGGTAAACAATTAAATAGATAATAATAGTATTAAATAGTTTTTTTTTTTTTCTGAACATGTAATTAAAGACTTTGCTCCTATGAAAATTAAGAGAAAAAAATGGCAAAGTGAAAAAATTCAACTGCATTACATAGAAAATTGATGACCTTTTAAAATATGTTAAATAGAGTTGTTTCTGGAAGAAAATTCATCCATATTGATATAATTTTCATTAAAATGTTTGTTTTCATAAACATGTAGTTAAAAATTTATTATATACAAAATATCAGAATAAAAATGGTGGTATTCTTTATTTACCATACATATTTTGACTGTGTTTTATGTGCTAAAGACTAAACATATACTGGGCCTACAAAACTTAATACTGCAATAACTAGCCTAGCTCTGTTGTCTGTCCATTAAGAGACACAAGGAAATATGTTGACAGAAAAGGGTATTGTAAGTGTCATGATATTAGTTTGGAAGGATCCCGTGGGCATTTATTAGAAAAGACGGGGGGTAAATATCAGTTCCATGATATGATAATTCTTAGTAGAATCTCTTTGTTCTTCGTGTGGGCCACTCCAAGGGTGTTCTTGAGGTAGTATTTCCTGTTGCCACATAGGTCCTCGCTTCTAGAAATCTGGGCACGTTTGAAGCCACCAAAAGCTGCAATGCTCCAGTGTAGAAGTTGTGTTGCTCTTTCAGTTCTAAGTGTGCTTCACTCCAACCTTCTTTCACCCCCTGTGCTCACCTCTTGCCCTCATCTATGTAAGTTAAGTAAGCATGTAACTAATGTTCTACTTTTCATCTTCTCATTTGTCCAGTAGTGCATTGTAAGATCTTAGTTACCCTGAAGAAAATAGATAAATGTTTTTACTCCTTCCATTGAATCCACTGAAACACAGAAACAGTAGTTGCTTTATTTTTTTTAAGTTGACTTATTTATTTTGAGGGAGAAAGAGAGAAAGAACACGCACATACCAGCACAAGGAGGAAGGGCAGAGTGAGAGGGAGAGAAAGAATCCCAAGCAGGGTCCACGCTGTCAGCACAAAGCCCGATACAGGGCTCAAACTCACGACCTGTGAGATCATGAACTGAGCTGAAACCAAGAGCTGGCCGCAGGCCAGCCCCGAGTCATTGTTTTATTTTTTTGTTAGCCAGTGAGACTGTCTCCTTTTCCTTGCCATTCCAATACCTTTGTTTATGTAAATCATAATAATAGGAATGGTCCGTCTTCTACCGACTTGCTGTCATGAGAATGATAGGAACATTTATTTACACATACTCACTTGTAGGCTCAATGGGCTAGAAATCCCAGCCTGCAGCTGAGCCAAAAGAACAGTAAGTAAATCAATAGTCACTGAGCCTTAGGTAGTTGGTATAAGAATGACAATAGAGAAAACACTGATATTCCTATCACCTTGACCAGCTATGCAGAACATGGGATTCATCTATAAAACTAGATCTAAAGTAATTTCTGATGTGAAGAGATTCTGTTTCCAGAATCTCAGAGATGGTTTATATATGCACTTAATGATTCCCCTAATACCTAGGAGAAGAATACAAAGACATTACATTTTCCCAACCCATCGCTTTGTTTTGCCATAACGATTGTTCTGCCTCAGGAGTGCTGCTAAACGTAGTTCAGATGTGGCACAGCCACGAGTATGTAGGATGGACTTTGACTTTGGCACATCACTGCAATTTTACCTTTTCTTCTTATTGTCTCCAGATTCTTTTAAAAGGAAAAAAAAATCAACAGGTTTATTTTTGCCTCATCTCTAGTTTTAAAAGCATGTAATGCTAGTGGTCTAAATCTAAAATGAAAACTACATTTCTGCTACTGGTGTTATGATGCTAGTATTTCTTCTACAACACAAAAAAAGTTCATGTGTTACTGTGCTATGATAAAACAATAACAAGAAGAAAAGTTTAAAGTCGCATCCCTCTCCCCTACTTGCTTTTACATTGTCAGCAATTAATTTTAAATTATCCGGGCACTTTATCCTAAACCAAACCTCCAGAAATAGTGTCATCAATTTTCCATCATCATCTAATCTAGGTGTTGAAATAAGAATGATTTCATGTGTCATTATACAGATAAACTCACTGTGAATATACAGGTAAGTATTTTGACCTGGGTTCCAAAGGCATTTAAGAAAAGGGATAGAACAAAAACTCATGGCCTTGCATTGTTAATTTACCTCTTAGCTACAATCATAGCTTGTTTTCCCAAATTGTGAATAATGCTCCCAATATAAAATCAGCGAAACACTAGGAATGCTAGTGAAAATAGGAGAAAGTGGTTTGAGCTAAAGCTAAAAATATCCTAGAGATACCGATACTATTTGCATAGTACAAAATGGTAACTTTCCCCCAAAACATACCAGACTAAAGGGTTATTTCATGTAGTTCAAACTTCAGACATTTCTTTATAGGAAGAAACATTGAGGATATGCAATTAGAAAAGCTAGAGAAAAAAAATTAACGTGGGACTTTGGTGCTAGAAACGTAAACTGCAAGAGGTCAAAAAAATAGCTATAGCACCGTAGAAAAAATATAATTATAGCACTCAATCAAAAAGGCTAAGGTTTCTTTTGATATAAATATGTTAGAATATTCATTTCTATAATTCTGATTTTATGTGAAAAGCTTTTATTTATTTATTTTTATTTATGTTTTTATTTAAATTTTTTTTTTAACGTTTATTTATTTTTGAGACAGAGAGAGACAGAGCATGAACGGGGGAGGGTCAGAGAGAGGGAGACACAGAATCTGAAACAGGCTCCAGGCTCTGAGCGGTCAGCACAGAGCCCGACGCGGGGCTCGAACTCACGGACCGCGAGATCGTGACCTGAGCCGAAGTCGGCCGCTCAACCGACTGAGCCACCCAGGCGCCCCGTGAAAAGCTTTTAATAACGGGATGAGAAAAATCTTTTTAGCTGTCTTCCTACATGGCAGCTAATTTATACTATCAATAAAGAGTAACACTAACATTTAAACCTCACGATACTCTTTGAGCCATATACTATAATAGCTTCATTAAATAAGAGTACAGAATTAAGCAACTTTCCACAAGCTCATACTACTTGTAAGGAACTACGTTGACATTTGAACATAGGTTTAGTTTGATTTTTAGAACAAGGAGATTTTCAGCTGATCTTATAGTCTGATCTTAAATAACCTGATGAATATACAAAAATTACACAAGTAAATAAATCATAAATATACCACGTAGGCATAGCAATGTAATAAGAAAGAACTATTAAATGTAAAGCCATAATGTAGACATTAATATTGATATACAAATAAATTACTATAGAGATATTAAGATTACATATATGCCAAATGATCATAAAAGTGGGAGAAATTAACCTGAACTAATAAAATACAAACAATGAATGGTTTGATAAGTGTAATTGCAGAAACAAAGTTAAGCCTTAGGAAATGGTTGGATGCGTTTGGGAAGAGGAAAAAAAGGTAATGATGAGCACAATATCCTAAGAGAAAGAACTCCTGTCTCTAAGGTTCACCAGCTGTGTGGTCCTGGAAAAGTCATAAAATGACAAAAGGGTGCATTTAGAGAACATTTAGAATTTAACTCAAGCCCTTGCTTCTACAGATGGAAAAAACCAAGGTTCATGAAGTTAATGACTTCTGTATTTCCTGAAATCTTCACTAATTATGTACAGAGCTACTGGGCTCAGTTTACGTGTCTATAAAATAGGGAGAAAGTGATAAACTTGTCCAGCTTTAATGCTAAGCCTTAACACTTTTTTTTAAAAAAAAAACAGCTTATGAATCTTGTAGAGTAGATTTGTCATACTGTATAATTATTGTTTCTTCAATGGGGAGAACTTGTGATCTCTCTTACGGCACAGAATATTCCTTCAGGAGAGAGACCCTCTCTTCTTTTCCATTGTAGTGATTGAAAGTATGAATGGATGAAGGAGGTTGATGTAAACAAGGTAAAATGACTTTAAATAGTAAAGCTTTAGTAAATACTACATTTTTTAAAATTATTTTTTCAACATAATGAGATGCAATTTATCATCCTCTACCTTAGGATAGTGAGAAACTTCGATTCTCTGATACTTTAAGTAATACCAGATCTATTTGTTTTTATTATGAAAGCTTTTAGACAATTAGGACCAGAATTCATATAAAACTGATTTTGCTTTTATTTCATTAATTAATTAATTAATTTATTTTTTAATCCTAATACTCTTCACACAATTTTTTTAATGTTTATTTTTTTTTGAGAGAGAGAGAGACAGAGCATGAGCTAGGGAGGAGCAGAGAGAGAGAGGGAAACACAGAATCCAAAGCAGGCTTCAGGCTCTGAGCTGTCAGCACAGAGCCCCATGTGAGGCTTGAACTCACGAACCATGAAATCATGACCTGAGCCAAAGTCAGACGCTTAACCGACTGAGCCACCCAGGCGTCCTGATTTTGCTTTTAAACCTTTAATGTATTTGACATTTTTTTCACAAACCTCATTGCGTATCAGTAGTTGTAAAAATTGGTAGCCTATCAAATTTAAAATTTATTGAAATTTACTAGAAGAAATGACGAAAGAACCTGGCTCACAAAGATTTTCACCCTCAGACACAAACACAGGTATAAACAAAAATACACTCCAACACTACAGAAGATTTACTTCAACTTTGGATCCGTTATTAGTGTATTTAATTATTTAGCAACATCTTGTTCTATCAATTTGTTTAATATTTTAATGACATTCCACTTAGCATTCAGCAGCAGAACTATGTAGATAAACAGCAGCATCCTTTACTGATTCAGACTTGTTCTTTCCTATTAATAGGAAGTTACAATTTTCTTTTAATTCCAGAATTCAGATGCAAATGTCTTGAACCCTATTCTCCTAAAAGGAAAAAAAAAAAGGAGTGAAGAGTACTTAACAGTGATTGAATCAGACAGTTGGTACAAAATCATGGGAAATGTGCATTCTAAAGAGGCAGATAATTGTACAAGCATATTGCATAGAATACATAAGGGGAGCCCTGGAGGTCAAAAAGTAGAAGCAAAGCAATTAAGCTAAGTATCCACTAAATTGTTTTTCATTGTCTAATTGAAAAGTGATCACCAGGAATCAGAAAGGTTTAAATTGAAAGGGTTTTTAGTTTAAATTTGACCTCAAGCCAATGTTATTTAAATATGCCAAATGATGTATTCAGAGAAGAACTTTTCTAGAAATTAAAAAAAAAAAAAGAAAAAGAAACCCACTCAGGTCATATATTTGGATCCTTTCTGAATTTCTTTCACTGTGACTCAAGCATATTTTCCAGCTTTTCGTTACTAAAAGGAACAAACTTATTTACCTCACATGTGAACATTACAAATTTATTTGGAAATCTTATCTTAATCACTATATGTTTCCAGTAGAACAGAGTCATCCATTCATTCGCTGCTTTTTGCTGAATAATTTAGATCATTTAAGGAAAACACGACGCATTGGCCTAAGTCAATTCATCCATTCACTCATTGCTTTTGGTGAATAATTTATAACATTTAAAGGAAACTGAGTATTCACCTAAATCATACAGGATTGTTAGTCCCCTCAGTTAACAGACATCACAAGCAATCAATGCTACTTATTACTTCATATTCTTGGTGAAATTTGATTCTTATGTTGATCCAGGATAATAACTGTAGAGTTTAGAGACGGCTGACATAAAATCGAGAAAGACAAGGAAACTAAAATTGTTCTTTCAAGGATCTATTCAGAGGAGCAAACCCATGCTTTGCCCTTCTGACAACCATTCGTTTCAGGCACCAGAACAGCCCTGAAAATACAGACGTTGGAGATCAAGAGGCACCATGCGTGGCTTCATCAAAAGCAGCAGGTGTTCAAACTCAGCTTCTCTCTAGGCCTAAATGCATTCCCTTTGTGAGGCTACAACTTTCAAATTGGCTTTAAAAGGACTATTCCGTCTTTGAATAAATGGAGTAGGGCAGAGAAGAGTAGTTCCTGTTGCTCCCAGTTCTTTTAGGCCCCCATTCTTTGCAAGCTCAAGATCAGGCCAACGAATGCTGGATCGTGAGGTGTCTGGATACAAACAGAAGATGAGCCTCCTAGTTCCTAAGCAATGAACCTTCTCTTGCATACACACACCCTACGCAGATTGTGCTCTCTCAGTGTTTCTAGAATAATTCCATGAGGCCCTATTAAGAGTTTGCTTAATCAGAGAAAATATCAAAGCGTTTAATTGTTTGCAATTCTTCTGAAGTTGCAGAAACCAACAGCCAATTAGTACTCAAACTCCTCTTTTCAGATGAAAACTAATCTCTTTTTAATAGAAACTTTTCCTACCCATTTTTTTCCCCTGAAAACGCACTTTGCAACCCACTCACATTTAGAATACAGTGAAACAGAATATAAAATGGTATTTTTCTGCAAACTATCATCTTTTCTGGTTCATTTTCAAGATCTTTGATATTTACATATGACCTTTCCATTTTTATTAACAGTTTATTGGATTTTTGCATTCCAGCCAGCAGAAGAGAAAGGTAATTTACAGAAAGATTTGACAGTTATACACACAGCTATAAACTTCAGTCCATTAACTTATTTCTCATGTAACCTTTAGTCAATTCTACCAAAACATCCATACAAGCACATGCCTTTTCCTTTATGTTAAAAAGCTCTTATTATAAAGCCCTATTTATAGAATGTCAAATGAAAGGAAAACCATTCTATCATGTCTCTTTATGGTTTACAGATGTTTACAGCTCTTATGTTTTAGGGCACTAAAGCAAAAGTCAAAGATTTTTGTAATGCTTAGATCTTTATTAGATGAGAGTGGATGCATATTTTACATCTTTTATTACCTGATTAATTTATATTTATGGATTCAAAATGGCAATAATGTTTTAATCGATCCACTTTAAATAGCAGCTTAAGATATTTTTATGTAATTCATTGTATTGTCTGAAGCTACATATTTTATTTCTATACAAAGTATAGCAAAATTAAGTATGTTAAAAAGGACATTTGAACCTTAAACTTTGCTAAAACATTTCTTAAAAATGAAATAATTTTGTTAGCTTCCTGAAAACCTCAAGTTGATAGACTTTTGCATAAATGAAAGGACACAACTGAATTACATAAAAGTGGAAATGTGGTATGTTATTCTTTTTTGCACAAAATGGATTGTTTGTAATTAAATATTAATATTTAAATGCATGGCATAGCAATCTAAATGGATTTTTTATTCCATTATGCCCAGAGTAGTTTCTTTTTGAAAAAAAAAAAAAAAAAAGAAGAAGAAGAAGCATTAAAGATAAGCAGCAAAATAAAAAAAGGGAACTAGAACAGAAGAAAATATCCTTTTACATGAATCATGTTTCATCATTTATAAAATACTGTAACTTAGAGTGTTTTCTCCAATACAACTTCACTGTAGAAAAATAGAAAAACACAAAAGAGAAAAATTATGAAAATTTATAAAATGAAGAAATAGAATGAATAGTGATAGGGTGCTATAAATCTCAATTTGTCTGCATACCTTCTGCATGTAGGAAGGAAAGAATAAGTGAAATATGTTGGGTACAATTTGTAAATTAGTAAGTAGTTCAATTAGGGCCAAGTGGGCTATGCAAGCATGATACCAGGAATGTGAGCGTGAGATATCATTACCATTTATACCTTGTTGATGGATTCCTACAAGGTCCATTGAGTATGAAATCCACAAGACAGAAAACTCAAGACATTCTGGAATTCTTACAAAATCTGATTCCTATTTATATATTTATATGAACTTTCTAGAGTTGTAAAGGGATAAACACATGAGATTGGTATATTCCTGTGTTATATATTAAATGAGGCCAGCTGACCTTAGGAAACAGGAGTGACAAATTTACTCAAGAATAGTGTTTCACTGTTCTTCATCTCTTTTATTCCTACATAGCATCTTAAAGAAATGGAAAAGTTCCATAGTGCCATCTGGTGTGAATTACAGGAACAGCTTCCTTCAAACAGTGTCTACTAGAATATTCCTCCAAGCAGCAAACTCAGACTGCTACAAAAAGTAATTATTAAAACACAAAAAGGACTTAACCAATTTGATTAGAACATATATGTTTTGAAAACCTTTACCTTATTATCTTTCTCCAAGGAAATTAAATTGTAATTATTAGGATGTGTATATGTATTAGTTTATATTAAGGCTTTTTTTTTAACAATTTGTATTTATATGAAAAAACTCTTTATCAAATTTCTTATTGGTGCATTATTAGACGTTCTTCACACTTTAATTTAAATTGTAATTACTGCTATGCTAATTTGCAGATAGAAAATAATATTGGTCCCACAATTTTTCTGTCAATTTGACATTGTGTTTGTGCATGTGGATATTTAAATTGCAAAAGTCAGACGCAGACCTCTATGAAATGTTATGGTGTGTTTTGTCTCATACACTTCCTGTTCATTTTTTATTTCATCATATGTTTTCTAGACATATATATTTATATTTATATAATTATTTGTGTCTATGATTTCCATTGAAAACCTGGTACAATTTTTATTCTTTAAATACTTCACAATATGCTAAAGTTTTCTTTAATATCTAAACTTTTACTCATTCTTCATTATGTGTATGATACCAGGTTATTTGTCCTGCAGTCTTCATGTTTTCTATTGTGTCTTTAGTCATTTGAAGACCAACACTCTCTTATATCTTCTGGCCCTTTTTTATATTGCATATGCTAATGTCCCAAATTATAGACTGAATATGGCCTATGCAAACTCTAGAGGCTTTTTATGAGACTAGAGTCCTGATTTCTGACTTTATTTTTACAAATAACACTAAAATAGAGAGTTCTTTAAAGTCTTATAGGACAGACTCTCCCAAAATCATAGTTTTTTGTATATTTTTAAATTTTTTAATGTTTATTTATTCTTGAGAGAGAGAGAGAGAGAGAGAGAGAGAGAGAGATGGCGTGTGAGAAGGGGAGGGGTGGAGAGAGGGAGACACAGAATCCAAAGCAGGCTCCAGCCTCTGAGCTCTCTGCACAGAGCCCGACATGGGGCTCAAACTTGTGAACCATGAGATCATGACCTGAGCTGAAGTCTGATGCCCAACTGACTGGGCCATCCAGGCGCCCCTTATAGTTTCTCATATTTTAAAGCATTTACAACAAAACACTATTTTCCCTCAAATAATATGCCTTTAAATATTTTGATGTGTAAACTATCTGAATTTCCATTACACTTGGAGAAACTGTGCAATAATCATCATCTATAGCACATGCTTGTGTGTGTGTGTGTGTGTGTGTGTGTGTGTGAGTGAGTTATTCATTTCTAAGACAAACAAATTTCAAACAAGTCAACAAGGGGAAGAAGATCACTTTGTAAAAGCTCACTGTATCCTCAAAATTAACAAATCTCTCTGGACAGGCTTTTGGCCAGTTACTCTTCAAAAATGGACTGAACAGTGAGAGTCGCATTGATCACCATTTACACCTTTCTGTATAGAAAGAAACAACAATGGGCTATTTTGACAATGCTTAGGTAAATTCTATCTGTGGCCAAAAGGATAATTGAATGCTTCTCAAAACATTAACCTTCACAAGCCATGTCGTTACTCTACCAATATTGTGAGGAAACCATATCAAGTACTGAATGCCATATAAACGAATAACTGATTGAAATTAGAGGATGCATAAAAGGTGTAAACTTGGTTTGTTTTCTTTCTGAAAACATCCATGGAGTGATTATGAAAATAAATTAGCAAACTCCAAACAAACGGTAAATACCCCAAGAAGGAACAGCATATAATTATTTGTGATACATACTCAAAGGACTTGTAAATGTTAGTAAAACCATATATGTGATTTAGAGAAGTTAAAAGAAACTTACCTAAAATACCGATTTCTAAATTGGATCTTGAATAAAGAGTTGCATTGGGAGACATTACAAAGAGGACGTTTGATCTTGTTAATGAAGAAGCACAGTTAAATCTAAGTCCTGTAGGTGGGAGTACACATAGAATATTCAAGAAATCTGAGAACTGCCAGTTATAGCACAAAGTTAATTTCAGCCGAGCAATAAATGTGTTCATATGGCATTTCTTACTGGCCCAATGAAGTGGTATGGAAAGAGAAGTGACCCATGCTCCATATTTAAAAGATTTTCTCTTTTGTTTATTTTCATCAGGTAACAGCACTGGTTGAAAGCATTCTCTCACCAAAGTATGTCTGTATGTATGTGCTGCACAGGCACATGCACTTTGCATTGAGCAGCATCAGGAGAAAAATTTGAGAGAGCACTGGTCACAGATGTGTGAGAGGAAGAAGTTGAATGTTGGCTTTTATAGCTAGAACTGTATTTATTGCCTTCCAAAAGTAAGATGAAGGGGATAATGGATTGATTATGGCTGTACGTGTTACAATAACCTCACATATTAGAGATGACTACTCCCTATAAACGAATAGAGTCCTAGAGATCTTATTGTATAACAGAGTCAAGTCAGAATCAGTCTTAGAAAATGAAGCCATGGACTAGTTATTTGAAGATGCTATTTGAATCATCAATTAATAATGATTTAAGACCATCAGGATATGCAAGTTGCAAGTTCCTGCCAAAGATGCTACTTTGGAAAATAATAACATGTATTCAAGTACAAGGGGAATTGGCAATGGTGTTTTTACACTGAAGTTAGGTGTAAAATAATTATTTCTTAGTCTACACAAATGTTATTTGCGCACAAAGATTTTTTTTTATGTGTACAAGGGAATAACAATGACAGAAAAAAGTTACTGGTTCACAAAAAAGCTCCGAGGCACTTACGTTTTGATGCTAAGACCTAAAATTAGGACTATATGCTAATGCAGAAGGTCGTACCATAATTCACTATAATGTGGAACATACTGTAAAACTTTGTCTCCATACACAGAAAGTACTGAATAATGAGGAAACAACGCTGGTGATAGGGTTGGCTGTATATCTATCACTGTATTCATGAAATGAAAGTGTGCAACCTTGTTAGCAATAAGGATCTGAGTTGATATGAAAGATACTCGTGATGCAGTACAAATTACATGCATATGTATATTCAAAAGCAAAATCTGGTTCTTTGTCTTATTCGATTGATAAAATATTTGTCCTTAAGGGAAATGTAATTCAAATACTGCCATGATGAAGTGCTCTGCTTCTCTGCGGTTCTTTTCTGATTGGGGATATAAAGGTGACAAGTGGCAACTCTTGAATCCTACAGAGGGTTGGGCTGTATGTTTAGAATGATGGCTGGGCTCCGGAAATATTCCACATCAGCTGAGAACGTTAAAGCAGCAGAATTCACTTCAAATGCCCATTATACAAAGAATGTAAACTGAAATGACAGCTGCCTATAGAGGATGGAAAAATTTAAACTTTTCATCATTCTCCCCTAGTCTATCTTTACTGAAATAATTCAAGCTGGAGTTATCCATCCAAGCAATCATTTACATTCTTGGACTCACTCAGCAAATGCTCATGTATAATCAACCTAATTCCTAAGAACATTTTAAAGGCATAATGAGACCAAATATTTTAAACGAGATCATAATACTGTACTGTGTTGCAATGTTATAGCACCTTTCAAATTAGATTCACGGGTCACTAAAATTCATTATTTAAAGATTAGAAGTCTCTGTCATAGATCAGCATTTTTATAAATGAGGATATGCTATCAATCTAGACAAAGAATCTTATTTAAAATTGCAAACCAAGAAGAAAGGAGTATTGGTGCTTTTAGAAATTATATCTGTCCTTCAAAATGCATTTAAAATGGTTCACCTATCGGCCTTTCCCCACCCAAATAAAGAGTGATTTCAAAACATTTGCAGCTTTCACCATCAATTATACCTGTCATCCTCAACATGGTCAGCCAGTCCTTGCTTTATCATTTCTCAAGCCTCACGTTGTGCCATGCTTTCCTGCATTTCTCTCAACTCTAGCCATTATAGATTTCTCTAATCATGTCATGCCTTGCCTCTGTATCCTCTTTTCTTCCCGGAGAGCCAAATCCCAAATTCTATTTTATAAATCAGGTCTTGATTTAAATAGCATTATCCTTAAGGAATCTTCTTTTGAGCCTCCCCAAACTAGGTTAGATACCCTTCTGAAATATCCTATTTCTCAAAACTGTTGCTTTTAAAACACATATACTTAGTCTGGACCCCTGATAGGCCACTGGATCACTCTGACTGAAGCAGAAATTAAGGTCTATCAGTACCAGATGTAGAAAGATATCATAGATAACAGAGCTATCACAAAACCCCAAAAAAGTAACAATGTTATCTCGTTCAGATGTCCTCTCCACTGTTTCTGTTTTTGTTTCATGCTGGTGAGCTGAAGCAGGAAAAGGTTTATAATGGAACAAACTGTTTCAGATTAAAAGATGATTGAGTCTAGGATTGAGGATGTATTTTCTTCTTTGAAGCAAACCCTGTAGGGTCCTCCATTAGTACTAAAACCCCAATGGACTCATTTAAACGCTATACTCCATACAGCACACTCCAATGCTAGATACTAAATTAAGAAAGATGAAGGCACATGCTGGAGTTTGTGTAACTAACATCCCTTTTCCTTGCCTGATGTAGGAACAGTTGGGAGATAGTTATAGAAGTTAGACAGATGGAGGTAAAAATAATACTGTATTAATAAAGTTCTTTGTTGAATGCATGAATTCGGCTTTGGCTCGGAGCCAAGAACATTTTCTAATACTTCACCCGTGAATATGGCAAAGTTAGCCACCCAGACAAAGGCAAATGGTTAAATTTAAGCCTCACCGGAAGGACAGGACTTGAACTGCTAAGCTTAACAGGAATCAAAAACTGGTGGGAATCCATACTTCTTCTGAGAAGACTTGTCTCCAAAAGGGATCTAGGAGTTTTGAGTCACACATGCTTAGTTTTGGCCCCAACTTTTCAGAGACCCTTCCCACAAGATGATTGTGTAGGGAAATAAGAGTGTTAACTCAAGGGATCATTTCTTCATGGAAATATGAAGGAGACACATTTCAAATCACCATAGAAATATCTTTATCGAGTAGCTCAACAAGTAGAAAACATCCTAAACCACACTTTGCCTCATCTTAATTAATTAATTAATTAATTTTTCAAGTTTATTTATTTGAAAGAGAAAGAGCACATGTATGTGAGTGGGAGAGGAACAGAGAGAGAGAGAGAGACACAGAGACAGAGACAGAGACAGAAAGGGAGGGAAAGAGATCTGGTTGTCAGCACAGAGCCAGACCACGCGGATCTCCATCTCCCAATCTCATGAAGTCTGCAAGATCATGACCTGACCCGAGATCAAGAGTTCAATGCTTAACCGACTGAGCCACCCAGGTGCCCCTCATATAATTTATTTTTATGTTCTATTAATTAATGTTAGCTAGGTAGGATTCAAAGAACCTCCTGTATACTTACTTGAAATGAGCACATTTATATTAGTATTCAAAATGGGACATGCTGAGTTAGAACTCTTCATTTCCACTTGAAATCCTTTTTTTCCCCCTCACTGTTAGGCTCATTTGTAGACTTTATTATTTGAAATTATTTCTTTCAATTGAAATAGTATTCAATTATTTCAAACTAATGATTTCAAAATGATTTTATAAATTATAAAATATGAGAGAAAAATGTATTTCAGAGATTTTTCTAGCCCGATTTAACATTTTACAAATAATGAAATGGTAGCACAGAGAAATGAACCAGCTTGCTTGAAGCAAGTTGGCTATTTAGCTAGGTTTTGTTAAGATATGCAATTAACTAGAATATTCTAGCATGACTTTTTCTTTTTATGTAACTCTAAACATATTCTAAACACTCAACATTACTAAATATGACTTTTCCCATATCATCTTAAATGTTACTTCCTATAAGAAACTTCAGAAACTGATTAAAATGAACTCTCAATTTTCCCACTGCTTAAATATCAACTCAGACCTTTTTCAGGTCTGCTGAAATACTGTTTTTGATACATCCCAATATTCCTCTTTGCACAGTCCCCAAAACCACACTGGGACAACATAAAGATTTTTGGTTCTGTCAACCATCAGGACCCAGGTGGTGCTGCACTAAATCCCACCTTTTACGTTGTCCATGGCAGATCCCTGCCCTTTTGGTACAGATGAAATGAGCTTCTACCTCGAATTTCCTTTGGAGTACAGTATTCCTACAACTAGAGCCTTGTATTGAATGACAGCTTCAATTACTGGGACACTTACCTTTTACAAAGCACTGGCAGCTCTTTTCCCACTATTGTTACTTTCCTGGAGAAGGACCACTGGGGTGCCTGGGTGGTCCAGAAGGCTGTGTTGAGTGTCCTACTCTTGATTTCAGCTCAGGTCATGATCTCACAGTTCCTGAGACAGAGTTCTACCTTAGGCTTTGTGCTGATAATGCAGAGCCTGCTTGTGATTCTCTTTCTTCTCTCTGACTTTCCTCCTTGTGCTGGCATGTGTGTGTTCTCTCTCCCTCTCAAAATAAATAAATAAGCAATACATAAATAAATAAATAAATTAAAAAAAAAAAAATAAATAAATAAATCAAAGCACCACTAGCCACTGGTTAATTTACTCACCTGAATTGGGTCACCTACATTTCTTTATGTGTCATGTCTGTAATATTCCGCATTATAAACCGGCTGATAACAGCATGGCCGATGTCACTGGTGTTCACACATTGTTATATACGAATACTGTTTGTAACGACACATGAAATTATATTCTTAAATAGAATTCCGCTTGGAAAACAGCTTTTGTAAGTGTATAAAGATAAGATTAGACCCATCCAACTATCGTCAAACATTTGGTACCTAGCACTCCCTGCCCCAGCACACTTTCCTGTCTTCATCTCTACAGGCTGAGTATGCTAAACCTGGCTCACAAATTACCTCCAGGGGATATCTAAGAACTGTAAAGCGTGGCCTTGGGCCACAAGGTGCTTGTGGTTCTATCAGGTATAAGAATGAATACTTCCTAAATGACAACACATAATCTGACTACCATTCTATGCAAGCTACTATTCAACTCTCCATTTTCATTCATAGACAAAATGAAACAAAACCAAAACCAAAACTCTCTATAAAGTAGTCTAAATTCAACTGTCTCTGATTTTTATTCTCTTATTCTTTCCTGAGACTCTTATTGGTACTTTCTCCCAGCTGTTCTATAAACAATGTTCTTACCAAATTTATTAGTATCACCCATGTTGCTATTTCCAATGGTCAAGTCTAAGCCCTTTAAGTCTTTTTTTAGTAGCATTTGACTCAGCTGATTGCTCCTTTACCCTGCAAACACTTTCTTTCACTGGCTTCCAGAAAAGTATATTCTCCTTGTTTCCACCTTCCGCATTGGCCCTTCCCAGTAACTATCCTTGTCCTTTCTTATCTTCCTGATTATTTATTATTAGAGTTTTCCAGGGCTCAGTTCTAGTATCTCTACTGTAACTTCATTTACTTTCTTTCTGAAACAATTCAGTCGCATAGCTTTCAATACCAAGTATACACTAATGCTGATGTTTCCCAAATTTATGTCTCCTGCACTGACTTCTCCCTTCATCTCTAGATTCAAATTTCCAACAGTTGATTAATAATTGATATATTCAACAAATATATATCTCTACTTGAATAACTAACTTTAACATGTCTACATCTAAATATTCCATACCACGCACTTCCTCTCCAAAATAAGCCCCTCCTGTGGTCTGCTTAAACTTAGTGAATGGCAACTCTAACATTCCTTGAGACAAAATCTTGAAATTATCCTTGGTTCACTCTTTCTTTTTTACTCCACATTCAAATAGTCAACAAAACCAGTGGTCCCGACTTTGGAAACATCAAGAAACATCACCACTACAATCCTGGTCCATAATGTCATCACTTCTCACAGTCTGTTTCACTAAGATTAAAGTTCCATGTATTAGCAATGACCACAAGGCTTTTATATTTGATGTTTCCTCTGCCTGTGACCAAGGATGGCTTCATGCGTGTGTATCCAGTGTAGTCCCAAACACCTCACAATAAGAAGTAGTCCCCTGGCTTGGAGTTTAGTGCTTTACTGCTACCTTTTGAAAAGATTAATAATTTTATCTTAGAATATGTGTTAAAGGGGCGCCTGGGTAGCTCAGTTGGTTGAGTGTCTGATTTTGGCTCAGGTCATGATTCTGCAGCCTGTGAGTTTGAGCCATGCGTTGGGATCTGTGCTGACAACTCAGAGCCTGGAGCCTGCTTCAGATTCTGTGTCTCCCTCTCTCTCTGCCCCTCCCCTGCTCATGCTCTGTCTCTCTCTCTCTGTCAAAAATAAATAAACATGAAAAATAATTAGAATATGTGGAATATTAGAATATACTTTATATAAATAAAGTATAATGGGAACACGGTGTGTATGTTATAGACTTGGAGTCTTGGCTCAAGTGAGGTCCGTCCTCCCACCTCCTCTCTCTATGAGAATGGATTCTCAAATACCCACTTCTCTGTCCCCACCCAGCAACCACTGCCATATTTCACCCCGATGGGAACTTAGATGTAGAAATGAGGGGAGTCAGTGTACAAAGTCATGAGGCTAAGCCCCAGGGGCTTGTGAGGGTGTGCACTTGCACATCAAGTATCCCACTCCCAAAGAAGTGTGACATTAAATAGAAAATAAAAAATACATGACAAGTTGAGACAGATCATGAGAAAAAAAGAAAAGCTTCTTTGATGCTTATTGAACAAGAAATCTTCATTTTCATTTTATACTGCTCACCCAAAATTATGTAGCCAGCCTTGCTTATAACATTGTGCCCCAAGAAATTTACATAGATAGATAACTTCTTGATCTTCAATTCTTTGCTCAAGAAAGGCCTCCACAAAAGGTTTTGAATGATCACTCTTCTAAGAATCAAATCCTTTTCCAAACACACACTTTCAGTTCCCAAAAGTCAAACTATCTTTTTAATTTTTTTCCATGGCATTTGTTCTTATCTGGCATTCTATATAGGCTATCTATTTATTTTTGTTCATCTGTTTCCTTCCACCACAAAATGAGCCCTATGAGTTAAAGGGTTTAGCCAGTCTTAAGAATTTGAAGATAATCATGTTCATGAAATTTGATTACCCTGTTTTTAAAAGGCAGCTTTGTACTTAAATTCTCTTTGTGTTTAACTTGGGTAAACACTATCAATTGTGAAGGGCAGTATACCTAAGGGACATCTTTATGTTCATCTAGTCACTGGGTCCAGATATAGCATAGAGAAGTAAGCCCAGGCCAGATTGACATATACTAATTCATATGGAGAGTATATCTGGTTCTTACATTTCATGTTAAACAGAAACTAAAAAACAAACAAACAAACAAAAAACCACAAATCTTCTGGTATATAGAAATAAATATCAGGAGAATGCGTAATTTTTAAGAAGATATAAATACACTCTAATGATCTGAACTACAGAATATATTTAAGAATTGTTAGTATTTATATGTATATATGTTTTACTTAAGCTGTAGAGAACATATTTTGTTTGGTAACTTTTAAATGAATGTGTGTTTTTGCTATTTCAGTTTTTTTTTCAGGGAATTATAAATCTGTTGGGATAATTAGGTCTTTAGAGAGGTGAGAAAGGATGAAAACAAAACATTATTGAAGTATAATGGTGTCAAGAGAATGATAAGGAACAAAGTTACAGAACAAGGAGCCATGTTCAAAATTATAAAGTGTATTTCATATAGTACATAACAAAAACTATTTTTAATCTGCTAAGTTTCTAGTTTCAACTCTTTAATTCAAAATTAAAATCATAATTGAAGTTGCCATTATTTATTTATTTTTATTGAGGTATAATTAAAGTTTCCTTTATTGGTTTAATCACAAAAGCACAGAAAACTGTAGTACATTTAGAAAACTACAAAGGGCAGTCACACAGATTGAGAAATTCAAAAGTTTTGGCCAAGTAATAGTATTTTGGTAAGCCATCACAAACAACGCAACAGGGAAAATTGAAATAGGAAAGGAAGGCACATTTTAATTCATTTCTTCGACATGTATTTATTGAACACATAGTATGTGTCAGGTACTCGTTGATGTATTTGGAACATAACAATGAATAAAACAGAAAAAGATCTCAGCCTCAGCCATCAAACAGTGAACTGAATGGAAGAGGTGAACATTATTACCAGACGAAAGCAACATTTGGAAGGAGAGTCGAAAGAAGCTAAACCCACAACACATGCGTGGCAAGAAATCTGCTAACAAAACACATTACACAACACTTCTGAATGACTCCCTGCCTCAGGGAAATACAAAATAGAACACAAGGAGGGAAAATTCACCCAAAACTGCAATCATAACAACTATAAGAAAAATGGCACTGAATAAGAGAAACGCAGTAAAAATATTGTAATAGAATCAATCCCAAGCGGCATACAAATTAGACTTTCTAAGAAGCCAGGAAGGGACAGCCAAATGCCAACAAAGAAAATGAGTGGTCAGGATCAATCATCCATTTTAAGCCTCAGGACTCTGATTATCTATGAGAATCAATGCTGTGCATATGTGTGTATATATATATAGATAGATAGATAGATGTATACATACATACACAGATATACATACCCACCTGTGTATACAAACACACACATGTAAACACATATATATCTATTATATAGCAGCCACTAGAAATATGGCCTTTAACTGCATGGCAATATAGTGTTCCAAGGAATTTTACGAAAAAACAATTCATAAATACTTTTCTTTGAAGTTTCATTTTAATGTGTATATATAATTATATATATAATAATACATATTATATATAATATATTATATATTATATAATATATATTAATATTAATCAATATATTATATATTATTAATATATATTAATATATTAATTATATATTAATATTATATAATATATAATATATAATATATAATATATATATAATATAATTATTAATATATATTATATATAATATAATATTAATATATATAATATATATTATAATTATATTATATATATATGGCATACAACCTTCACATAGAATGCCACATTTTGTTCCAAAATTCAGCTGTTTTCCAAGAAACAACAGTCATTTTGAACATTCAGCATGGGTTGTACATTACAGGTTTGTTGTTTTTTTCCTTTTCATGATTCCATATTCTCTGGAGGTACAGATATTATTATTAAGTAAAGGTTTACATTTAACTTAATCAGGTTACTGTATGTAAACTAGCACACAAAAAAAGTGTAGGTAGGCTGTTTGTCAGGAGCTTGGCTAAGCTAGAGACATCGCTGAGCCACCAGGGCAGCCAATTAAAGCAATAAGGAGCCAAAATGAAAGTAATATTAAAGCCTGTAATCACAGCAAGAGTAAAGCAAGAAACCCAAACAAGGCCATGTGCCAAGTCCCCTGTTTCATTTCTCCCAAAGAATGGCACACCAGTTAAGGGTCTGATGGATCAACACGGGTATGGGGTCATGGTCTCTGTGTCTTATTTTGTCCAGGGATCCCCCAACCAAAATCTCTGGTAGTTTTCTGGACCCTGGGTGGCAGGTGGGGGCAAGGGAGGAAGGTTAGGAATGGAAAAGTACCGGGTATTGATTCAGAATGGAAAAAAAGTACCTTCAAGCATTTCCCCTCCTCTTCTCATAGAGACCTTGGCAGAGGTGCCCAAGGAGGATCTCTGCCAAAAGCCCCAGATAAAGAGACCTGGGAATGCAGATGTCTAAGCTAGGAAGGCAAAAATGCATAAAAGCGTGACCCGCCAGAAGGGCCTGAGTACTTGACTGCAGTCCTTTTCAGAGACTGCAGTGCATTGGCTGTAAACCAGTCTGTTGGGCGGGCAGCTTTCCTTGCTGAGGCCTGCCAGAGAAAGCCTTTATAATCATCTCCCGCACGACTTGAAAATCTCACGGAAGTTTTAACTATGAGGCAAACTCCTCATTGCATTTAAGCTCAACATGAATTAGAAAAACCCAGGATAAATGTCACAATCATGGAAATGCTTGAAAATAAATAAATAAACATGTTGGAGAAGCTGCTGTTTCTTAAGGAATCCTTGTGGCTACTATCTCGCCCTGTAATTAGAAGAAAATGCCTCATGTTTTTAGGATGTTGTTTATATTTTGAACGGGAAGGGAAAAAGAACTTGTCTTCATAATTCATTCAGCTGCCTATAGTAGAAATCAAGAAATCCTTCTTGATTGGTCTTATTTCCAAACTTTTCATATTTAACTCAAAAAAGTATTGTAAGTTTTAATTCCTCAATACTTCATTCTATCCACAGTTTACCATTTTCTTCACCCACCAACGTATGCCAGACTAGTGTCATGTAGCATCTAGACAGCTAATGATGTCTATGGACTAATGTCTCTGCATTCACCTCTAAACCAGTATCTGCAAAATACAAACCTGATCATGCCATCTTCCACCTGCCAATGTTCTCAATTCCTATATCTTTCCATGGTTCTGTAAAAGCAGTCCAAAGTCTACTTGGCCCTACGTGACATACCCACTGCCTAACTCCCTATATTCATCTTTGCATAATTGTTCCTATACCTTCCAGATACACTAAAGTATTCCAGTTCCTCAAACACTGCACACTCCCTCTTATCTCAGAGCTTCTGTGCATGCTGTTACTCTGTGTTCTAACTCCCATCTCTACTCAACTCATTCTGTACTTGGAGCTTGTTGATTTTCTTCACATCCATTATCACACTGAGCATCATATATAAAGTTGCTTATTTGATTAAAGACTGTTACTCATGAGACTGTAAGTTCTAAGATAGCTGTAACTATGGACTTGTGCTCCTCATCTAGTTGTTTTCCATCAAGAAAAGTTGATCAATGAGTATTTTTGTAATGAATGGAATCCATATTTATAGTATTGGCTTCCTGATCTTTCTTTTTTATCTTCTGGGATTGACTCTTTTAGATATGCATTTGATTCTACACAAATGACTTTTCTAATTCATTATACATGTCTACAGAAATAAATCATATGATGCCTTAAGAAAACAAGGAAGATAAGCTATAACCCAGTGTGGACCTTCCTGTAAGAAAGCTAGGAACATTTTTCACTATTCAATGGCCTTCAATGTGTTTGTTGAAGAAAAAAAAAATTAGAGACAAGAGTACATTAGGGTTTGTATATAAATGAATTCCTGTGTATATTGTCATCTCCAAGTCTGTGGCAACATAAGAAATTACCAGAGATATAATTTCATCATAAAAACAATACTTTCCTCTTCTCAGTGACTAGATACTATGCTACAAAATAAAATCTTAAATATAGTCTCATTGTATTTATATTACTATAAGTATTTTCTTTATAGAAGTATAGTTCATGGCTATGTATGTATCTTTTTCCATTAAACCTATAAGTCTCAGTAAGCCTCAGAAGTGTAACAGAGAAAGAGACTTGGAAAATGGGTGATGAGAAGGCAAATGATGCAGTGGATATGGACAATAATTTCTCAGGAAATTAAAAATAGAACTACCCTATGATCCAGCAATACCACTTCTAGGTATGTGTTCAAAATAATTGGAATCAGGATCTTTAAGATATATTAATTAGCACCTCAGTGTTCATGGTAGCACTATCCACAATAGCCAAGGTAAGGAAACAACCTAAATATCCGTTACAGATAAAGAGAATGTGGTATATACATACAATGGAATACTATTCCATACTATACTATATGGATACTATACATATGAATTCCATACTATACTACACTATACTATACTATATGGAATACCTATACATACTTTATGGAATACTATTCAGTTTTAAAAAAGAAGGAAATCCTGCAATATGTGACAATATGGATGAACCGTGAGGACATCATGGTGATTAAAATAATTGCAGAGAGACAAATACCACATGATTCCACTTACATGAGGTATTTAAAATAGCCAAAATCAAAATCAAAGAATCGAATAGTGGTTGCTAGGGGTAGGGAACAGGGAAATGTGGAGTTACTAATCAAGGGGAATAAAGATTCAGATAAGGAAGATAAATAATCCCTAGAAATCTCCTGGACAGCATTGCCCCTATAGTTAACAAATAAAATATTAAACACTTAAAATTTTAAGAAGATATATTTAAAGCTAATTTTTCTTTGCCACAGAAAAATAAAAATTTTAAAAAGCTTAGCCAGACTGTTGGGGAGAAATAAGTTCTTTCTTTACAAAGAGTCCTTATGTGTGATTTATAAATTGAATTTTAATGAGACTTTACAACACAAAAGGAAGGTGACTTTTTTTAAATAATGTTTTTGTTTATTGCTTTTTATTTAAAAATTTTTTTTTAATTTATTCTGAAAACAGGAGAGAGCACAAGTAGGGGAGGGGCAGAGAGGCAGAGAATCCCAAGTAGGCTCAACACTTCCAGCACAGACCCGATGAGGGGCTTGAACTCACAAACCGCGAGATCATGACCTGAGCTGAAATCAAGAGTTGGTGGCTTAACCAACAGAGCCACCCAGGGACCCCTCAAAGAATGTTTTTAGAACAAAGACATTTCTCATGTGTTCATTTTATAGTTTTCATAAAGACAAATCCCAATAAATGTAGAGTGTTAAATTTGTTTTCTATTATATGATTACTTTGTAAAGACAGAGAAATTTGGTCCAACTCAGCACTTTACAGATAAATTAATAATATGATTTTATACTACTTTGGTTCACTGATCTGACAACCTTATGGTGATTATTAATACAAAGATAATTTGAAAAATCCATCTAATCATAAGGTTTGCATTTAAATTCTTAAGGTACATAGACCACACTTCCACCTCCATGAAAGAATCTCTGACAAAGAAATATAAAAGTTCTTAATAACCTTTGAACCATGGCTTTTAGAGCACTTACACTTTAATATTCCCTCAAGAATTGTGTGTGTGTGTGTGTATTTGAATTTATATATATTTACTATTTGTGTGTACATATCCCCTCACATATGTTTAGGCTGACATCCAAAATTTTTGTCATAAATGTAAGTAGTTGCATATGTAATTTCTGATGTATTATAAATATTGAATTTAAAAATAAAATTGCACACAACTCATTTAAATATTTCAACTGAATCTAAATGTCATGGCAATTTGATATATTTAAAGGAAGATGAAAGTTGAAAATTAAATTACTAAAAACCCTGGAGCAAAAATCAGACATCCCAGTGTAGATTATGACATGTGCGACAAGAACAAGTTAGAAATGCATAGACATGAATCCAGATTGCTAGAACTCTCCCACATCACCAAGGCCTGCTATGAATTACTTAGTGAAGGCACATGGCAAGCTAATGTCAGATTGCTATAGTTACAGAGGGAATGTTTGTTCCCATCCAAAATTCTAATGTTGAAACCTAATCCCTAATGTGATAGAATGTCAAAGAGCCTTTGGGAGCTGAGCAGGTCCTGAAGGCTCCGTTCCAAGATTCATTAGTGCTCTTATATTAAAGAGACCTCAGAGAGCTCCCTTGTCCTTTCCTTCATGTGAGGATCTTGGAATTCTCAGCCTTTAAAACTGTAATGAAGAAATTTCTGTCTACCCAGTTCATGGTATTTTGCTACAGCAGCCCAAATGGACTGAGACAGGAATCTACTCAGTAAGTAGTTATAGCATAATATACTCGTTCTGGATAGTACTATGCTTATAATTTTCATGACAGTCTATGGGTTCAAGTATTGTCAAGTGTTTCTCTTATTAACTTAGTACATTTTCTTACGATGATATTTATTTTGTTTTAATTAGGGGCAGGATAGCTCACCTTGATGCAGTCTTTTCTTATTGTTTATATCTCCTTGTTTTCAACTCCTCCAAATTTTCCACCCTTCAGTAAACACAATAATTAATTTCAGTCACTAGCATACAGTGTAATTTTGGCAATCTGCCCTTATAAACAGAGCTATAGTTATTAATCAACACGGCACAGTATTCTTGAGATGAAATGGTTTATAAATCCATTTATCATTCCCTACCTCTATTTTCCACATTCAACTGAAGGAAAAGGGTACTTCTTATTATTGTAGTATTTCCTACTGGTAAATGAAGTGCCCGTCGGGATGAGTATAGGTGAGACAGAGCATGAGATAAGAGATTAGAATAGATGATGCTGTGGTCATTGCCTGAATTACTCTGCAGTTGTGTAGGAAGGGTGGGCATGCTAGTGATTTGAAAATAATTAATGTTTCTCCATGAATACCTTTCTTAAATCAAAAAATGACATAAATACAAAAGGGACTAGAGGTCCGAAAATTACGAGTGGAAAGACCAATCTATGATGCAGTCAATATTTATTACAAGCAGAACATACTTTAAGATTGATGTCTACAACATTGCCCTCAAGGCTTACGCTACCATTTTAACTCACTGCCTCATAAACAACATAAGGCTGTTTTATGGGTGATATCAGCCATTCTTTATTCCTACTATAGATGTCCACTGTTGAGGAATAGGTCACCTCTCTAAAAATAGACTCCTGGTGCTGTCAGCTAGAAATAAAATGATATCATCCAGGTGACAAAAATTCTCAAAAGATCAGTCCTTGATAATGGTAGATTCCAGAATCACATTATTAAAATCACGTCATTTGACAGAATCTGATACGAAATAGGAATGTTAAGGCATGCGCTCAAGCTTGATTTTATTATTGTTAGAACAAGTGGTTTGTCCCTTTGACAAACCAGAGTTAAATCCACAACTATGGTATAGTAATCTAACTTTGCTTGGAAAACGAGGTATGCTTTATACTTATTTAAACAAAATATATAATTATGAGTTGGTGATACTATACCAAGTAAGAGTGTTAAAAACTTTTTTTTAATTTGGATAATTCTATATACTCTGAAGTTCAAATCTTAAAGGAAAATTTTTCTATTCAACGATGATAATCATGAGTATTTGGCATTTTTCAAACCATGATGTGCTAACTAATAACTTTGCCTAAAGAAGACAGAAAAACAAATCACATATTTTAAAACATCTCAAAATAATACTTATATCCAACTACAGATGAAGCATGTATATAATAATACAGAAAGTTTCTACAGTACATAAAATAAAGAAGCATTTCAACACTATGGGGAGCAATCTGAAAAAGACAAAAATGTCTGTAGAAATACATGAAAAAAATATGGGGTGCCTAGATAGCTCAGTTGGTTAAGTATCCAACTCTTCGTTTTGGCTCAGGTCACGATCTCATGGTTTGTGAGATTGAGCCCCACGTCGGGCTTTGTGGTGACAGTGCAGAGCCTGCTTGGGATTCTCTCTCTGTCTCTCTATCTCTGTCTCCGTCTCTGTCTCTCTCTGCTCCTCCCTCTCTGCTCTGCCTATCAAAATAAATAAAATGAACTTAAAAAAAGAAAGAAATGAAAAAATAATCAATATTATTCATATTCCTTGCCTGTAGTTATTATCATTATTCATATAATTCGGCATTGTACCCCAAATATTCATGAAAGAGAGTAAGCTGCTTTTTCAATAACAAAAATATTTCAAGATTATGATGTTGCACAACTCTAAACATAATTTGTTTATAATATATTTAAAATATTACTAAAATATTTTCAGGAGCTATGACATTTAGATAACAAAAGGTATTCTTGAAAATTGATGGTAAATGCTAAAATAGATATAACTTCTTAAAAAGTTGAATATATAAAATATCCATAGCTATTTTAAGTTTTTCATTGCTGCAACATGCCCACTTATGGCATGAACTGGTGGAACTTATTTCCATTATTCAGAGTATATGAATTCTGCCTGTGATAAGATAACTTTTTAAAAAGTCTAAGTTTTAGGCCTATTATCAAAGAGCAGCTGTTTTTTTTTTTTTTTTCCTTTTTTTTTTTTTTAATGGTGGGATCTTGTTAAATGTTAATGGTCATAACATAAACCGTATTTACATACATAATTAATTTGAGCCTCAAAACAACTTTATCATTACCATCAACTTTAGGAGTAGCAACTTTGATGAATTGGTTACTTCATAAATAACTTTGACCCTAATTTTCTTATCCAAATATTGTAGGGGTTTATTTTGCATTCTTTATTTAATTTCTAATGACATTCTCTAGATAGTTGTCACTTCCTTTCATGATCTCCCATTTGTTTCATTTTGGTATGTTTTCTTATTCCTTTAAGTGCTATATTTTATTTATTTTATTTTTTGTTTTTTTTAATTATTTTTGAGAGAGATACAGAGAGAGAAAAGGGGAGGGGCAGAGAGAGGGAGACAGAGGATCCAAAGCGGGCTCTGTGCTGATAGCAAAGAGCTCCATATGAGGCTTGAACTCATGAACCGAGAGATCATGAACTAAGCCGAAGGCAGAAGCTTGACTGACTGAGCCACCCAGGTGCCCTAAGTGCTGTATTTTATTTTGACTTATCCATTAAGAAATAAATTATGCTACAAGATTATATTATTTAAGTTAGTACTGTTTTGAAGTACGAGACTATCTATATAAATGAGGAAGGTGGTACCACAAATTCTTTAGGCTTTTGAGAATTCTGCATTTTCAAAGGAGTACCTTACTTTCCCAGAGTTGTCCTGAGATTCACATTTCTTGAATCTGCTAAATCATGTGTCACATATTTATGCATTTTCCAACTACCAATTTTTTTGCTAGGTCTCTTCTCTGGTTCACTCAATTCATGAGTTTGTGTTTAAAAAGATCTGTACAATGGTTTTAATAAAATGTTGGAGCAGATTAAAAGTAAATCCATATATGTGTAATTCCTTCGTTAGCTCAGAGAATTATTTTTGATCATTATCTTGAAAAATAACAAATAATGAATCCTACTTTCCCATTTCAAAATTTACTACAAAGCTACAGTAATTGTGGCATTGGCCTAAAGACAGATATACAGAGCAATGGAACAGAACAGAGAGTCCAGGAATAAACTCTTAACATTTGTAGTCAGTTGATTTTATTTTTCTTTTTTTTTTCTTTTTTTTTTTCAATGTTTACTTCTGAGACAAAGAGAGACAGAGCATGAATGGGGGAGGGACAGAGAGAGAGAGGGAGACACAGAATTGGAAGCAGGTTCCAGGCTCTGAGCCATCAGCACAGACCCAGACTTGGGGCTTAAACTCGCAAACCGTGAGATCATGGCCTAAGCCGAAGTCAGTTGCTCAACCGGCTGAGCCACCCAGGCGCCCCTGTAGTCAGTTGATTTTCAACAACTGTGCTTAGAAAATCTAATGGAATAAGAACAGACTTCTCAGGAAAGGGTGCTAGAACAACTGTATATCCTTATGCCAAAAAGAGAGAGAGAGGGAGAGAGAGAAGTTGGAGTCCCATTTCAAACCATACACAAAATTAATTCAATAGAAGTCATATACCTAAATGTAACAGAAGAAGCTATAAAAATCTTAGAAAAAAATATAGTAGTCCATCGGTGTTATTGGAATAAGCAATGGTCTCTTACATGTGACACCAAGCGCAAGTGACAAATATTTAGTGATAGAGATAGATGTAGATATCGATAAAGTGGACTTCCTCCAAGTTAAAATGTTTGTGCTTCATAAGACAATGTCAAATTTTGAAAGGTAAGATATGAAATAAGAGAATATATTTATAAATCATATTCAATAAAGAACTTGTACTCAGAACTCTTCTAAGTCAATAATAAAATAAAAATATTCCAATTTTTAATAGGCAAAGGGTTTGAACAGATAGTTCTCAAATACACATATGTGTGTGTATATCTATATATCTATATATCTATATATGTATATAGATATATAGATATATATATATATAGAGAGAGAGAGAGAGACAGACAGACAGAGAGAGAGAGAGAGAGAGAGACATGCCCAACATCATTATTCTTTAAGGACATGCAATTCCAACCTACAATGAGTTGCCACTTCATACCCATTATGAGAGATAAAATCAAAAGGACAGATAATTGCATCAGGGAGCATGTGAAGAAACTGAAATCCTCATATATCGCTGATATGAATTTTGGAAATGTCACAAAATGTTGAACATATAAGTACCATATGATCCAGCAATTCCACTTCTAGATAAATACTGAAGATAAAAAATAACAACCACAGAAAACTGTGTATGAATGTTCATAGCAGCATTATTCTTAATAGCTAAAATGTATAAACAATCTAAATGTCCATCAACAGACGGATAGATGAATAGATGAAACATGGTATATCCATACAATGGAATAGTATTTTACAGTAAAAATGAATAAATTAATGATAAATGTTCTAATATGGATGAACCTTGAAATCATCGTGGTAAGGAAAATAAACGAGCCATATATTCTGTGATTCTCTTTATATGAAATGTGCAAAACAAACTAATCTATGGAAATAGAAAATAAGTTTGTGGTTGTCTAGGGCTGGGCAGGTTTGAGGGGGAGAGGTGTTAAAAGTAACTGTTAATAGGTATGAGATTTCTTATTGGGGTGATGAAAGTATTCTAAAATTAACTGTGGGAATAGTGTACAATTACATGAATATACTACAATATATTGAGCAGTACACTTTAAATGGGTGAATTACAGGGGCGACTGGGTGGCTCTGTCGGTTAAGCGGCTGACTTCGGCTCAGGTCATGATCTCACGGTCTGTGAGTTCGAGCCCCACGTCGGGCTCTGTGCTGACAGCTCAGAGCCTGGAGCCTGTTTCAGATTCTGTGTCTCCCTCTCTCTGACCCTCCCCCGTTCATGCTCTGTCTCTCTCTGTCTCAAAAATAAATAAACGTTAAAAAAAATTTAAAAAAAATAAATGAGTGAATTACATGTTATGTGAATTAGATCTCACAATATGTGTAAAACATTATAGCTAATTGCCATAAAATTATATTGAAAGAGTCAATAAAATCTGAAAAGTCCAAATAACAGGTATGTTTCCAGTTATTTTCATGGCTAAGACTGACTCGTCATCACCAGGAGCATTTTTGCCGGCAATGCTTTTGCCTTTTGTGCCCCGATTTGGGGATCTAGTAAGAAATTAATACAAAAAGTAATCTTATATACTTGGCAAAGAATTGGTTCCACATACAGAATCAGAAAAAAAAATGTGTTTTCCTGGATATCCTCATCTATCTAATAATAATGGCAACAACCAAACCATAGTAGTGGTAGTTAATAGATATTAAATGTTTAATATGTTAAATATTAATAACAGTGCTACAGAAACACTGTTCTAAGTGTTTTACAAACATTAAATTTTTGATCTTCACCATAGCACTGTGAGGTTGAAACCATTATATTCTTCATTTTACAGGTAAGCACAAGTTCAATAAGTTGTCTGTGATCACACCGCTAGTGAGGATAGGGTTAGAATTATGGCTGGCTGGCTTTTGAATTTGTGCTCTTAATTAGTATGCTTTCAATAGCAACATTGGTTGTATAATATCTATGAAATAGCCATGGAATAATATCTATGGAATCATAAAGGGGTGAACAAAACCCCCAAAACAGTCTTTCAAATATTAGGAGCTATTCAAATAATTTAAAAAAATATGAATATTAGTGGAATCATAAAATCAGAAGATGGAAAGGAAGTCCACCATCTGGATTATGCTGGTGAATGTTACACTAAAACTAATTAGACAGAGGGTATAATAATATATTTAAATGATAAATTAGACAAACATCCTGAAAGATGAAAGTTAATATGCTGGGGCAATTCCTCATCTCATAGGAAATTAAACCTCTTCTGATTATAATAGCTCTTACTAATTATTATAAAGTACAAAAGAGAAAAAATATACATTTTTAACAATGCTAATAAATCAGCTCTCTATATAATCATGACACGATTATATGCCAGGTATTGCTGGCTATACAAAAGTTAAGGATACCTGCCTTATGGAAAAGCAAACTTATTTTCTTAATTTATAGATGTCTGTAAAATCTATCTGGAGTTTTTACTATATAACAAATAAAGATTTTTGTCTGAAGAGTATCAACCTAATGCAATTTGAGTCAATTTTGACCATGCCACAGGTCTAGGTTTCAAAGGAGACAAAGAAAAAAATGATACCTAGCAATTTTACCTAAACTTTAAAGATTATAAAAGTTGCAACTATGGTAAAGTGTATTCTAAGAAAAATAGTTAATATTTTATAACTATCTGTGCAGGTAATTTTAATCTGATAGCATTACTAACACTTAATTATGTCACAAGTAATATATGTCTTCTGGTGTCTCAAATTCCATTTAGTTTGCCATTTCTATTATTCAAGTACATTGATTTCCTTAATCAATATATAGTCAATAACTAGAGGTTGAAACAAAGTATTTGTCAATAGTTTAATTAGACAAAGTTTTGAGGTACTGAACAAATGCTAATGAAATTTTTCCTCTCGCATATAAAGGTATCTTTGACATCAAAGGACCCAGCTATCAAATATATAGCTGAGATGCTATAAGAATATTGTGAAGACAGGGCGCCCAGGTGGCTCAGTCGGTTGACTGTCCGACTTCAGCTCCGGTCATGATCTCAGGGTTTGTGAGCTTGAGTCCCGCGTCAGGCTCTGTGCTGACAGCTCAGAGCCTGGAGCCTGCTTCAGATTCTATGTCTCCCTCTCTCTCTGCCCCATCCCCATTCATGCTGTCTCTCTGTCTTAAAAATAAATAAAAACATTTAAAAAATAAAAAAAAAAGAATATTGTGAAGGTTAAGTGAATAATGAAACTATAGATCAGTATACATGAAATTGGAACCATTCAGGGAAAATAATCAGAGGTATTATATATTTCATCTAATTTTGGTTTATTCCACAAGTATTATTATACTGATTTAATGAACGTATCTTTTATCATAACCATGTGTATGTGTATATATTTTAAGGAGGTAAAATAAAATTACATAGTCTTTAGCTATAATGTAGTTGTCTCCTGAAATCAGCTTGGATTCTGCTTTTTAAATATAAGTGCAAACTTTATAACATAAATATAGATTTATAAGTGCTTCTACATATTGATATTTGAGACCACACCTAAAGATTGTATAAGCTTATAGTCTAAAGATTGCAAAGACTGTGTGGATTGCTATATAATCTGAAATGTATACTGAGTAGGCTGTTGATATTGAAAGCTTCAAATTAAACAATAGAGTGTATAACATCATGTCACATAATTATAGTTGTTGAAAAGGAGCAAAGGTTGTGACCATGATTGTTGGCAGTGTGTAGTGAGTAATGATAGGTTATCTGACTTTTAAAATTGCAGTGACAAAAATATTTTATATGAAGAGTAAATAATACACAATTTCCCAATGAACTTAATTCATATTTTTTTGAATGACAGGCTCTGATCATATAGAACAGAGTCTAAAATATCATTTCTGAATATAACTTAAATTAGTTAATGAAGTTAATACACTACATTGATGAGATATTTATAGATAGTTCAGAAACAAGTATCTAAATAGAGAAACATTAGAAAGGCACTAGAACCTAAGCAAAATGAATTATTGTCAGATGACTTAAAATTTAGTCCTGGAATTACCATTACATGTATATTGACTTAAATAGAATCTTTTAATTTTCAGATGTTCATTAATTTTATATGTTCCTTACATTAAAAAAAATAAGATTGTTGAAATAGATTACTCTTAACTCCAACCCTTCTCCCTCCAACTATTGATTATTGTAATATGATACTCAGGGATAAAAGTTTTGCAGGGTGCCCAAGAGTGATTATTATCCCAACCCTCGATCCTGCTTTTCCTACCACATTGTGTGTGTGTGTGTGTGTGTGTGTGTGTGTGTGTGTGTTTGCGTATTAGTACCAGTAACATTCTTCAGTTCGTGTTCACTCAAGACTGGAAGACACTTTTATATTTCTATTAACTTGTGTGTATTCAAAATCTATAATAACTTTTTAATGAGGACATTTTCCTTCTTTTTCATTAATATAATATATATTAAACTTGTATACAACTTTCATATGAAAATTGTGTATGAAACATGGTTACTTGCAGTATGTTGAAGGATTTTTCTGGATAATTATCTTACTTCTAGAATAAGATGTCAAGGTTTATACTGAGGGTAAAAAAGGAAATGACAAGGTGAAAAGTTTGAAGAAAAATAAAGTGGTTTAGAGGGTCCATTTGGTGAAAGGGTGAGAGATTTACCTATCACATTAGTTTCGTATTGATGCTATGTTAAATTATCACTGACTTAATGGCTCAAAAGAAATTTATTACTTTATGGTTCTGAAAGTCAAAAGTCCTAAATGGATCTCTTTAGCCTAAAATCAAATGCTGACAGAACTGCATTCTCTCTAGAAGAAGGAGAAAATATGTTTTTCAGTGTCTAGAGACCACCCTTTCTTTTCGGCTGGTGATCTCCTTCCTACTGCCACATTGTTCTAATAGGTATATCTGTTAATGACATCACCTTTGGACTATCCTACTTTTCTCTCTCCTTTATTAGAACTCTATATTGGGCATACCAGATAATCCAAGATAGTTTCTCCATTCCAAAATCTTTAACTTAAAGATCTGCAAAATCCTCGTAATCATGTAAGATAATGCATTCACATTTTCTGGGATATGTGGATATGTTTGAAGATGTGGAGGTTTAATTATTCTGCCTATTATATTCCATCTTCTGGTCTCCAAAGATTTATTGGCATTCCATATGCAAAATGCATTCATCCAATCATAGCATTCCCAATGGCTCAACCTATTTATAGCATCAGTTCAACATGCTCAAATTTCATTGCCTATATCACCTAAATCATGTATGGGTGAGACTCTGGGTACGATCCATCTTAAGGTAAATGTCTTCCCCACGTGTAAATCTGTGAAACAAGAAAACAAGTTATCTACTCCCAAAAGACAATGTTAAGACCAGTATAGGATCCTAGCTACAAATATTCTTATTAAAAAAAAATGAGACAGTGGGAGGGAATATGTTATTAACCTCAGCCAGGTTAATAACATGAGGTTTCGAAGTCAGTGGATAATTCCATTCATGAGTCCACCATCTGGCCTTGAGGCTCTACCCTTAGTAATTTTTTTTCTTTTTTCATAAAAGAGAATTCAGAATTGGACATATTTGAGAGAAACATTACCTTGCCCACCACTCGTAGAAATAACTAGCATTATGAGGCACCTTGGTAGCTCCATTGGTTAAGCATCCAACACTTGATTTGGGCTCAGGTCATGGTCTCACAGTCTTGAAATCAAATCCTGCCTCAGGTTCCATGCTGGCTGCAGAGCTTGTTTAAAATTTTCTCTCTCTCTCCCCCTCTTCCTTCCTCCCATTCATGCTCTGTCTCTCAAAAACAAAAACAAAAACAAAAACAAAACAAAAAAACCCACAAAACACAAAAAACAAAACAAAAACCAAAACAACCAAAAACAAAAAACAAAAAAACAAAACAAAAAAACCCCTAGAATTGTATAAATCAAATAATAATTGGAATCCTTGAAATTTAAGGGCATCTTTATCTGTGTAATACTTTCTAGCTGTATTTTATAATATGGTATATGCCTAGAAGAGTAGAAACTCAAAAATATGGGCCAAAATCTGGTGTGAAGATTTGACAGGAGATTGGAACAGACAAAAGACAATGAACTAGGTATTAATGATGAAAAGAATGGTAGATAATACATTTAAGTCAAATCAAAATATGACAATATAGAAAAAGATGAGTGCCATGGACTGAATTGTCACCTCCAAAATTCAAATGTTTGAATAATTAACCCCCGGGTTGGCTGTAGTTGAAGATAGGATTTTTATAAGATTTAACTGAAGTTAAATGAGGTCTTAAGAATATGGTCCTAACCCAATAGGACTGGTGACTTTATCAGACGAAGAAGAGACGAAGAAGAAGAAGAAGAAGAAGAAGAAGAAGAAGAAGAAGAACAAGAACAAGAACAAGAACAACAAGAAGAAGAACAAGAACAAGAAGAACAAGAAGAAAAAGAAGAAGGAGGAGGAGGAGGGGGGGAGGAGGGGGAGGGGGAGGAGGGGGAGGGGAAGGGGGAGGAGGATTGGTGACTTTATCAGAAGAAGAAGAGAAGATGAAGAAGAAGAAGAAGAAGAACAAGAAGAACAAGAACAAGAACAAGAACAAGAAGGAGGATGGGGAGGGGGAGAAGGAGGAAGAGAGAGAGATCTTTTCCTTGTTTTGATAAAGAAAAAAGTCATGTGATTACAGTGAGATTGTGGCCACCTTCAAGCCGAGAGGAGCCTTGGAATGACACCTACATTGCCAGCACATTGACTTGAACTTCCAGCCTCCAGAACTGTGAGATATAAATTTCTGTTGTTTAAACCACACAGTCTATGGTATTTTATCATGGTAGTCTGAGTAGAATAATACAGTTAAGGTGATGGAAATTTGCGAGGAAGAATCATCTTTAATTATATTCCTCTTGAATTTTAAGAAACACATTTTTAAGAAGTTATTGAGTGAGAAATTGAAAATAAAAGGAAACTAGCCAGACAGATTATAAACTTTCATCTTCTTGCCACTGCCCTAGTTAAGGTCCTCTTTACCTTTTGCCAGGAGAACTCTAATTTCTTTTTTTCAGTCTTCTTTCTTCTAGGCTGGACCATTACAATCCACACTCTTCACAGCTCACAATGTCACTTTTCTAACAAGTAACCCTAATACCAACATTCCCTTACTTCTAGCGTCCTAAAGTTTTAATGAATCATATACATCACTTAATTCAATCCTTACTTTTTATTATTAGCCAATAGTCATTGATCCTAAACCCAAGATCATAGATCTGTTATCCACTGTGGACACCTTCATAAACCATCATTTTTCAGTGATATCTCTGAGGCAGAAATGCCCCAGCCTTCACCAAATGAATTGTTTTAATTCTAGATTTGTAAATATTTCCAATTATCAGTATTCTTTCTCTCATTTCTTACAGTTCTTTCCCTCCACTCTATCTTCATATACAATATTCAAGTTCATACAGCCCTTCCTAGCCTTTAAAAACAGCAACAATTAGAAAAAAAGTATCTAAGTCTTACAATGTACTTATACAACCAACTCAAAAAAGTATTTTAGTCTCTTTATTACCAACTTAATTAAAAAAGTATCATATATTACAAGCAAGGTATCTTTATAGTCACAAATGTTGTGTTAAAACCAACTTTGATAGTCTCTTCTTGGTTCTCTCTGAGCTCTACAACATGGTGTTAAATATCTTTTAAGTTGTGAACTCCTGGAATGCAATTTTTAAGAACATTTCTGTCTTGATCATTACACTAATCTCTCACAGGCATCTCTTCCCCCTCTACCCCTTATGTTGGTGAACCCTAGATGTTTGCTCTTCCTCTAACTCAAAGAGTTCAATTAAGAGGCAATGAATGGGTATTATACCCAGTGTCTGTCCACATTCAACGTCCCCATGGAGTAGAGAGCTCTCAGTTGGGGCTAAATTCTCAATTCAAAACAATGTTGCTCAAGGGCCACCTTTTTCATCCTGACAAGAAAAAATATATCTAACCATTATATATTGCATTCAGCTGGGTTGAGTACATTACGCTGACCAGTCGGATGACAATCTAATACTTCATTATTTATTTTGAGAGAAGACCACCATAGAATTCATAACTAAACTATTTCTGAAGAGAATTGCTCCCACTTCCAGTTTTCCCTCAACTACCATGAAGGTCTCTGAATTTTAGACAATGTTTTCTCCTCAGAAGTGAGTGTCACTGACGCTTTAGAAAATGTTTCATGTGACTAGTGTGGTTTCATTGTCAGGAGCTAGACTTATGTACTTGTTTTTTCATTGGCAGATGGGGGACACCAATTTAATTGCTGGAATTAGAGTGTAGGTTTTCTATAGTTGTTTCTAATATGCAAGATACTGACTGACAGCATTTCTATATTTGTAATTTGTAATGAAGAAAATATGTATAAAATTTTTTTTAATTTGTTTAAGTTTTTTTTTTTTTTTGAGAGAAAGAGAGAGAGAGAGAGAGAATCTCAAGCAGGCTGTGCACCATCAGCATGGAGCTCAGTGTTAAGCTCCAATTCACGAACCGTGAAATCATGACCCCATCTGAAACCAAGAGTTGGATGCTTAACT
The DNA here is from genome assembly GCF_018350195.1 of Panthera tigris. Lineage (NCBI taxonomy): Eukaryota > Metazoa > Chordata > Mammalia > Carnivora > Felidae > Panthera > Panthera tigris. The sequence goes on along the minus strand of NC_056663.1, from coordinate 175,462,646 downwards.
GACTGCACCATCCAGGCGCCCCTAAAAAGATGTTTTAATGTGTATGTAGTGTTCTAATAAACCTCAATGCCTTGAAGCTGTGTTTGTTATTTTTTTTTAAATAATAAAAATAAAAGGTAATGAGTAGCTCTATTTTTAATTGTTTAAGTAACCTCCATATTGTTTTCCACAGTGGTAATTGGTAATTACACCAATTACATTCCTGCCAACAGTGCGCAAGGATTTCCTTTCTCCACCTCCTCATCTACACTTGTTATTTCATATCTTTTTGATAATAGCCTTTCTAACAGGTATGAAATGATATCTCATTGTGGTTTTTATTTTTATTTCCCTGGTGAGTAATGATGTTGAACTTTTTTTAATGTGACTGTTGGCAATCTGTAAATCTTCTTTGGAAAAATGTCTATTCAAATGCACTGTCCATTTTTTAATCATTTTGTTGTTGTTATTGAGTTGTATGATTTCTTTATGTATTTCCTTATGTATTCTTATTGGATACATAATTTTAAAATATATTCTCCCACTCAGTAGAGCTACCATATGATTCATAGTTCCACTAATAGATATCTATCTGAAGAAAACAAAAACACTAATTCAAAAAAAAATATATGGGCTCTTATGTTCATTGCAAGATTATTTATAATAGCCAAGATAAGAAAAACACCTAAATGTTCACTGATGGATGAACGGATAAAGAGATGATATATAAGATATAATACACACACACACACACACAAACACACACACACTCACACACACACAGTGAGATACATAAAAAATAAAATAAAATTCTCCCATTTGTGACAACATGGACAAAACTAGAGGGTATTATGCTAAGTGAAATATGTCAGACAGAAAGACAAATATGCCATGATTTCACATACCTGTGGAATCTAAAAAAAGCAAAACAAACAAAGGAAACAAAACAAAACAAACCCAGACTCATAGACAAAGAGAACAGACTGGTAGACGCTAGAAGGGAAGGGGATGGGGAGTATAATGGATGAAGGGAATTAAGAAGTACATACTTATGAAATAAATAAATCATGGATGTAATATACAGAATGGGGGATATAGTCAATAATGTATTAACTTTGTAAGGTGACAGATAGTAACTACACTTATCTATAGTGACTATTTCACAATATATACAAATGTTGAATCACTCTGTTGTATACCTGAATTTAATACAATATGGTATATTAATTATATCTCAAAAAAGTCAATGGGTAAAAAGTTACAATTATATAAGATAAAAATATGTTCTAGAGATCTGCTGTACAACATAGTGCCTATAATTAATGATATTATATTGAGAACTTAAAAATTTATTGAGAGTAGATATCATCTTAAAAATTTTGTTTTATTATAAAACAAACAAAAATGAAGGAACATGAAGAAACTTTTGAAGGTAATGAATACGTTTGCTATGTTGAATGTGCTTATGGTATCATGGGCGTATGCGTACATCCACACTCATCAAACTGTATGTAATCAATATGTACATTTTTTGGTTCATCATTTATACATCAATCAAGCTGTAAAAAATGTGCTATGGAACCAAAAGGCAGACTTAGATATGTGATTGAGATCAAGACCAAGTGTTTCTTCCTTTCTCAAAATGAAATTAAAGATACAATTTTAAGTAAAATTAAAAATAAGATACACGACAAGTCAATCATCTCACAAAGCTAAGTAGTGTTTAAACAATGGGTATAAAAATGATAAATGTCTATAAAATATAAAATAACATGGGGGCAAGATTGATGTTAATCTAGACAATCATAAAGTCTGAAACAACATGTAAGTCCAATAGAGGTCACTTAACAAGTGTCTTTTTCTAATAACACCTAGACAATCATTCTTCAATCATAGGGAATGAAGCTGGATTAAAGAAAAATGGAAGAAGAGGATAATTACTGAAAATAGTTTCTAGGATTCTAGTCTCAGTGCTTATTTTCCCCCTCCAACTAAATTTAAGGATGGTGACCTCTAAAATAAACTCAGTAACTGTATTGGAGACGTCCAGAGGTGATGGTTTTTCCCTAGAAAAATGTGGAGCAGTGATCTGGTGAACTGTGGCTTTCAGAGGGAGAAGAAGTTAACAGAACAAAAAGCTAGGTTTACCACAAACCTTAAAATAAAATCCAGTTGATTCTACTGCCCAATCACAAATACATTTTACTGTTGTAATTTCAACTTCAATGTTGTGGAAGGAAGATTTTTTAACATAGAATTCTATATTCTGATTTTCAAAAATCACAGCAAGAAAAAATACCTTTGAAAATTAAAATAAAAAGGAAAATGCTTAACAATAACACAGTATATTTGAGGAAAATCATTAGTAATTCAATAAAATAAATGCTAAGTGAATATGTAGTAGAAGTAAGATAACCTAAAATAAAAGAAAGAAAAGGAAAAAAGCCAGTAAACCGAATTCTAGTGAAATTTACAGCAACTGTTAAATAATGATTCACCAAACAGATTTAATACAACATCTGAACATATCTGGAATCATAACTCCATATTTGTTTATTCAATGAATATTGTTTCCTTTCCATGGTGAAAAAAAATAAGTATTGGGGAAAATGCAGTACACAGAATGTACAAAAACATTTCAAGCTTATGAAGGGAAAAAACCAACATAAGACAAATAAAATGTTTTACAACTTTGAAGGAGTAAAGCAGGGAATGGACTAGGAAATACTGGAGAGGGCAAGGAAAAAACTGCACAGTTAGACAGTAAAGACATTAAAGAATTCCTTGAATATAGGATGTTTGACTAAAAGACTAAGGACATGTCCTGGGAATGTCCCGGGAAAGGAGTATTTCTGGCAGAAGGAATGGAAGCCACCGAATTACCAAAACAACTCAAAATAAAATAAGAGGGCAGTATGGTTGGAGATTAAAAATAAGATAAATAATTTAGTAGGATATGATGTCAGAGAAGTAGCTTGCATTGCGGTGAGAAAACAGGAAGGCAGATTACATATATTCTTAAAAGTCATTGTTAAGATTTTGGCCACTACATGAGTGAGGACTACGAAGACAAGAATGGCAGAATGTGACTTAAATTAATATTTTCTGGCTAATGGTTAAAAATAAACCATGGGTGACCTAGGAAAGAAGCAGCCAGAGAGCTATTACAATATTCTATGCAAACATATGGTGACGGTTTAAACTAGATGGCATTGCCATTTTCTTTATATTTTGAAGATACATCCAATGATATTATTGACATATTGAATTGGTTTTAAGAGAAAGAATTTAAGAATTACTCCAAGTTTTTCGACCTCAGCAAATAGAAGAATGGAGTTGCTAATTATACCAATAGGAAAGACAGAGAAAGAAATATGGGGAATACTTGAAGCTCGTGTTCAAGTCATAACACATTTTATATTCCAATTAGGTGTCCAGTTGGATATTTTTAGTTCACTGCTAGATCTGTAAGTTAAGAGTTCAAGATAATTGGGAAAAAAATAAATTTTAGAGTCATCAGAATGTAAATAATATTGGAGACTAAATTAAGCATACAAGGAAATCACTGTCGCTATAAAATATAAAAGTAAATCATCCCTGAACCATTTTCAAGTTTAGAGTTTGGAGAGATGAAAACAGTCCAACAAAGGATACTAATGACCTGAAAATGAAAGAGGGAAACTAGCAGTAACTGGTGTCCTGGGGCCAATAAGGTAAGTGTTTCAAAAAAGGGAGAGTGATTTTGTTGTTGCTATTGTTATTGTTGTTTTTGTTTGTTTGTCTATCAATAGGTTACTAAAGGTGAGGACTGAGAATTGACTTTTGCATTTAACACTATAGAGGTGATTTTTTATTTTTACCAGGGCAGGTCAAGAGAAAGTTTCATTGAAAAAAATTCTTTAAATAAAAAGAGAAACTTGAGACAACAATAAAAATGGCTCTAGGGAGGAGGTTTGCTATTAGTAGAAGAAACAAAAAACAGTGGATAGGCAAAAGAGAAGTGGGAGCAAAAGGATATTTTTGTTGTTGTTTTGTTTTTTAACCTGGATGAAAAAGCATCATGGTTGAATGCTAAAATGAAAAACCAAGGAGTAAAGAAGAGAATTTTTTTCCTTCTTTCTTTCTTTCTTTCTTTCTTTCTTTCTTTCTTTCTTTCTTTCTTCCTCTCTCTTTTCTTTCTTTCTCTTTCTTTCTTTCTTTCTTTCTTTCTTTCTTTCTTTCTTTCTTTTGTTATTTCTTTCTTATATATATAATATTATATTATATATCTCCTATATATATATATATATATATATATATATATTTCAGAAAGGACATGGGAAAATGGTGAGAGGAGGTGATTTTTAGTCCATGTACAGAAAGATTCTTAGGAGCATGCATTGTCCAACCATGGAAATGGGAAAGGAAGTGTAATGTTTGGTTTATTCAACTATAACCCTAGATGTAGTGAAATAAGAACCACGCTCTTCGGCAGACAATGAGAGTACTGAAAGATGAGTTAGAGGTTTGAAGAGAGAAAATAAAACAACCTAAGTGAACAGGAAAGCAAATTATAAGGGTTCATTTTTTTAATTTTTTAAAAATGTTTATTCATTTTTGAGACAGAGAGAGAGTGAACAGGGGAGGAGCAGGGAGAGAGGGAGTCAGAATCAGAAGCAGATTCCAGGCTCTGAGCTGTCAGCACAGAGCCTGACGTAGGGCTTGAACTCACAAGCCGTGAGATCATGACCTGAGCTGAAGTCGGACGCTTAACCAACTGAGCCACCCAGGCGCCCCTATAAGGGTTCATTTTTAAAGATAATGATAAAAGATACACATATCTATCAAGCACAGCAAAGTAAAATTAGGGAACATTTGTTTAAATGAGCTTTCTTCAAAAAGAAATGGGTGTATATTATGTCTGTAAACAAATTTTAAATCCAAATGAAATGAGATGTATTTTAGGAAGAACAATATGAGCAACATAAATGCATAAAAAATGAACAAAAACAACAAAGAACTTGACCAATAATTTAAAGGAATCAAAAACATTTTCAAATAATGGGTAGTATCTAGGGTCATGGTCAGTGAAATCAGGTATTTTCAGGTTCTTATACTGACTGTGTAATCCTGGCCAATTTTTATGCCCCAGTTCCTATATATACAAAATAATTGGCATAATAATAATAATACCTGTCTATAATGATTTTGTTATACCATGAATTAAAAAATAATTTGTGTAGTTTTTATTGTGTTTACTGGCACATAAATATTGTTATCATTATATACACTCTCTATCGCCTTGAAAATGCAATGTCCTTTTGGTTTTACTATAAGTCTTGTCAAAGCTTTATGATATTAAAATGTTAGGTATTTGCTATCTTAAATAGTCTAACATGTCTATATAACTTGAACAGAAAAATTGGCAAAAGTTAGAAACATAATATTTACCAATACGGCTAGAACTGAATATAATAGTATATTGAAAGATAATATACAATTCTCATCCACATATAATTGCTGTAAAATTTATTATACCAAACCTTGTGCTTTAAAACAATGACTTTTAATGTTCTTTATTTTGTGAGTCAGAATTTCAGGGAGGGCTGGGCTAAGCGGTTCTCTCAAGTCTTTCATATGGTTACAGTTGACCATCTCCTGGGGCTGCTGCTGTCATCTGAAGTGCCAATGACGTTGGCCATGCAAGGTAACTTACTCATCCGGCTGGCCTTGATACTGCTGAATGCAGCATTGTTGCAACTATCCATTGGAGCACCCGATATAGTCACATAAAGTTACCTCAGGACCTTTTCAGCAAAGGTGGTTCTTTATGACTAGTCTTGGAATTCTCACAGGGGCATTTTTGCTATACTCTATAGGTCAAAGCAGTTATAAGCCTGCCATATTCATGGCGTAGGGCATAGACTCCCAATTTTTTGATGGAAATAGAGACAAAGTGTTTATAGATTTTTTTTCACCACCACACGTAGCTAGGAGGAATTAGTTGTCTTTTTTTTTAATGTCTATTTATTTATTTTGAGAGAGAGAGAGAGTGTGTGTGTGTGTGTGTGTGTGTGTGCCTGCACATGAGCAAGTCAGGGAGGGAGAGAGAGGGACTCCCAAGCAGGTTCCACACTGTCAGTGCAGAGCCCCACATGGGGTGCAAACCATGAACTGTGAGATCATGACCTGAGCTGAAATCAAGAGTCAGATGCTTAACCAACTGAGCCACTCAGTCGCCCCAGCAATTAATTTGAAGAATATAAGAATGGTTTACCTTAGGACTTTAAAAGACAAAGAAAGTGATCTTTTCAATAGAAGTAGAAGACAAAGAAAGTGATCTTTTCAAAGAAGTAGAAGTTTTCAACACTTATTCTTGGTTATAAATTTGAAGAATAAGCTAGTAAGAATCTTCTACAAATACTATTGACTGCCAGCGGGGAGAAAAAAAAAACACCATCAGTAGAACAATATTTATTCATTTAACAAATATTTACTCAACGTTTATTCTACACAGAGCACTTTTCCTTTCATTAAAGATACAGCAATAAAGAAACAATGTCTATACTTACATGGAATTTACTAGAATATGAAAGGAAAAATAAAGAATACTATACCTGATCTTATCTTTATGTCTGGGAAATTCCTACTCATTTTTTCAGGTGGCAACCTACTAGTTAACTCCTACAGTAGGGGTTGACATAACTAAGGCCTGCAGGCTAAATTCATCTCATCCTCTGCGTAAATAAAGTTTTACTGAAACAGAACAATATCCATTCCTTTTCTTATGTTTCCGGCTGCTTTGATGCTATGTTGGTAGATTGGAATAGTTGAGACAGAGACCATATGGTCTGCAAACCTGAAAATGTTTACTAACCAGTTCTTTAAAGAACAAATGTGACAGCCCTTTTCTACATTAAAATTTCTTGGATTTACCAAGCAAATTCTCCTGTTATATAAACAATGCACTTGGACTCTGACTGTAATAGATCTTTTTATATTATATTAACTTTATGTTTCCTGTGTCACACATACGTTTTAGAGAGTTAGAACTATGATGTAATCATTTCTGAATACCAGCTACTAATCTAGTGTAAGATATATTGCAGTACTCTATTTAAAAAGTTTATAGCTGCATGAATAAATGATTGAGCTCTGTGTCCAGTCTTGCCTCATTACTCTTTGTCTCTCAGTGATCTCTTCTATTCCTGCAACTTAAGATAACACCTTTATGAAGATTAATCCTCCATTTTAAAATGTCCTTTATGCCTTTTCAACACGAATCTCCAATCAAATATGTCGCAGATGATTCAAATTCAATATAGTCTTATCAAGAAGAATTATTTTCTTCCACTAGAAATATACCTGGTTTTTTAATTGTCATTTCGAATCAATAACCTCACCATTGTTCCAGAGACTACGGTATAATGCTGAAGAATATTAGCAGGTGAGACAAAGAGGAAGGAGATGTAACTATCTTCATTTTATCCAAACTAGATAACTGGATGTCAACCCTGAGCATATGAGGTAATGGACAGGATGTTACCAATCGGCCACCTACTCATGCTCATTTTATCTCTGAAATGCTTGTTGGATTGGACTTGTTTCCATTCTCAGTGCCACTGAATGCATTCATTTCCCAAAGACCAGAGACAAAACAAATTTACTAATAGAAATCTGAAATCTAATTCTAATTGTCCTCCCTCTTAACTGTCTTCACGAAATCCATTCTTTATTTATTATTTAACCCAACACATAATGTAAGAGTGCTTAGAACATAAAAGCCAGAGTGCTAGGTTCTGGGAATAGGATAATGAATAAGAGAGTTTCAGGTTTTCAAGGCATCTATTTGAATCACACATAGAAATTAAGTTAAAAAATTACACAAATTTCTTTTTGGGACACTATCGTCAGTTTTTTTTTTTTTTTTAATAAATAAAAACAGAAAACTCTCCCCTGATCAAAATCCTCTGATTCTTCTTTCCTCCATGTAACCTCAATTCCCTCACACATCTTTCAAGTTGCCCCTTTCTGATATGTTTATTTTTGTTTCAGCAGTACTTTTTTTTTCTTTTGAATACCATTTATGTTAGCTATTTCCAGCATCTGTCGTATGCACTTTCACATCTCAGTAGCATTGCTCAAACTTCTTCTGAAGCCTTTCTTAAGCTCCTTTCTCAATTGCTATCACCAGTGAAAATCAATCCCATCCCTTCCCCCACTGCCCAGTCTTTTCATCTAAAAATATATATTTCTTTATGTCTGGGTGAAATCTAAATCCACCCCATACATTATTTATTTGTATATTATTCCTTCAGTAGATCATATATTCCTAATTTAAAATTCTCAATTATCTTGATATTTCCTATGGGTATAGCACTGTAATACATTCGTGGGCTCAATACATACCTATTGTGACTTTTAAAAACTCCCATCACCATGTTCTTTTAATCTCAAAGGTTATCAAAAGAAACTTAAAGACTCAGGAAAACCTAGTCTCTAAAGCAGTTTAGCAAGTTTGATCAAAATAAAATAGTAACTGTTTAAAACAGAATTATGTAGGGACTTATGCCAGCTAAGTAAGAAAAGCATGGGACTCTCTCTATATGTCAGGGTCATGAGTTCGAGCCACACGTTGGGAGTAGAGATTACATAAATCATTCAATCAATCAATCAATCAACATTAAAAAAAAAAAACCCTGCCATACTTAAAAACAGAAACAAAAAACAGAACTATATACTTATTCATATTTCACAATTATTGCAACAAATACATTTACATAGGTTATTTGTATTATGAGTTTATTTTATTTTAAAAACTGTTCTCTAGGGCCGCCTGGGTGTCTCAGTCGGTTGAGCATCTGACCTTGGCCCGGGTCATGATCCCGCGCTTTGTGGGTTCCAGCCCCGCGTGGGGCTCTTTGCTGACAGGTTCCGAGCCTTGAGCCTGCTTTGGATTCTGTGTCTCCCTCGCTCTCTGCCCCTCCCCTACTCTGTCTATCTCCCAACAATAAATAAACATTTAAAAAAAGTATTTAAAATGAATGAATAAATAAATAAATAAGTAAATAAAAATGGTGCTGTAGTATTTTTAAGCAAGTATACCGCAGATAAAATAATATTATAGAGTTTGTTTACAATGCATTGGTTTCTACCAGAAAAACAAAATAAAGCAAATAGTCTAAAATAAAAATAGTGGAAATGACAATGTGTATATTAGAATTATATATAAACAAGTAGAATGTAATTTTAAACTATAAATATGATCTAGAAATGTTTTAGAAGAACTAAAAAATGGTTCATATTCTGCTCAAAATTAAAAGTCTCTAAAGATTTAGACATTTGAGAGAATACTTTAAGAGACTGGTTTAAGAATATGCTTAACTCACAATTTAACATGAAGAATTTCTTTTCTTTTAAATTATTTTTTAAGTTTGTTTATTTTGAGAGAAAAATACAGCATGAGCAGGGGAGGAGCAGAGGGAGAAGGAGCGAGAGAGAATTCCAAGTAGGATTCGCACACACATTGCAGAGCCTGACACAGGGCACGAATCCATGAAACTGTGACATCATGACCTGAGCTGAAACCAAGAGTTGGATACTTAACCAAATGAGCTACCCAGGTGTCCCTGACAGAATTCTTTCTTTTTTTAGTTATTTTTAAATGTTTATTTATTTTTGAGAGAGAGAGAGAGAGAAAGAACACGCGCAAGCAGGGGAGGGGGAGTGAGAGAGGGAGTCTCAGAAACAGATTCAGGTTCCAGGCTCTGAGCTGTCAGCACAGAGCCCGATGTGAGGCTCCAGCTCACAAACCATGAGATCATGACCTGAGCTGAAGTCAGATGCTTAACTGACTGAGCCACCCAGGCACCTCCCTGACAGATTTTTTAATACAAATTTAGATTGTCATTTTTTCTCTTAGATTTATAATAGAGAATAATTTAACCTTAAATTTCTTTAAAATCTGAACAATGATCCTGTGTTATGATTATCAATGTAACAGCTTTGTGTATTCCCACATTTAATCTGGTTCTCATCATTCTTTTTTGAGAAGAGGACTTTCATATAATATTCTTATATTGCAGAAGAAACAGAAATAAACTAAGAACTATACTGTGAAGAAGTGCTTAAAGCATTTGCAAGCATTGGTTTACCTACTTTTTTAAAGATAAAAAATCTAATGTTTATTCATTTTTGAGAGAGAGACAGAGCACAGAGAGAAAGGGAGACACAGAATCCAAAGCAGGCTCTGTTATGACAGCACAGAGCCAGATGCAGGCCCTCAAGCTCGAACTCACAAACTCAGGAACCCAGGAACGTGAGATCATGACCTGTACCAAAGTCAGATGCTTAACCAACTGAGCCACCCAGGCCACCCTGGTTTACCTACTCTTAAAGCGTGAATCAAGCAATATATTTCGGAATTAGTTTAAAGAATGACATCTAAAGTAATGCACAATGTGTGTGTGTGTGTGTGTGTGTGTGTGTGCACGTTTACTTTTTAAATTAGTAATGAGTTTACCTTTAGCCTGCAAGAGAATAGTTTTGACATAAACTATTCAAAAAACAAGAGTCTAAGAAGACTTTGGGAAACTTCACTACCCTTTTATGAGGTCAGGTAATCTAGATGCATTTCAAGTTACTGAAGGGTAGTGAATTGATAGGTTTATGAATATGCAAGTGTGATGAAACGTATTTTTATAAATAATTTAACTTTTTAGTAGTAATGAATTCAACCTACATATACAAGTTAACAATGAAATGATCCAATAAATATTATAGAGAAAAATCTGCATTTGCCCTAGAAACTCAGAAATGAAAACATTTGCACATGAGAAATTTCAACTCATTTCTGCAAGGTGATGTGTTACAGCAGGCTAAAGAAAAAAAAAAGACTATAATTTTTTGATTAAGAAATAAAAACAATCTATGAAAGAAGAGAAATATACACTCAGCAAAACCAAATTATTTCCCTAGAACCCCAAACCCCAAGGAGCAGAAATGATGGTAACACTGGAAAAGCAAAGTGAGGATAAAGTATTCTTGATTATGGTCATATAGCGCAAAATAAATGAGGTGATAGAATGTTGAAAGAGTGGAGGATCTGTTCATCCGTTTCTTCGGAACTGCATAACGTTGATGTTTAAAGAAGGAAAATAGAAATGTTCTCATAACTGGCTTCTAATGGTATTTCTATAAAGTAGAAACAGAAAGTCCTGCCCCAATAAACAGGGAGGATAAAGTCCCTTAATGACATGTCACTGCAATCATATGAAAAACTTGAGAGAACTGACCAGCCTAGATAGTTAAAACTTAAAAAAAAAAATTGAATTGTTGAAATTCCTTTGCAATTCTGAGACGCAGTTATAAGTGCTGGTGCTATCTGGAAGAACTGAATCCCAGCTGTAGGATGCTGACTAAAATCGGGAATCATGTGGTGACTTATGGAGAGCCACCTCCATGACATCAGAATAAAACAGCATTGCTCAAGAAATAAGTCTATTTCCAGCAACAAATGGCCCCAAATAAACAGAATATACTTGGAATATGTATACCACCATATTAAAGGTGATATCTCAAAGGAAAGGAATTATAAGTGGTCATATTTTATTGTTCTATAAAAAAAAAACTATGTAGAAAATGGTGATATTACTGAAGCCAGCAAATTTAAAAGAAAAATAGTTTTCTCTCAATTTTGCCCAGCATTTCATTCATGGTTCTTGCACTTAGTTAAATGTCTTCAGTAGAATTAGCATTTTCAAAGTGATCATTTTGAATTCGATTTTCCTACTAGGCCTTCAAAATCACCATTTACTTAGAAAGAACTATATGTCTAAAATATTTCTTTAAATTAACGTGCAATTCTGAGGAACAACTTGAATCTACTATTTTATCATAAATGTAATTTACATATAGATTTCATATTCTTCTCTGTATTAACAATATAATCTAAAAATGCATTACAATGTTTGAAAGCTTATTTGTTCAAGTGCACTTTCTATTCGTACTCTATAATGCCATTCAGAGTAGTATTACAGGGTGGAAAACAAAAATTTCATTATTGATTAGAATACACGTTTAAAGGTCAGCTGTAGCAAAGCATTTTAAAACCTGATTATATTATGCTTGTTAAAGTTTCTGCACACCTCTGAATTTCAAAGTAATTATATTTAAACAATATATTGGCAGGAAAAATTATGGCTATGTTGCCAACTGTGGCATTACTAGGTCATTTATAAGCTTATGGTATTTAAAGTTTCTCATGATTTCAAAGAAAACAAAAATTTAGGTTTATATTAATTTTAAAACTAATTAGGTAATTTTACATATTGTATTTCCTTTAGTAGAAAAGCTATATACATATTATATTTATATTATACATTTATATATTATATATTTATAGTATATATTTATGTGTTATTTATATAGTACATATATTCAACTGATTATCAAAACTTTCAGATATTACATTTTTAAGTCTTCAAAATTCATTAGATTTTTTGTTCCTTGCACAAATCTTCACATATGTTCACTTTATCACCCCTATTTTCCAAAACAAGACCAATTTCTCAAGTATATTATTCTCGTAATTTCTTGTGTTTTTAAACTTATTGACATTATTCTCCTAGAGACAGATTAATGCTGTTTACTTAATCATTATATGAGTATTATTTTATAAAAGTATACAATTATTTTTACTAAACCATTTTATACACAATTTACACTAATTGAAATCTGTGACATCATGTGTCCTTTAAATTACTTCTCAATCTACATGCAGCATTTTCATAAGATGTGACAAAAGTATAAATTAAAAAATAACTTCAATATTTTCTGAAATTCTAAGTATTTTGAGAAAGAAAGAAATCCAGAGTACATTAAATGAACTGGTTAAATTCAGTTTTACATGTCTTCAATCATCTCTAATGTCTGTCTGTGAAAAAAAATGGAATTAATATAATACTAGGACATAGATGTCCATAATAAAATAATCAAATGCATCATATTCAGAAAGATCAGTAGATTATCCTTTTGAGGACATTCTTAGGTATGTATAGAAAGGAAGATAGAGTTTACATCATTCAGTCATCCTTCTTTATCATGTCCAAATATCAGTTCCTCTGGAAATAAAAAATGGATCTAGGGTGCTTCTATAATTGTTCAAACCCTGTATAATTATGGTATAAATTTTTATGGCTAAGTCTATGGAATAAAGACCAAAAATATTTCCTTTCAAAAGAGTGATGTCTAGACCTAGTGTATAATATTCTCCTAACTCTGATAATAAATCCTTTTTAAAAGTTCACTGCAGGGGCACCTGGTGGCTTAGTCGGTTAGGCGTCTGACTTCAGCTCAGGTCATGATCTCAGGGTTTGTGAGTTGGAGCCCCGCATGGGGCCCTGTGCTGACAGTGTGCCACCTGCTTGAGATTCTCTCTTTATCTTTCTCCCACCCTCTCTCCCAAAATTAATAAACATTAAAACAAAATAACAACAACAACAAAAACAGTAGGTTTGTTACCCTCTAGGAGCACATTTTTGAAAAGTTTAATAAAACACTAAATTTTTTTTAGCAATCCACATCAAGGTAGAAAAAAGAAGAAGTATATCAGAAAATACATAAAACCTCAACAATAAAGAAGTATATTCTTTTTTTTTTTTTTTCATTTATTTTTGAGACAGAGAGAGACAGAGCATGAGCAGGGGAGGGGCAGAGAGAAAGGGAGACCCAGAATCCGAGGCAGGCTCCAGGCTCTGAGCCGTCAGCACAGAGCGAGACGCAGGGCTCGAACTCACAGACCGCGAGATCGTGACCTGAGCCAAAGTCAGGCACTTAGCCGACTGAGCCACTCAGACGCCCCAAGAAGTATTATATTCTAGAGATTATGGCCATGGTTTCTAGAGCCAGAACTCCTTGGTCCACATCTTAATTAATGTTATTGGATGTGTTATTAAACAAATTAGTTATCTTTTTTTAGAACTTAGTTAATTCATCTGTAAGGTAAGGATAATATTAGTTCTTAACTCACATTTTTTTTTAATTTAAATGTGTGACTATATGTAAAATATATGCCTGGCATAGAGTAAAACCTATATATGCGTTTTCTCTTATTCAATAGACGATGAACTCCTAAAAGTCAGGGATTTTTGTGTGCTTTGCTCATGATTATATCCTCACACAGCACATGGTAAGTAGGATTTCATCAATATTTGTTAAAGGAACAACCGAAAATGTGGAAAGTTGTGGAGGCTGTGGTATCCCTCTCGAATTCTTCCTCAGCGCTGTAGAACTCACTGCCTCAGCTGCTGGGGGTGTGAGGGTTAAAGGCTTTCAGGAATGGCCTTAATAAAAAAGTTACTTTCTCATGGGCCCTTCCCACGTCGGCTGATCAATGCCAAGGCATATAGGTCATGTCCCCTTGCAGCAGAGAGGGACAATGATGAAGGGCCATTCTGGCCCTGAACTCTCTGTGGAATCAGGATCAGTTAACCTCTTTGTTGAGACTGTGCTGTGTTTCAACTTCTCACTGGACCGATCTTATTTCGTCCATCCCCTCCAACTGGTGTTAGTCTCTAAAGCACTCCTCAATAAACTTCCTATATCTCGATCTCCATGGTAGAATCTTTTTCCTGGGTAAGCAATGAAAAAGTAACTTTTTCAAAGACTACCCTCACATAAAACCTTCAGCTGTTTTATGATTACAATATATGTAACTAATATTAATAATTGGGCATTAAACCATTAGAAAAGATGAAAGAAGAGAAAAAGACTATGGCAGAAAACCTTGAGTTATTTTATACTATACATGTACACTAACAAGCAGTCAAAATGAGATAGGCTTTTCTTCCTTCTTCCACATTCCAAGGATCCATTGTAAGGAGTATTTATCTAAATTCAAATCTAGCAATATAGTAAAAAGTGAAATACTAAATCAGGTATGATTTATTGAATAAATAACAAGTTCATATAGCTTGGGAAGTCACACTACATGATTTTATCATACCAACCGGTCAATAAAGAACCACCAAATTGTCAGCTTGAGAAGCACATATTAAATCTCGACATCCATTACTGATTGAAAAACAAAAACGAAAACAAAACAAAACAAACTTACAAAACATTTACTACACTGTGATGGGAATTTGCTTTTGAAAAACACTAAAAAATATCTATTTGGACCCAAACCCTAATATCAGATCTATCAAGAAAAATATAGATTTTCTAACAAAGGCACATATAAGATAAATACGCTTAATGTAAATGTAAATGTAAATTAAATGTAAATGTAAACGCTTAATGTAAATGTCATGTAGCGCTGTGCTTTGCGGTGGTCTCAGCCTACAGATAGCTAGCAATGCATCAGGGGCACTCACCTGGACCCAACTACTAGTGGTGAACCCCCCACAGAATTTCTGCAACCAGAGCCAATGCCATGGCTGGCCCAGCCCTTTATTACGATTGTAAGACACACCTCAGCAACAACCATGACGGAACTTTGCAAACACAAGGTTTACTACTTACCAGTCCCAGAGGGTACACAACATGCTTGGGGCCACATGGTGAGATTACAGGTAGAGACAGTGAGAATGTGAACCCGGAGTTCTGTTTTTACGAGGGTCAAGGGTGGGGTGCCTAGCATTTTGCAGGTTCACTTTTTATCGATGAATTCAGGATTGATGAATCCTGAAAGCAGGATTAAAATGCAGAAAAGGAAAAGCGAGCAATCAAATAGTTAAGTCAAACAGAGCTCTCTAAAAAGGAGAACTTCATGGGTCGAGCATCCTGGCTCCTTATCTAGGTGTGTTTCTGGCAACGTGTTTATCCAAGATGGAAGTTTTTCAAGTGGAAGCCTTGGCGATCAAAAGGTAATATCAAGCACTCTCATAGTCAAAAAAAAGCTTATTGTCAAGTACTTACACTACACTTTATTCTGGAAATTAACTCAAATACTTTTTTCTTAATGAGGCATAAATGTTGAAAAAAAAGACAGAATCCTCCTCTTCATCATTATCATTAAAATAATTCAATTGAAATACCCAAGACAGTAAGGTAAAATCTAGGATAACTATGAATTGACTTTAGTACAGTGACTGCAAAAGGATATTTTTTGATGATGGTCGCTTAGTTGGAAAACAGTGCCAGCAAATTTCTCTATGCTATGTCATCATGTGAAACTAAAAAGAAGCTTCATTTAAAATGGAATTGGGAGGCCACAATGGGAGGGCTGTCACACCCACATCATGCACTGATGAACTCCATCCATTGCCTTCCCAAATGGAGCCTACGTTACTCCTCCATCAAGAGAAAGAGTTTCTCCTTGTCCAGCAACAAGCTCAACCAACAGTAATATAACTCAGCCAATGAGAAACAGGTACCACCCTGAACTCTCACTTTCCTCCATTGTATTTTTGTTCAAAGCGGCCACTACCAAATGTCCTTCTTTTCTCTAGAAAATTCCTCTCCCCTTATCTCTGGACTTGATTATGGTTTAGCATAGCTTTCATGTCCCAAATTGCAATTCCTCTGCTATTCCCCAGTAAACCCATGTTACTAGTAAAATAACTGGTTGTTTTATTGTTAGGTCGATACAAATAACAAGATAAATGTTTAGTTTGATAAATATACAAAGAATTTAAAATAAAAATATATTCATGTGATTAGACTTATCACCTGCTGTTATATTTGTATAAGAATTTTTTTTCCTTTTCTTTATTTAGACAAGACATCTGATATCCAACTCTGTTATTTATATATGTTTAAAATACATATTTTACAATATATATAGTATGGTTTATATATATATATATATCCATATATAATATGGTTATATATGTTTAATACATATGTTATATATGTTTCATGCATATATATCCTGCATACATGCCCCAAACCCACTTAAGACTATGGCTACAAGATCCATGCAAACAGATGCTAATTATTCTTTTTATTCCTCAGAAAATATAGAGGTCACTATACATTCTTATCATATGAATGAACAATATAGACCAAATACAGGAATAATATAATATTATTAAACGTTGGTCTGATACTATCAAAAAATCACAAATTTTTATTTTACAGTTTTCAAATGCTCAGGCATGGGTAGTTGGTACAGGAAAATATGTCCCTCTAAGCAGTTTTAAGCTCAAGGTAGTGCAACCTTTACACTAGAGTGTTTACCTGACTTCCAGCGAAAACATAGGTTCAAACAAATGTTTTTCACCTGCAGAGAAGAAAAGGCCCAAATGAAGCTCTAACTATCATGGCAAAAGGGACAAAGGGCTATGTAGGGCAATCCTGACTCCTGGGCTCTCCATGTGCTCCAAAGTAGATTAAATGCTTGAAAAGGAAGAATATGTTTTGGCAGCATTGCTAGATCTATATCCCTAGGGCAAAATTGAAGACATAGTTGCATTCAATACAGACATAGATCTCCAGAAAGATATTTTCATAAGCAAGCATTGCAGGCATTCAGCTGTGCGTGCCAAGAATATCTCGGGAAACAGAGTGCAGGTCTGGAATGAACATGCTGGCATGCAGAGGAGACGGTTGAAACAGTAAGTGCTTCAGTGACACCCAAAGCAGCAGGAGATGACAACAATGGTAGTATCAGCAGCAAAAAAAGGGCTATTTTTCCATTTATAAATGCAATTGAACATATGGCTAGCTTAATTAGGACTTTTCTCATTAACTCAGAATAGGCAGCCTCCATTGAAGCACCCTCGAAAGAGAATCTGCATGAATAACGATCTATAGGTTTGCAAAAAGACCATTTAATAAGTTGGAAACCAAGAAGTCAGCTATGAGCATCTGTGCAACATTTGCTTATTTTTACCATATTTAGTCACTCTCTGCTGTGTACCAACAGCCCTCGAGCCACATTCAAAGCTCCCATTGATAAGAATGGTTCATTTAATGCCACCTTCGCAGAATCTGCCTGTAGTTAGAAGGTGAAGCACCATTAAAACACAGAAAAATATCAGCAGAGCTGTATGCAAAGAAAGCACGCATTTGTACGTTGTAATTATGTTAGAGTTACAGGTGAAAGATGAAAAATCAATTTGGAGTTTTCCAATAAGGAACCTGACACTGACAGAATGGGTTCCTTTTCTCCACCACAAATAAAATGAAAGTGAGATTGAAATTAACCGGAGAACCTCTTGCACCACAGATGCACATTCGGATGAGAGCATAATTCTTTGGAATTGACCCTTGTTTTGTGTTTCTTTGTGTACCTAACATTAGGATTTGGAGCAAGGCGGGGATGGAAGGCCAAATCAAGGAGCAGGCCCTTAACATGTCTGGATAAATGTGAACAAAGAAGCAAAGGTGGGCGATGCTTTTGTTCAAAATTTAAAGATGCAAATAAGAAATTAGGACAGGAAGTTAAGGGCCCAGACTTCAGGATTAGAAGAACTGGTTTCAAATATCCATTACTCCACTTCACCTTAGACAAATTACTTACCTTCACTTAGTTCATTTCACAGTCAATAAGATGGATGTGTTAACATTACTCTGCCTCAGGGGGTGGGCGTGAATGGTAACCATGACAACGCGTTTAAAGCATTTTTAGCAACACATCTACTACTGAGACCAGCTCCACAAATACAGGACGTTATGAGTAAGAACACATTGATTTTAGTGCTTAAATTATGTGGATTTGAAGCCCAGTGCTTCTTTGTGTTTTATTTATGTAGATGGAGCCACAAACTCAATTGTTTTGAACCAGATTATCCTGATTTATTTTAAAATTATCCAAATTGGCTAGTGTCCTTGTTAAAAACCCAGGTTCTCAAGGTCTTCCCTGGGAGATTTCAGTTTAGTAGAAATAGGGAAGGGCGTGGAAATCTGGCGCATTTTGGAAATACAAGCCACGTGGCTAGAAATTAAACACAATGGAAGTAAACCTTTCTTAGTGCCTTGTAACAAAACAGGTAATAACCTGGAAATGATACATAAGGTCATTTTGTTTCTTCATATTTCTTTTTTTTCTTTTCTTTTCTTTTTTTTTTAGTTTATTTATTTATTTTTGAAAAAGAAGGAGAGAAACAGTGGCAGAGGAGCAGATAGAGGGCAAGACAGAATCCCAAACAGGCTCCGTGCTGTCGGCAGCAGAGTCCGACACTGGGCGGGAACCCAAAAACCAGGAGATCATGTCCTAAGTTGACCTGAGCAGAGATCAAGTCAGATGCTTAACTGACTGAACCACCCAGGTGCCCCTGTTTTTGTTTTTGTTTTAAAATAAAGACTGTTTTCTTAGAAGAAGTGAACAGCAGTGATCCATAAATAACAACAACAACAGCAACAATTATTCTAAGGCAATCTGTCAATAATGTCTAAATAACTCAGTAAACATTTTCTAAATTTACCTAAGTTTCAAGCTGGAGACCATGACATTAACTTGCTTTTCCAGGCTGTTCAGAAATTTATGAAGTAATATAATGGACACTGGCTTAAGATTATTTTTGTTGTTGTTAATTAATGCAACTTACTACACTCAATTTGCATCGGGAGTATTTTAGGTATTTGTTTCTCCTTCAAAGAACTAAAAGATTGCTTAGTTTCAGTTATGAAGAACAAGTTATGAAGAACAAGTATTTAGTATTTACTTAAACCTTTAAGAAATATGAAGAAATAAGGCCTCCCACTCTTGATTTCAGCTCAGATCATGATCCCAGGGTCATGGGATGGAATCCTGCATAGGCTCCAAACAGAGAGTGGACTCCGTTTAGGAGTCTCAATCTCTGTCTCTGCCCCTCCCCCACTCACACGTGTGTGTGTGTGTGTGTGTGTGTGTGTGTGTGTGTGTGTGTGTCCCTCTCTCTCTCTCTTTCTCTCTCAAAATAACCCCCCCCCAAGGAAAACAAAAAACAAAAAACAAAAACCCCTGAATACCTGAGTTTGAAATTAGGGCATGAAGTTCCTAGTATATATTTAATAAAATGTCTCAATCTTTTGACATTCATTTGACCTTACTAAATTTTATTCTTGTTGGTGCCACGACCATGTTGTTGTGCTTAACTTTTGTGTGGCTTTAGCAGAGCCAAAACGCCTTCTCTTCACCCTTCTTCAAGTAAATAAAACACAGTGAAATATTCAAAAAGATTTTTTGAAGTTCCAAGTGAATAAAAAATTGGGGCTTACAAATATAAAGTTCTTAATATACCATAAACAAGTTACTTTTTGGGGTTTCCCTACTTTTCTTACTCTCTCTGGACTATAAGCTATGTGGAAAGAGACCTTCACTTCCAATTTGTGAATCTATTGTTCCAAAGCAGAAACATTTAGCATTCTCCCCTGAGCCATGATCATTGAAATTCAGATATCTTCAAATACAAAATCTATAATAATGAACCCTCTCTTTGGCTTCCCAAGGCCTTACTTCTACTTACTAACTTACTTCCAGTGTCAGATCTGCACACAAACTCTTAAATAAGAAATTTATGCCAGATACTATCGGTTAACTATGGAATTTTAGATGACATTATAATTCTTTCCACAGTGCTAGTTTCTAATTCTCTGTTTCTTACTGTGTGTGTGTGTGTGTGTGTGTGTGGTAAATTGCATCAATAAATTGTGAAGGCCTTAAAGGAAGAGCCATTTTATTATAAATTTTCTGGCACTGTCATTTTTAAAAATGGGTTGAAGGTCATTAAATAAAATTACGAAAGCAAATTTAGCAACGAGGAAACTTTCCTTTTGTATCACCAAGGTAGGCTGTAAGTATTATGTCTTTCCTTGTATATATTTCCTAACTTTTGCAATGGAAGACAACTCTCATGGGCTTTTCATGTTTCTGCACACCTTGGAGCAGAGGTACTGATTTAAATTTGTTCCAGACTATTTTTTTCAAGGAGGTTTATATAATGAACAGACTTGATGCAGAGATAATATATCCCTCCAGAGCAAAGGGCAGGCATGCCTACTACCATTTCATAAAAGATGGATCTGAGTTCCCTAATCTCAGGGTCTTTCTCTTATAATGAAACTCACAATGTGTGCGGGGATCCTCTGGCCCACTTTGCATGGCCCTATAGAAATTGGCGGTCAGAAGACCAATGCAAAATGATGATACATTGGGTACTGCCACTGCTGGGACTAATCGATTCTTTTTCTCTGACCCTGGAGACTCTTGTCTTCTTCCAGCATCTATGAAAGCATGGATATTAACTTGCTGGCTTGCAAATAAGGTAAAATCTAAAAGACTTCACAGTTCTTGACAGATGGAGATAATTTCTTTTGTATAACTGCCTTTTGGTTATAACTATATGCTGTGCAATATGCCCTGAAGATCTAAAGTTCATGGGAATCCTGATATTAATGGTGTTATGAGAGGAAGGGAGAATTTAAAATGCTCAATTATTTTTGTTGTTGTAAAATATGTACTTTGGTTTCCAAAATCAAAGATTATTAAGTATGAAAAAGCACATTTAACATGACAACAAGATCCTTGTAATATATGGATATTCCTGCAAATGAATTTTCATCTGTTTGGCTCTAGTCTCCTTCTAATCTACCTGTATCTCCTTTTGATTCTAATCATATATGATTGCTCTCAGGGGGAAAAGCTCCACTTTCTTTCTACTAAGTCATTTTTTTTTTCCTTTTTCTGAATGAACTCTATACAAGTAGCAATTCTAAGTCACATATCAAGCAGCGAAACTGATGAGTGGTGAGGAATTAAGGTTATAAAAAGTTCCAAGAACGAAAATTCTTAGTTTAGGTACTAGTAGGGAGAAAAAGAGATAGAGAAGATTAAGATTTTCCAAGCTGGTCAGGGAGCTGACCAGATTCAGGACAAACAGCATTAGCACAGTGGTTGTGGCTCAAAGACAAGAATTAGTGTGAGAAGGAAGAGAGATTAGGGAGAGGAGAGAGCCATGCCAGAGCATTACTGGGACTGTCTTCCCTTCGTCTTATTTATTTATTCTCCAACAGCCTATCAAATTCCTTATGTATATTTAAAAAATATATAACGTGTGCCTTTTTTTCCCATCTTTGAGAAACCATGCCTCCCCAACCTGACTGGTACACAGCTGTCCTTAAACTCGGAACAAAGCCATCTACGAACTCTGACTTTTTGCCTTGATTAAAAACAGGATCACCTCATTAGAATCATCCATAACTCATCTTTTCCATCTCTCATTACAGGATTTTCACTTCTTGTTGATATTTTCTCATTTTCCTTTGAGTGTAGACTCTGCTTAATACACCATTTCCTCGGGTTTATAAACAGGGATGCTCAATGTTCTTTTCTGTCTGATTCGTTACTAGCCTCAGAGGGACACCGACAATGATCCCTAATTCTTTCGAACCCTCTCCCAGTGTGTACTGCTAAATGCCCACGATACTGTGGTGCCTTCAGGAGATTATTTCCCTGCTGCCTCACTTCTGAGATTCTTCATTTACATGGTGCCATGTAAAAGATATGTTATGGCTTGTTGGTCATATTTCTTTTTATTCGTTTTGGTCCTCCTGATTATTTTTGCCATTATCACTAGAAATAATTCCCATGCGAGAAGGAAGGAGATACATGGGGTAGTGACATTTTAACTTAACACCACCAGACAGTATTTTCAAAGCTAAAATCAACAGAGTTGATGCCAAGAAGAATTAACATGTAGCTCAATATTATCCTCCATGGGAAGAAAGCCAAGAGAGTGATGTGGCTTGCCAAAACTCTGTAACCTTTTAATATGAGCACTGTCTTTCATTGGTATTATTTTTGCAGGGAAAAATAATCACAAACTCACTTTTTATGAGAATAGTTTGTCTCCTGTGAAATGTAGAATTAAAAGGAAAAAAAAAAGAGCTGTATTGTAATCTTATACTGAATATTATCTTTCCACTTTATTTGAAAACCATTTTTTTTTCCTGAATACATACTTTTTGCAACACTTTGGCAATAAGTTGGGCCCACAGATAGATTTGTTAGTTTAAGAGGTATCATAAAAGGTGACACTGGTTAAACTGCTTAAACTGGTTTGCAAATGTCAACTCTCCACATGTCTCCCTATGCTAAATTCCACAGCAGTGTTTGGTAGATTAAAATTGGCCTTTGTTTCTTTTGTTGTACAGAGCTGTTTATCTTGATGAAGTCCCAAGAGGTCACATTTGCTGTTGTTTCCCTTACCTTCTGTGAGGTGACTAGTCAGAAGTTGTTCCTCCCGAGCCCAAAGAGGTTGCTACCTGTGTCCTCCTAGAGGATTTTGATGTTTTCCTGTGTCACATTTAGTTATTTCATCTATATGATTTCACTCATACGTGGAATTTAAGAAACAAAACAGATGAACATGGGAAGCGGGGGGGGGGGGAAGAAGAAAGGGAAACAAACCACAAGAGATTTTTAATGATAGAGAACAAACTGAGGGTTGATGGAGGGAGGTGGTGGGAGATGGGCTAGATGGTGATGCCTTAAGGAGAATACTTGTGATGAGAACTGGGTGATGTATGTAAGTGATGAATCAGTGAATTCTACTCCTGAAACCAATATTGTACTGTATGTTAAATAAAAAAAAAATAATAATAATAATGCTCATTATGGAAAATGACATTGACAAATGCCAGAAATTGACATTGAAGTTGACAAATGCTATATTAGAGCTTTTTAAGTTTATTTTATCCTAAAGAGCTGGTTTACTGCAACACAGCTGTTTGCAACTAAAGATATAAACATAAAATCATGAATTATTATTAAACCTCAGATGTTAGATATTCTGTTCAAAATGCCATCTCTGACTTAAGCTAAAGGAAGTCTACACAGAGGTATCAGACTGTGAGTTCAGTGTAGACATCAGCTGGTGTTTAATAATTCCTATTCTAGCAATTCCTACTCAGATCATTGCTAAGTAGAAAGAAAGAAAGAAAGAAAGAAAGAAAGAAAGAAAGAAAGAAAAGTAATAATAGAAGTATTAGAGTGGACCATATGGGTATGCAGAAGTTCTATTCTCTACTTAACAATAGAAATTGAACAAAACCAAGAGACTTGAAGCACTGTTCTAATGTTTTATTTTCCCATTTTTATTCTTTGTTTAATATGTATTTTTGAGAAAGAGAGAGACAGAGAGAGAGAAGGAGACACAGAATCCGAAGCAGGATCCAGGCTCTGAGCTGTCAGCACAGAAACCAGTGCGGGGTTTGAACTCACAAACCGTGAGATCATGACCTGAGCTGAAATCAGTTAAGACTGAGCCACCCAGGTGCCCCCACATTTTTATTCTTTTAAAATATTTTGATTTGATCTGAAAAACTGTTTTCAAATTATCATATATTACATTTTTTTTAAATTTTGGAATACAGTGTGTTTTTTCCAAAGAAAGTTTGTCAGGTATGTAAAAATTACTTAATCACAACTTATTAAAACACCACATAATTTTGGTTAACATTCTATATCTCAAAGTTTTGATCCATTCCCATAAAATCTAATGGTTTATTTGGCCCATGGTATAAAATCCATATTATAAAATATAGTTCCACGTTCTTTCCTCCATGGCATGTATACAAGTTAATAACTATATATTTGTGTAATTCTTAACCAATATTTTTCTCTCACAGGGGAGGGGCTAATTCTGTTTCTCTTACTCTTATATCTCAAGAAGTGACACATTTCTGACAAATAATAAATAATTTTTGAAAGAGCAAATAACTGAACTGAAAAATAAACAAATATCTTTAATATAGTCTAAGCATTCTTCTCATTTCTTTCTCCAAAATAATTTTCTCTAAATAGAGCAGTTTGATGATTCCCAAATTACCTTTTACTTTGTACTCTATATACTTTTAATCTTTTTCTTGTCTCTGCTTGGAATGCTTATCTTCTATCTAGATTACGTGGTGAATGCCATGCATTTGTAATTGTTGGTTCTCTGATACCTTCCTTGGTAAAGTGGGCCAAAACAAAATTCATTTCTCTATCATTTGTTTACTTAGATCTTGTTGCGAAACATTAAGAATAATAAATAAGGTTAAATTAAGCTAACGGTATTCAATAGCACAAAAATGGAATCATGTATATTGATTGGAGTGCATATTAACTTTTCCATGTGTCTCTGCCTGTTTTAATTAGCAACTTAAAAAGTGGATTGAGTTACCATGTCCTTCTATTTTCTAGCTTTTTTTTTCTGTAGTGTTTTAGCTGCTTTAATTATTGCTGATCACTGACCTGAAGCAAAGAAGCAATTTTCTTGTAAACGTACTAATTACCAACTAAGTGCTTGGTATTTGGGGCATAAAAAGCAAGGAAGAAGTGCAAGAGTTAAGATGCTAATAACGACTGCTTAAATTTGTAGCATTTCTACTTTGAGAGACCAGATACTATGTTTCAATGTGAATTTCACAAACAATCTTTATTTACTTGAAATATTCTATCAAAACAACACTATTACAGCGTGTTGCTACCCTGAGTCACATTTTTAAATGTGTCACACTGTTAAAATAATGTGGGACAAATAGACCACTTAAATTCCGTGTTATTATTGGTCACTGTAAGTGTTATTGTTAAGGAGAAAAAAAGAAAGGGAAATTAGAGATTTATGATCATGTTATGTAAAAGGTCTCAAAATATTTTAGTCTAACACTATAGAATTTTATCAGACTTTAGTATTATATTATTCTATCC
The DNA here is from genome assembly GCF_018350195.1 of Panthera tigris. Classification (NCBI taxonomy): domain Eukaryota; kingdom Metazoa; phylum Chordata; class Mammalia; order Carnivora; family Felidae; genus Panthera; species Panthera tigris. The sequence goes on along the minus strand of NC_056663.1, from coordinate 175,437,070 downwards.
AATATGAACATCCAATCTGAAAAAAAAGATTAAAGTTTTCATCGAATGCATAGTCACTCAGAATATACAAAAGAAGATAAGGTTTAGCATGTGTTTCTAATTAGATGTTTATAACGTACAAAAAAAATTACTTAAAATTAGAAGGCACTTTGGCAGCCATCTAATCCTAACCAAAATCATTATAACACCCAAAGTTATATTTATTTACTTTTAATTTTATTTATTTATTTTGAGAGAGAGAGCGCACACACACACGATCAAGGGAGGGGCAGAGAGAAGGAGAGAGGAAAAAAATCCCCAAATCCCAAGCAGGTCTGTGCTATCAGCACAGAGCCCGACTCTGGGCTTGATCTTACAATGGTGAGATCATGACCTGAGCTGAAATCAAGAGTTGGATGTATCAGACTTTTTGATATGATGCAGTGAAGAAATTGCTTCACTGCAACTGGGGAGTGCTGCTTAACAAGGGTTGCAGGGGTGCCTTTTGCAAGGTCTGGGTTTGTGCTGTTGGATAACAGGAAGGGTCTAAGGGAAAGAGACTAGACTGAATTCTGTTTCTAAGGCAGGAGTAGAAGAGAGTAATAATCAAAGACAGGGTAATGTCATGAGGTATGAGCAGTGGAGTAATTGGGTAACCATAGTAACGGATTAAAAAAAATCACTGGTAAGGAAGAAAGTATTACTCAAAAAGGGGGTTCATATGGTATTTTACAACTGCTGTATGACTTTGGGAGAAACAAGGCTTCTTTTTAACTTTGCTTCTAACTGTACCTTTGTCCATCCTCCCAGACTGATTTTAAAGGTAGGGCTACTCTGTTTTTTACTCAACCCAAGCTTATTTTCACTCTTTGTGTACTTAAAAGTTTTATATTCTTTTATCACCATAAATGAGTGATACTCTTAGTCTGTTTAGGCTGCTATCACAAAAAAATACTATGAACTGAATGGCTTATAAAGAACAGAAATCTATTTCTCATAGTTTGGAGACTGAGAATTCCAAAATCTTGGTGCCAACGGATTTGGTGTCTGGTGAGCCCCCACTTCCTAGATGGCTGTCTTTCCACATTGGAAGGGGCGGAAGGGGTAAGGTTGCTTTCTAGGGTTATATCCTCATTACCTAATCACCTCCAAAAGACCTCATCTCCCAATACTGTCATTTTGAAAGTTAGGATTTCAGCACGGGAATTTTTGGGGCAAGGGAGGGCATAAACATTTAGATCATAGCACATTCCTATATAAATGTTGGTTATTGTAAGCAATGATTTTTTTTTCTTTAAAGACAATTTCCCTACTGTATTAAAGTTTCTGAGGGATCAGAAGTCTAGCTATGGCTTAACTGGACCCTCTACTCAATCTCCCAGACTGACACTCAAAGTGTAGTTCAGGATGTGACCTCATCTGAAGGCATGAGTGGGTGAGTGGGGAAAAATATGCTGCTAAGTTCATTCAAATTGTTGTCAAAATTGATTTCCTTGTGGCTGTGGGCTCCACATTTTTTTCTGGCTATAGTAGGAGGCCACAATCAGATCATTAAGCCACCTAAAATTCTTAAGGCTGCTAAAGTTTGTTGACATATGGATGTCTCAATGTAGCCACTTACTTTATTAAGCCTGCAAGGTGAATCTCTGGCTCTTGGCCATGTAATATAACTTAATCATGATAGCAATATAGCATTGCTTTGCCATATTCTGGTAGAAGAAAGAGGCAGGCCCTATTTGCACTCAATGGGAAGGGAACACAGAAAAGCATAAAAACCAGGAAGTGAAAATAATTGGAGATTAACTTACAATGACTAATGTCTCCACAATGACTAATGTCATATTTTATAGTGTGAAGCAAAACTCAATATGAATAGTGTTAGTACTACTCAATGACATCCATATTTTTCTTTCATCTACATTCTTTATTCACTTCATATAATTTTTTTCTATAGACATCAAACACCTGAAGGCAAGCTATTTTAATGCATTCAATTTTATTTGAAATCTATTAAAACTATTGACTTTTCACTTTGCATCTATATTTTTATATAAAAGTCCATGTTGCTCTCAGAGAATATTAAACAGGTCTTCAAGAACATGAGTGTAACTTCCAAAATCTGTTACACTGAAACTGGTTTTCTTTGGCCTTCCATCTCATTCATTATCTAAAGATGTATTTGCTTTGCAATTTCATAAAAGTGAAAAAAAATGTTTGCATATACATCTATCCATCATCCGTCTCTTAGCTGAAATACTGTGTTGAAAATATTTCCCTATGTTACTTTGTTGTTGGAAATATGTTTAAAAGCTATATTGAATTGTAACTTTTAGTCTTAGAAAAGTCCCCGAGGAAATGATAGCGATATTGGCTATTGTCTAGATAGCTAAAACATCGATAATTTTGAAGCAATTATTTTAAAAAATGAGTAACTGTTGACAGGTAATTACAACTTTTCAACACCTAATTAGGAATGTTGTCACAGAGGTATCTTTTCCTTCTTTCAGCCACACAAAGTATCTCTTTCATTATAGTGTCTGGTATACAGCCAATACTATAGAAACTGCTCTGTAGGTTCAACAAACAGTTGTTCAAAAAAGTCTCAGGGCAAACAAGTTCGTGTGAATCCACAGTGATACACATGTTCTTTGACTAATTCAGAGATCTTGGATTTTACTTAAACATATATATTTGAAATGTAATTGTTTTTCTCTTAAGGGAAATCATTCCAAGAAGACATCATAAAACACATTAAGAGAATGTTGCATTTTTGTTGTATATTTTTATACAAGGCAATCATTTCATCGGGATGACCTCATCAGAATTTTAAGAGAATTATTAGCTTTGCATATCGAACCCTAGTTATTCAAAGAAGTATCTTCAGGAGTTAGAGATTAAAGACACTCTGTGGAGATGTAACCAACCCCTAGCACCATTTGAACCAAAGGAGCTCCACTTTTACATTCTATCAATCTATGATTATTGATCGATCAATTGATCAATCAATATGGTTAGTTCTTCAAAAAGTTTTCAGCTCTCCTTAAATTAACTTAGAATTTTGAAAAACCTGTTCTAATTGGCATACAGATGTATTGTTTATTTAAAAGTACTGAACAACCTATTCTAAAAGTCACATGAAAATAGAAAGGATCAAAATAGCACAGAAAATCTTAAAAAAAAAGAACAAAGATCGAGTACCTATTCTAGTGCACATCAAAGTTTATTTTAAAGGTACAGTGATTAAGTCTCAAACAAAGAAGTGCAGAAGCCAAAGGACTTTGAACACCAGAGCCTGGGAGGAAAAGAGACTGAATCTACTAGGTAGAAAATGGGAAAGCTGGAAAAAAGATAGGTGGGTAAGTGAAAACTGGGGAAGATAAAAAAAGGCGGTGTGGGCACAGAGGTGAGGGACCCCCTTCTGCGGAGAGACAAAGGGAAGAGAAACAGTGGCTAGGGAAATGCAGGACTGTATCTGGACAGGAGAAAGACCTCGGACTGAGACTGAGATGGATCCGATCTCTAACTGTGTGGCTCTCTTCGGACGGGGGCCTGCTCCCTGTATGAGCACCTGGAGATGAGGGGAGCCAGGGGCCTGGGTGCGGTGGTAGGTCAGGGGCTCAGTTCTCAACTGGAGAAAGTGGTTCCCTCCCTGGAGGGCTGCACAATAGCACAGAACCTGCTTGGGTCCTCCACCCACCCCCCCCCCCCGCCCCCACTGGCGCAGTGGCTGGGCCTAGGGCGAAGTCTGCAGGAGGAAAAGACTGCCGTCTCCCTGGAGTGCGTGGGAAAAGACAAAGCCTGCCTGCTCCTGCCACCCTGGGGGCTCACCGAGCCGAGGGCGGTGGCTCAGTCCTCAGTAAGAGAAGGCAGTCCTCCCTGAAGTGCTGTGGCACAGGCAAAGCCAGCTGGGACCACAGATCGGGAGGCAGTGAGGCGCTTCCCCACTGCCAGAGCGAACAGAGCAGGATTTTGAATCCTAGCCAAGTGCGGGGTCAGCGGAGTTGGTGGAGTGGGAAGGACCACCCCGTCTGCACCCAAGGCACAGTGAGGACGACTCAAATGGAGTCCACCAGGTCCAGCTCCATGGAGAAGAGACTGGGAGATCACCATTCCCCGCCCCGCGCCCCCACCACCACCAAGGCGGTGCCTCAGGGATCACTCCCCGGGCCAAAGTGGAGGTGGGTCCAGGCTACACCAAACCACACCCCTTGGCGTATCCACCTGAGCGGCACAGACCCTGCAGAAAGCTCCTCCCGACAAGCGCTGCAGCATTGCCTGGATTAACTCGAGGTCAATTCTGGATATATAGATATATTCTCCCTCCCCCTGCCCCCATTTCTCTTCCTTATCTCTTCCCTCCCCTAGGCTGGTTGCTCTGGTTATTGGTCTGTCTAAACAGGCATATTTCATCCATTGTCTTGATACATGTTTACACCTCCTGCTTTACACTCCTTTGTCTCACTATATACAGCGAGATTATATATATATATATATATATATATATATATATATATATATACACACACACATATATATATATATATATATATATACACACACATATATATATTCAAGACATATAGTTTCTCTCTCTGGGTAACTTTATCTTCCTTTCGTTTTCCCTGCCTCCTTCTTTATTTTCTTTCTGTCTCTCCGGATTAAGCCTTTTAGTCTCTCTGCCTAATCAATGCTTATTTTTTCTCCCCAATGCTCCTGTCGTTTCTCTCTTTGTCTGTGCTCTTCCATTAGCCCCACCTCCACCCTCGTCTTTACATATAGTAGGTGTTTTGGGGTTTTTTTTGCTTTTAGTCTTTAGGTTTTTGTTTTTGTCTATTTGTTTGTGTTATTTGTGTGTTTGTGTGTTTTTGTCTCCTATTTGTCTAGCTGTTTTCCTTTAGGGCTACTCCAAGGAACAAATCAAAGCACACTCGGTGGAGGGTTCAAAATATTACTATGAGTAGGGTAATAAAATAACCAAAGTCACAACAAAAGAGAGCAAGCAACAATCCCCAAAAAAACACTTCCTGAAGGGCCAGGCCCTGGACAGTGTATGATCCTCATTTAATATAGCAGTGCTGGTAGGTGCAGAGCATACGACAAGCTTTTAAAATGCGTAAGGGACAGAAAACTGGCCAAAATGATGAAACGGAAGAATTCTCCTCAAAAGAAATTCCAGGAAGTAGTGACAGCTAATGAATTGATCAAAACCGATTTAAGCAATATAATGGAAAAATAATTTGGAATAATAGTCATAGAATTAATTACCGGGCTTGAAAAAAAGCATAGAGTACAGCAGAGAATCTATTGCTACAGAGATCAAGCGGCTAAAAAATAGGCATGATGAATTAAAAAATGCTATAAATGAGGTGAAAAATAAAATGAAGGTGGCCACAGCATGGATTGAAGGGGTAGAGGAAAGAATAGGTGAATTAGAAGATAAAATTAGGGAAAAAGAGGAAGCTGAGAAAAAAGAGATTAACAAAATCCAGGAGTACAGGGGAGAATTAGAGAACTAAGTGATGCAATCAAATGCAACAATATCTGTATCATAGGAATTCCACAAGAAGAAGAGAGAGACAAAGGGGCTGAACGTATACTTGAACAAATCATAGCTGAGAACTTCCCTGATCTGGGGAAGGAAACAAGCATTGAAATCCAAGAGGCACAGAGAACTCCCCTCAGATACAACTTGAATCGATCTGCACAACATATCATACTGAAACTGGCAAAATACAAGGATAAAGGCAGAATTCTGAAGCAGCTAGGGATAAACGGGCCTTAACATACAAAGGTAGACACATAAGGGTGGTAGCAGACCTATCTACCGAAACTTGGCAGGCCAGAAAGGAATGGCAGGAAATATTCAATGTGATGAATAGAAAAAATATGCAGCTGAGAATCCTTTATCCAGCAAGCCTGTCACTCAGAATAGAAGGAGAGATAAAGGCTTCCCCAAACAAACAAAAACTGAAGGAATTCATCACCACTAGACCAGCCCTACAAGAGATCCTAAGGGGGATTCTGTGAGTGAAATGTTGCAAGGACCACAAAGTACCAGAGACACCACTACGAGCATGAAACCTACAGATGTCACAATGATCCTAAACACATATCTTTCAATAATAACACTGAATGTAAATGGACTAAATGTTCCAACCAAAAGACGTACGGTATTAGAATGGATAAAAAAACAAGACCCATCTATTTCCTGTCTATAAGAGACTCATTTTAGGCCTGAGGACACCTTCAGATTGAAAGTGAGGGGATGGAGAACTATCTATCATGCTACTGGAAGTCAAAAGAAAGCTGGAGTAGCCATACTTATATCAGACAAACTAGACTTTAAAGGCTGTAACAAGAGATGAAGAAGGGCATTACATAATGATTACAGGGTCTCTCCATCAGGAGGAGCTAACAATTATAAATGTCTATGCACCGAATTCGGAGGCAACCCAAATATATAAAATAATTAATCACAAATATAAGCAACCTTATTGATAAAAATGTGGTAATTGCCAGGGACTTTAATACTCCACTTACAACAATGGATAGAACATCTAGACAGAGAATCAATAAAGAAACAAGGGTTCTGAATGATACATTGGATCAGATAGACTTGACAGATATATTTAGAACTCTGCATCCCAAAGCAACAGAATATACTTTCTTCTCGAGTGCACATGGAACATTCTCCAACATGAATCACATACTGGGTCACAAAACAGCCCTTAATAAATATGAAAGAATTGAGAGCATAACATGCACACTTTCAAATTACAATGCTATGAAACTTGAAATCAACCACAGAAAAAAGTCTGGAAAACCACTAAATGCATGGAGGTTAAAGAGCATCCTACTAAAAAATGAATGGGTCAATCAGGCAATTAGAGAAGAAATTAAAAAGTATATGGAAACAAATGAAAATTAAAATACAACAACCCAAACGCTTTGGGATGCAGCAAAGGTAGTCCTGAGAGGAAAATACATTGCAATCCAGGCCTATCCCAAGAAACAACAAAATTCCCAAATACAAAATCTAACAGCATACCTAAAGGAAATAGAAGCAAAACAGCAAATACACACCAAACCCAGCAGAAGAAGAGAAATAATAAAGATCAGAGAAGAAATAAACAATATAGAATTAAAAAAAACTGTAGAACAGATCAATGAAACCAAGAGTTGTGTTTTGTTTTTGTTTTTTTTTTTTTAAATAAACAAAATTGATAAACCTCTAGCCAGGCTTCTTAAAAAGAAAAGGGAGAAGACCCAAATAGATAAAATCATGAAAAAATTGAATTATTACAACCAATCCCTCAGAAATACAACCAATTAACAGGGAATACTATAAAAAATTATATCCCAACAAACTGGACAACCTGGAAGAAATGGACAAATTCCTAAACACCCACACACTTCCAAAACTCAAACGGGAAGAAATACAAAATTTGAACAGACTAATGAAGAAATTGAACTAGTGAAGAAATTGAATCAATTATCAAAAATCTCCCAACAAATAAGAGTCCAGGACCAGATGGCTTCCCAGGGGAATTCTACCAGACATTTAAAGCAGAAGTAATACTTTCCTTCTCAAGCTGTTCCAAAAAATAGAAAGGGAAGGAAACTTCCAGACTCATTCTATGAAGGAGCATTACTTTGATTCCCAAACCAGATAGAGACCCAGCAAAAACAAAGAGAACTATAGGCCAGTATCCTTGATGAATATGGATGCAAAAATTCTCAAGAAGATACTAGCAAATCGAATTCAACAGCATATAAAAAGAATTATTCACCATGATCAAGTGGGATTCATCCTTGTGTTGCAGGGCTGGTTCAATATTCACAAATCAATCAATGTGATACATCACATTAATAAAAGAAAAGAAAAGAACCATATAATCCTTTCAATCGATGCAAAAAAGCATTTGACAAAATTCAGCATCCTTTCTTAATAAAAACCCTCAAAAAGTCGGGATAGAAGGAATATACTTAAACATCATAAAAGCCATTTATGAAAAGCCTACAGCTAACATCATCCTCAATGGGGAAAAAGTGAGAGCTTTCCCCCTCAGATCAGGAACACAACAGGGATATCCACTCTCACCGCTGTTGTTTAACATAGTGTTGGAAGTTCTAGCATCAGCAATCAGACAACAAAAGGCATCAAATGAAAGGCATCAAAATTGGTGAAGATAAAGTCAAGCTTTCACTTTTTGCAGATGACATGATACTATATGTGGAAAACTCGATAAACTCCACCAAAAGTCTGCTAGAACGAACACATGAATTCATCAAAGTCACAGGATACAAAATTAGTTGTATTTTTATACACCAATAATGAAGCAACAGAAAGACAAATAAAGAAACTGATCCCATTCACAATTGCACCAAGAATCATAAAATACCTAGGAGTAAACCTAACCAAAAATGTAAAAGATCTGTATGATGAAAACTATAGAAAGCTTATGAAGGAAATTGAAGAAGATACAAAGAAATGGAAAAATATTCCATGCTCATGGATTCGAAGAATCAATATTGTTAAAAAGTCAATACTACCCAAAGCAATCTACACATTCAATGCAATTCAAATCAAAATTGCACCAGCATTCTTCTTGAAGCTAAAACAAGCGAGCAATCCTAAAATTTGTGTGGAACCACAAAAGGCCCCGAATAGCCAAAGTAATTTTTAAGAAGATCAAAGCAGGAGGCATCACAATCCCAGACTTTAGCCTCTAGTACAAAGCTGTAATCAAGATGGTATGTTATTGGCACAAAAACAGACACATAGGCCAATGTAATAGAACAGAGATTCCAGAATTGGACCCACAAATGTGTGGACAACTAATCTTTGACAAATCAGGAAACAATATCCAATGGAAAAAATACAATCTCTTTAACAAAATGGGAGAACTGGGCAGCAACATGCAGAAGAATGAAACTAGACCACTTTCTTACACAATTCACAAAAATAAACTCAAAATGGATGAAGGACCTGAATGTGAGACAGGAAACCATCAAAACCCTAGAGCAGAAAGCAGGAAAAAAACCTCTCTGACCTCAGCCGCAATAATTTCTTACTCGATACATCTCCAAAAGCAATGTAATTAAAAGCAAAAATAAACTATTGGGACCTTGTCAAGATGAAGAGCTTCTGCACTACAAAGGAAACAATCAACAAAGCTAAAAGGCAACCAATGGAATGGGAAAAGATATTTGCAAATGACATATCGGATAAAGGGCTAGTATCCAAAATCTATAACGAGCTCACCAAACTCCACACCCGAAAAACAAATAACCCAGTGAAGAAATGGGCAGAAAACATGAATAGACACTTCTCTAAAGAAGACATCCAGATGGCCCACAGGCACATGAAAAGATTCTCAACTTCACTCCTCATCAGGGAAATACAAATCAAAACCACACTGAGATACCGCCTCACGCTGGTCAGAGTGGCTAAAATGAACAAATCAGGAGACTATAGATGCTGGAGAGGATGTGGAGAAATGCGAACCCTCTTGCACTGTTGGTGGCAATGCAAACTGGTACTTTCGCTCTGGAAAACAGTGTGGAGGTTCCTCAAAAAGTTAAAAATAGATCTACCCTATGACTCAGCAATAGCACTGCTAGGAATTTACCCAAGGGATACAGGAGTGCTGATGCATAGGGGCACTTGTACCCCAATGTTTATAGCAGTACTTTCAACAATAGCCAAATTATGGAAAGAGCCTAAATGTCCATCAACTGACAAATGGATAAAGATGTGGTTTATATATACAATGGAATACAATTTGGCAATGAGAAAGAATGAAATCTGGCCATTTGTAGCAATGTGGATGGAACTGGAGAATATTATCCTAAGTGAAATAAGTCATACAGAGAAAGACAGATACCATATGTTTTCACACCTATGTGGATCCTAAGAAACTTAACAGAAGACAATGGGGGAGGGGGAGGGGGAAAAAAGTTACAGAGAGGGAAGGAGGCAAACCATAAGAGACTTAAATATTGAGAATAAACTGAGGGTTTATAGGTGTGGGGGAGAGGGGAAAGTGGGTGATGCTCACTGAGGAAGGCACCAGTTGGGATGAGCACTGGGTGTTGGATGGAAACCAATTTGACAATAAATTATATATAAAAAATAAAACTGAAAAGAGATGACAAAAATAAATAAATAAATAAATAAATAAATAAATAAATAAAGATACAGTGATTAAGTAAGTAGTTTTGGATACAAAGTGAAATAAACAGATAAATACAAAAAGGAAAAAAGGCACACATATATTTATGATTAGTTGTTTTATAACAGAGTGGTACTTCAGAGGGATATGGTGCTTTCGATAAATGATGCTGAATCAATTGGCTATCCATATGGAACAGGTGAAACTTAATCACTTCCTTTATACCAGACAAAAAAGCTGTGTTCCAGGGGCATTCTAGTCATGAATTTGCAATGCTTTTAGAAAGAATATCTTCTCAAATTTGAATTAGATAACAATTTCTTAAAAAAGGCCGAGTACAGTAAAATAAAGGAAATATTAATAAATCAGATTCTAATTAAGAACTCTGTTAACAGAGTAGTGATGGACTCTTCCATATGTTGGAAATTGATGGGTAAATTTCAAAACTTCTCTTAAAATACAATTGCAAAAGGACCTTGACACAGTCATTTCATTTGAAACAATGATATGAAAGTCATTAAAACTGTAGAGTACTTTCAATATATGTTCACATCAGCATTATTTGTATCTATAAAATGTTGGAAACAATGAAACTCTCAAATTTAAAAAAAATTAATGATTAATATTAAATGTATACAATGGAATGTAATATAGCCATTGAACACATCATTTAAAGATTTTTTTTCATTAAACATTCAGTTTATGGAGACTTAATAAAATAATAAAATTGAAAAAATATACGCCAAAATGTCTTTACGCTAAGAATCTCTTTTTTAACATTATCTATAAAGAAAAAGTAAAATGTAACAATACTGTAAGCATGAGGTTAAAGTGTATATAGATAAAAGATATAAAGAATATATAATTATACACTTGAGAACTAAAGGAACAAATGATTTTGAAATAATGATCATATTTTATGAACTCACTGAATGAAATGATTTTCTTAGATTCATTTCAGTATCCTAGAATTTATAGAAAGAGCAGTCCTTATAAACTTGGGTTTCTAAATCTTTCATTTCTTAGTAGAATGAAGAGAGGGAGAATGGATGGAACATAAGAAATTAGACAAAGGGTCTACAGATTAGAGATCTTCAAAAACAAAATACATATTCCCCAGAAGGAGTTAAGGTGAGATAAAGCCCAAACACTAAAAGTCCAATTTATTAAATGCAAGACATGAAAATGCAGAACTTCTGTAATAAAGACTTCCTACTCTTCTGGTCTGCTTAGAGTACCTCTTTGCCTTTGCCTTATTTTTATTTTTCCACCTGTATTTCACATTGCAAATGCTGAAATGAGAAACCTCAGTAGGATTTCCTGAACAGGTCCTAGATAATGGAAAAGACTTCAGAGTGCTTCCAAGGGATTCCTGTTCCTCAAATTTTCCCAATTACTGACCTATCTATATTGAAGAATATATATTCATTCCATGAGAGTTGCTTCTAAATCGAGTAAAGCAACATACTTGAATAATACAACGTTGAGAAAATCTCCAAGGAACAACCCAGGACCATACATATGTAGTCTTCTCATTCAACCAAGATCCTGTGACCTTTCACCCATTAAATTTTAGAAGAATGGCTTTTCTTGGTGGACATCCACACATCAATTTGAGACCACAGTTCAAATAAAGTTACTTGGAAAAAAGATCCTGTAGGAATTGCTTTATAAATAGGATAGAGAGTGGAGACAGTGGTTCTTTTATGAAAAGGGCAAAATTCTCTGCCTTTGTCTACTCTCTTGAAAACCCTATAGCCAATCTGGTTTGAATTCCCAATTGTGCTTTAATCTCAGTGGATCAAAATCTTATGAGCCAAATGTAGAAATTGTTAGAAGGGGAAATCAGTTGATGTCCTTGGATCAGGTTGCCCAAATGCCTAGAGGAAGTGATTTGGGAAGAGACGATTTTTCCCTGGAGGTAAGGAAGACAACACAAGGATCACAATTTTTTGCACTGGGTATGCCCAATGTCCTCTATGCTTTGCTCATTATTCCCATCTCCCATGCACACATATCAGTCAAGTCCAATTTTAAATCTTATGTATCAGAATAAATGAGGACAAACCTGTGTGAAACAAGACAGTGGGCCAGAAAATCCCACAAATTATTTGTAACTTTAGTGGAAACAGGCATCCAGTTAAACAAGAAGAAGAAATGGACATAGTTACAGTGTGTACCTTCTACAGACATAAACCAAGTAGGGTTTCTGAAAGTAAAGCCAATAGGATACTATATATAATACTGGTCATCTCATTTGGGTGCATTCAGAAAAATGGCTTTATCTTGGCTCTATAGCTGTTAAATAAAAATAAACACTAAACTGGAAGTTAAGCATGCTTTCCTGGAATCACAGGGTGTTAGGTATAGCATTGGAAAATTTATCTAACCTATTTTATGCTAAATGGGACACTAAAATGAGAGTGAGTCTCAATGATTTAAGACGGTTTTTCTGGGTTTTACATTTTGTTGTTCTCTTTTGTTTGATCTTTAGATTTGAAGTCATTTTTTTTTTTTTGTAATCCATTCTACACTCCCTGGATTAAGGAAAACATGCATATTTGCATATTGAAATAGTAGTGTCTACTAGATGCGTAAAAAAATAAAAAATAAAACATACTCTTTGGAAAGTAAGTTCTCACTCTTTCCTCACAGATATGGTGCTGTGGGATTCTTTCCTGGCTCCTCCAATCAGGACATGTCTTGAAGAAGAAATAGTTGTCTCTTTCATGTAAGTAGTACAAAAAAAAAAAAAAAAAAAAGGAGAGAGTGGAGCAGTAGCTCCCAGAGAAGAGAGCTTTGCAGACAGCATTCAAATTGATGCTAATTCCTTTAGAATGATCCATTGAAGTGCTAATGATGCAGTCTCACTGCCTCTGGACTAAATGTTCTGAACTCTGCTTCCTCCCTCAGTACTCTACTATCTCTACAGTGCAAAATGAAAGTTACAGCTGCGGACATTCTGCTAAACAGTAGGCATTTTTTTCACAAGACAACTTACTACAGGGAATTGTAGCAAATGGGGAAAAACCTTTCTACGATGACCGGTGCTGTTTTACTTATTTTAATGACAGAGATAAGTGACCATCTCCCAGGAAAGCTTCAGACAAGGCACAACTATAATTTCTTGGGTGTAACCATGTCCCAAGAATTAAAATTCCATATGGGTGCAAGCTTTTTGTTGTCCTCAAGGGTGGCTTTTGAATGAAGAAAAGTCTTCTCAGAAATTCAAGCAATTAGCATTCAGTTTATGAAAGCTTCAGTCTCAAAACTTGACCTCCACCTTAAGCTTTTAAATTCAGCTTGCAAATCTTATTAGACTATGCATGAGTCTAGTGAATTTTAACAAACTTTGAGTAATTTTGTTCTTCTCTACGAATTCAAAAACTTTTAAGCAGAATTTACATACTTAATATATTTGTTTTATTCGTCAGGATTCAATATTCAGATTTAATCTTCTGAGCACTTAACTGATTCTTACGAATATAAAGAAATGAAATTTACACACGCTGTGAACCTCAACTTCTCTTCCATGCTGTAGTGCCACACATACATTTAATAAGATTTAAAGATAAAATATAATGTTAAGTCAATTACTCACATGTATTAAATTTGAGTAACAAGGTAGTTATTCTAAAAGGCATGGGCAGAAAGAGCTGCACAGGGGTTGTCAGGGGTGATGGTTATACACTTTCAAGTCGGGAGGGGGTTAGGGACAGCACAAGCCTCCGAGGAATTTTGGAAACGAGGTTTCCAGGACCTTGAGAGGACTAGCCAGTGTTAGGAAAGTGTCATTTATTACTGTTTAGTAACCCTTTATTCATGAGACCCTTTTAGATATATATCATTGGGCCATACACTTGGAGGATAATTGCTAACATATGTCTTAGGTAGTAGAGATACAGGAAGTTTCCAAAGAAATTTCGATATGTTTAAAGTAGACTCACAGGATGCTGGGGGTTCAGGATAATATTAAGGTAAGGTTGCCTTTTGCCCTTAGCCAAGTGTCAGCATCTAGGCGGCTGAGCTCCCAAAAGAAGGTCACTTTGCCTGTTTTAAGGACGTTCCATGGGCGGTAAGTAGTAAGAACATTTAATTTTTTCTTTTGCCTTTGTTTCCCACATCACCTATCAAATACGTTTGGCCTCTCTTTGTTTATTTTTTATATTTACTAATTTCTCTAAAATCATTTTTATTTAAGAAAAAGTGTGATTTTCCCACCTCTTAATTCTTCATCTTTAGTTCTTGCTGTTTTTCATCATAATTTAATATACATTTTTGAACAGATTTTTCTCCCTCACCTCTACTTTTTGACCTGTCCGCTCCCTTTTCATATGTTCCTTAGATCCAATAATCTCATGTTTACCTTTAATAATTTTGATGTAATTATTTTTAACGTTCTTTAAAATCACTTAGAAATACTAGTTTATAGTTCTTTTTTACATTTTTTAAAACAGTTATCTATTTTTGAGAAAGAGAGAGAGACAGAGTGTGAGTGGGAGAGGGGCAGAAAGAGGGAAGCACAGAATCCAAAAAAGACTCCAAGCTCTGAGCTGTCAGCAAGGAGCCCAACGCGGGGCTCGAACCCACAAACCCGAGATCATGACCTGAGCCAAAGTCAGACACCTAACCAACTGAGCCACCCAGGCACCCCACTGGTTTACAGGTCTTATCTGTTTTGGTTATGTAACTCTTCTTGTAATTTTGTTGCATGTAAACCAATTATTCTGCTTATTATTCTTTTTATAGTTATATGAGATTTGACTTCAGTCTTTTCCTCTAGCTTATATTTAGGTAAGGTCTATTTTCCTGTATTCTTAGGAGGTGCTTGTTGTATAAGGATAGAAATTTTGAGCCAGGATGTTTTTCAAGCTACATAGTTCTAGGGTTCCCTCTTCTGTTTTTCTACAAGTGTTGAAACATCCAGACTTCTTTATGAAGTATGCCTCTTACTTCTTTCTCCCTTTTGTCCAGGCCTTCTCTGTCTCTGTCTCTCATTCTCTCTCTTTTTTTAAAATCCATTCCTAGATTTCTTATTCAATTTAGATTAGATCACAGGTTTCACACTGTTGAAGGAATTTATCATGGAAGGAAATTTTAGGTGGTAAATTTCCAGAGTTTATAGGGTTAAAGCCATCTCCAAATGGACTGAATTTCCACCCATCTTGCCCTCAGCAATAAATTGTAAACTGTATAGCCTATACCCAGTTTTGAATGCTATTCTCAAACCAAGTCATTAAAGTTTCTATGACTATTAAAGACCCTTCATTTGCGTAGCCTGTTGGCTCTTTTTCTGGATTCTCAGGTTCTCAAAGAAATGAGAAATTCCTTGTCTTATTATTATTATTTTTGATTAATTTGCTTTTGTTCATCAAATCTTTATGCTTATGATAATTTGACCCATTCTATTTCTGTTTTATAATTTATAGATACACTTTTTACTAGTTTTGTTGACATTTTTCCTCGGTCCCCCCCCCCCCCCTCATTTTTAGTGGAAGAGATTCAAGGAATTAGATTATCAAACAAAAGAAAACAAAACTAAACACACCATTGCAGAAATTTTGTTTTCTTGTTCTTCTGTTGTTTAAATGTTCCTCATCTACCCATCTAATATTTAGTATTTATGGTACATTCTGTATAATTTATTTTATTTTATCTTGAGAGGTCCAAATTTATTACCAAAAAAATGATTGTTTTCTTTATAAAATCATACAATTTTATTTCTTTTTAAAATTATTAAAAAAAAGGGGGGGCACCTGGGTGGCTCAGTCAGTTGAGCGTCCATCTTCAGCTCAGGTCATGATCTCACAGTTCATAAGTTTGAGCCCAGCGTCAGGCTCTGTGCTGACAGCTCAGAGCCTGGAGCCTGCTTTGGATTCTGTGTCTTGCTCTCTCTCTGCCCCTCCCCTGCTCATGCTCTGTCTCTCTCTCTTTCTCAAAAATAAAAAATAAAAGATTAATTTTTTTTACTTATAAAAAAAATTATGCCTATTTTTTTCATGTGTATCATCCTCTCACAAACATTTTGCAAACTCGTTGCTTTTTCTGTTTTTGTTTTTGTTTTTGGTTTTTGTTTTTGGGTTTTTTTTTTTTTTTTTTTTTTTTTGCCTAGTGTAATTCTGCTATACATTAGCTTTGGGTTTGCTATGTGAACGATAAAATTAAAGTGATATAAATGATTTTATGATGGTTTATTCAGTGTAGGGTGAGCTGAAATAGTGTAAAGTGATTTATGTAACTGAGTATTAACTATTAAAATATATATTTTGTTTGATTTTTAGTGCATCATTACTTTTCTATAAATTACTTAAAATAATATATTATAGGGGCACCTGGGTGGCTCAGTCGGTTAAGCATCCGACTTTAGCCAAGGTCATGATCTCACAGTCTGTGAGTTCGAGCCCTGCGTTGGGCTCTGTGCTGACAGCTCAGAGCCTGAAGCCTGATTCAGATTCTATGTCTCCCTCTCTCTCTCTGCCCTTCCCTTGCTCATGCTCTGTCTCTCTTTGTCTCACAAATAAGTAAAAACATTAAAAAAATAAAAATATATATGTATTGTAAGCTCCTTGCATTATAGTAACAAGATTTCAATTTTTTATCGTTGTCTTAGGATCATGTTTCATTTAATAAATACTTATTTAATACCTGCCATGTACTGTTCAGGAAACAATGGTGAATATGAGATGTGAGGTGTCTGTTCTCCTACGTTGCTAATAATTACATGAATTATTTGAATCTGGTATAAATGGCATCAGAAAATTGACTAAATCTAAGTAGAGACAGAACATTTCTTTGAATGTGATTCCTTGAATAAAAATCTGGTTAGGTATAAGTGTTGACATTTATATTTATTAAGGCAGATGATAGATAGAATGTTGCCGTTTCCATTGTGAACATACATATCAAGAAAAAAAGTACTTGGTTACATTCTCCCTTGACATACTCAGGTTTACTTTGCTACCTAGACTATTTCATCAGAAAACAGGCAGCTTTCTCTTAAGTTGTTTTCATTCCTTCAGTAAAACAAATTCTCTTTGAGACATTTAAATTCACATTTTGAATTTCCATGATACCCCTCTCTTCTCTTCAGTAACCATTTTAATCCAATTCTAACTGACAAATTCTTCCTCAAAAGAAAATGGATAAAATCCATCCGCTTGAAAATGGGACTTAATATGACCCCTTTGGCCTGGCATGAGGGTTTATTTATGAAAAAAAAAAAATAATTACTACTTGTAGATTTGGTCACCTTTGTTTTTTTTATCTCAGTATATGATATATTACAAAGAACTGTTTATTTATTTACATGTTTTAAATATTTTTGGAGTAACTACATGAACTGAACATTGCTTTTAAATGTTTTTGTGTTAGAACTTAAGAGTTACACATTTAGTTTTATACGTTAATAACCATGGTTATAGATATTGAGAAATACCAAGGAAATCTCTGGATAGCCAAATGGGAGTCCAGTGGTTACTTTTAAGTATACTGTCTTTTGAAAGATGCTATAAAGAAATATATATATATATATATATATATATATATATGTGTGTGTGTGTATATATATAAAATAAATAAATATACATATAAATATAAACACATATATATATTTCTTAGATTATTTTGAATGAGTGGTATCTTTTTTTTGTTGTCAGAGGATTAAATATTTATTTTTATTTGAAGCATATTATATGTATATATTATTTGAGGCATATTATATATACATATACAATATGTATAATATTATATACATGTAATATGCTTCAAATAAAAGTAAATATTTAATCCTCTGACAAAAAAAGGATGAGATCACTCACTCATAATAATTTAAGAAAATTAAACATTTGCAAAGAATGAAATTGTTTTTACATTTATCATCATTATATGGCTACTTAGCATAAAAAGAACAAAATATTGTCACATTTTAACATCCATAGGTATAATTATATTTTTGCTGAAGAAATAATATTCATTAACAAAATGAATGTCTTTCCTTTAGAGAGACATGAAAGAGAGACCTCATGAAATATAGGCAAGTTGTTTGTACATTTTGTCTTGAATTGATTTCATATTTCTGAGTTCACAAGCGGGGATTTAGTGTAGCAAGAAGCAGAAATGAAAAGGATATATGGGTGGCAAGCCATTCATAACTTTTCAAACACTTATCAAAACTGTCTATAGAAAGTATTTTCACACTTCTATAATAGTTATCATTTTTACCTGACAAATTTATCACCAAAATGAAAGACTTAGTAGGTGTGAATTCAAAAGCTCTCTGCTAATCATAATTTATTAGCATTTCAGAAGGGTGCCAGATGTCTCTTGAATTTATTTTTTCTGAGTTGTTCCAATTTTAAATTATTACTAATGTTACTAGTACTACTTGTAGGTAAATGTCCTTGAATGAATTCCAACCGGTTATAGGCACTATACGATACTCTAAAATGGAGTCAAGCCTGAGTGTCTCTGTTTAACTGTTAGCTTTCTGCTCACAGGCATTTATTTGCATACACGTAAAAACAGATAACAGGTTAAAGGAGAAGGTCCATAATAATTTATGAAAAGAGCCAATACGATGGGCAAGGCATGGTATATACATACATATATATTTTTAAAACTTGGTTTTTGCCCCTTAGTTGTTTCTTTTTTCCACTCAATTTATGTTTAAGTTTTTTTGTATATTTCCATAACATTAAGTACATCTCACTATTTTTCCATGTAAGCATTTAAAACCATAAATGTCTAAGTATAGATTTATTTTCCTCCCACAAATTTTGGCATATGATTCA
Source organism: Panthera tigris (assembly GCF_018350195.1). Classification (NCBI taxonomy): domain Eukaryota; kingdom Metazoa; phylum Chordata; class Mammalia; order Carnivora; family Felidae; genus Panthera; species Panthera tigris. The sequence continues at coordinate 175,418,127 of NC_056663.1, read as the reverse complement.
TTTTCATTAGATACAAAATATTTTAAAATTCATCTTGTGTTTTCTTTTTTTTTTCTTAAGGAGGAGTTGATATTATTTAATTTTCAAATATTTGGAGTTTCTTTAGTACCCTTCTGTTACTGATGTCTAATTAAATTTAACTATGATCAGAGAATATATTGTATATAAATTGAGTCTGTGTAACTTGAGAAAATTTATTTCATGGCTCAGGATGTGATAATCATAATCAATGTCCCTATGAACTTGAGCAGAATGTACTCTTTTGTTGTTGGGTATAGGGTTTTACAAATGTAAATTTGTTTGATACTTTTCAAATGTTCTATAATTTTAGTGTTTTTCTTAAGTCTAATTCTCACACCAATTACTGAGAGAAAGATGCTGAAATTTTCAACTGCTTGCAGATTTGATTTTTCATTTGAGTTTATTTTTTTCTTGCATTCTGAAGCTTTACAACAGTATCCTTCCATTTCTTCCATCATCTCTTGAGGTATATTGATCTATTTTCCTAAGGTATATATTTGAAATTCACAAAGCCTTGATACTATTTTGCTTTAACCAAACAACTATCTTTTAAAGATTTCTTTACATACTAAAAATTATATTTAGTAGCATAGTTTTATCTGCCCATTTCATTATCTGTCATTTCTAGGTTTAATTCTATCCAGAATTTTTTTTTTCTTGTTATGGGTCATATTCTTCTGCTTCCTCATTTGTTGCTGTTGTTGTTTTTATACAACATGTAATTTTCTGTTGCTGAGTGGTAAACTTTATTGTTCTTTTTTCAAAGATTGTTAAATAATTTTTCCAGGGTTTCAGTAGCCTACAATGAATGTATGATATATATAGCAAATTCTCTACTCTCTGTCTAAATGGATTTTGAGCAACTCCCCAGTCCTTTGTGAGATCTAGGAATTGTTTGTCTGAAGGATCTCTAATATTTTTTTTGCAAATTCTTGACTAGTTACATATATATTCTGTCTATGCATGTGCAGATCAGTATATAAAGACTCAAGAGGTGACCATATGAAAATTTCTGGAACACTTTCTCCACATAGCTCCCTCCTCTCTGGAATGGTAACTCCAGGCTTCCTGATCTCAAGTTTCTGTCTCCTCAAGTCAACATACCATGTTCTTCTCTCTCTCCTCAAGTCAGGGAACATACCATGTCCTTCTGGATTTCCTCAAATCAGGGAGAATACTAACTTCTTCACTGCATCACATGCTGAAAACTACCTCCACACAGAAAGTCTGGGCAAAGGTAAAGCTCACCTCCTTATCTTAAAAGTTACTGTTCTTAACTGGTCATTGCCTGATAGCTGCAATTTTTTTTTGTATTGCTTGTTTATTTTAACTGTTTATATCAGAAAAGTAATTCTACACCCTGATACTCCCTCAAGAGCACAAGTGGAAGTGTTGTACCTCACTTTAAAATAGATTTTACTATTACACAATAATTTTTTTAAGACACAAATACGACAATGCCCTATCTGAAACACCTAAAAGGCTATGTAATACCTATACAAAGACTCAAAATTAGTTGAGTTTAAAATGCCATTCAAGATCTGATCAATGTTTACGTGTATAAACTTTCAGGTTACTATATCTTAAAGAAAAAATAGTGCCCTAAATAGAAGAATGTGGGGTTTCTTAAACACAGTTTGGGATTTCTCCCAATTTTAACTCCATTTAATTTTATGTAATTCATCATTTTCTCAAAAATTCCTTTAGATTTCCCTTTCTTAACATTTATACTCTTCTACTAGATACAAAGTGAATATATATACATAAGGTGTTCAGTGTCTACAATATTGGACTTTCCTTAACAATGAAATCTATTGATAAATATCATTGCCATTTACTTTCTATTGCCAAGTTCTTTATATGGTATCATGTATATAACCACCTTATTCCTTCCATTTAACTTTATAAATGTTTGCAGTCAGATAGTAGAAACAGAAAAGTTCGATTCAAATCTTAGAAACTGACAATTTTTAGAGTTGAAACTGATAAATCCTTACAGGATTTCTAATTATTATATAAAACACTACTGCATAACTTGGTGGATTGTATAGGAACAGTTTTATTATTTCTCATGATTCCATGGGCTGCAGTCAATTAAGGGGCTGACTTGTCTGGAACAGACAAAATGAGCCATTCAGGGGCACTTGGATGGGTCAGTGGGTTAAGATTCTGACTTTGGCTCAGGTCATGATCTTACGGTTCGTGAGTTACGGTCAGTGAGTTAAAGCCCTTCAGATTCTGTGTCTCCCTGTCTCTCTGCCCCTCCTCTGCTCCCGCTCTGTCTCTCTCTCTCTCTCTCTCTCTCTCTCTCTCTTTCTCTCTCTCTCAAAAATAAATAAACAGTAAAAAAAAAAAATGACTCATGCACATGTTTATGCAGTCAGCTGGGGGGTCAGATGGGACTGTGAGATGTAATACCTCTGCTCTTGACCACTTAGTCTCTGTATGTAGCTAGGGCTTTTCACAGAGTGGTGGCTCAATTCTAAAGGCATGAGGTGAAAACTGGCTGCCCTTTTGAGTCTGGGTATGTAAGTACCCTAATGTTACTTGTGACAGATTCCATTGTCAGTCACAAGTCCTGCCTACATTCGGGGCAGAGGAAATAATCTCCATTTCTTGATAAGAGAAATGGTACGTATGCGTACAGAAGGAACGAATTGTGGGGGAACACTGCCTGAGACCGGTCTCCCCAGGTTGAAAGACACTGAATTCTCAATGTCTCCTTATATCCCTCTTTCAGTGTAGTTTTCTTTTTTTTTTTTTTCCAATGGACTTGGAATGCAGGAAGACCCATGACTAGGAATGTTGATGGTTTGTATGAGTCTTTATTCCTGTTGTGTTGTGGCAGCCACATCATCTTATCTTATCTATTTGAAACATTTATATCTCTTTCCTGGGAACAAACCTGGTTAGGCTTTGTATTCTAAGATGTTATTGCAGATTCTATCTGTGAAATGATTTTTTTCTTCCCATTCATTCCTGTTAAGCATCCTAGGCTCTAAACTTACAGTTTTTAAAAATGTTATTTTCCATTCTTTATCACAGAGAAGAACTTTACCAAAAGATATAAAAATGTACTAATACTAAAATCAACAATTTCAAAAGTATATTTGACATATTGTGGCAAAACTAAAAATATTATGTTTTAAATTGGTAATTTCATCTTTCCTAACATATAATAGGTATATACTATAAATGTATAAATATAAATATCATATATGATATATATTTTGCTTCCAAAACAAAATAAGTGACGTTGGAAATATTAAGTAACTGTAAACGTATTTCACTCTACTATTTAGGAAAAAATAGGATAATATATTACAAAACAAATTACTCTTCATAACTATAAAAATAGATCGCAGACATCTAACAATGTCTGCTAGGCATAAAATAATATTTAAATACAGTGGGGAAAATTAATTGTTTCACTCATATTATCAAGGATAATACCAAAAAATATGCTTTCAGATACATTTACTGTTTTATTTTCTTTTTTAACTCTCTAAATATCCATCTCATAGATGTATATGTGATTACAGACATATGCCATCTTAGACTTTGGAGTATAATCATATCAAAATAAATTTTCATTGAGATAGTTGAGATCATTATACTTACAGCTAATCATTCTGTCATACAAATTATTTAGAAGTTTGCTTTCCTAAATTGATAGTTTTATCTTGAACTCCTAGAAAATATGCAAATCAAGCTTTTTAGATACAGACACAAATTTATATCAGGTAGCATGTCTTCTAGCCAGGTTACACAAAAGTAAACGAAATATGGCCTTAAGATCATATAAATTTATTATCTCAATAAATTAATATATGAATTAGGAAAGCTAGTAGGGCTTCTAATGCTGTGTCAATGGCATCTTAAGTACATAGGTTCTTTCCAGGTTTCCATCATGGCTTCCATAGTATTTTTCATTTTGTCCCTTAACTTAGCTCCCATCATAGACAATACTGCCTTTTATAATTCCTAACATCCCATCAAGATGTGTAACATAAAACTGAAAAAATGGCGTGTCTATCTTCCAAATGATTCTTTTTAAGAGCAAGGAGATTCTCTTCAGTTATCTTATAGAAGACTTTTCCTCAGTGAGCCAAACTGGGTCAAATTATGATTTCAAAATGAATTGCTGTTAACAGAAATGGTTGTCTTTAACTTGGGCAGTTCAAATTTACTTCACATCTGCAGGCAGTCACTGTTATACAGTATGCAAATTATATTTGGGTGAATGTTAGTGTTTCATTTATTTTTTTTTTAATTTACATCTAGAGATTTGTCAGATACTGTAATCTGAAATAATTATTCAATCTGAGATTCATATTCCATAATCAGCTACATTTGTCACCGAACAGCCCCAAAGATGTTGCTAATTAATAGAATAAATGTTCAAAATAACTTTTTATGCAATAAATTGATAGCTTGTTAACTAGCAAAATCAATATCATGAATTTCGGAATTTAATTGGTTAAATTAGTGAATTATTGAAAATGTGTGGACCAGCCTAAATGTTATAGAAGCACTTGTTTCCTTTGCATGGATGATGTAGACAAATTTATATTAAGGGCACCTGGGTGGCTCAGTCAGTTAAGTGTCTGACTCTTGATTTCAGCTCAGGTCATGATATTGGGGTTTGTGAGTTTGAGCCCCATGGGGGGCTCTGCACTGACAGTGCAGAGCCTGTTTGGGATTCTACCTCTCCCATCTCTCTCTGTCCCTGTTTGCACCCTCTCCTTCTCAAAATAAATAAATCAATAAAAAAATGAGAATTTATAGTAAGCCCTTTACTTTTAACCATTCAGAATGCTATCCAAGGTTTCCCTGGAAATATTCATTTGTTCAGACACAGGATATAGATGAGAGTGGATATCTGGTGACTCTTATAAGGTGGACTGAAATCAGCCTCCAGAGTAGTGTCATGTTGCCTTGATATAACCTTTCATAAAAGGAGAGTTTAAAGAGTAATGTGCTTTGGCTAGTGTCTACACATTTGGAAGTACCAATGGTTATCATCTCTTTCCAGTGCTACATCAAACACGTAATACTGATTGCTGAAAATTGGCCAGGATAAGAATATCTGCATCATGGAAATCAAATGCTAGATATCATTTTTTGTTTTAATAATTATTTATTTACTTACTTGGCTTATCAGTACACCACTGATTTAAAGCAACTAATCCAGGAAGCATGCCTGTCTGAAGTTACACAACATGATTAAATAACCATACCCAATTATTACTATATCTTCTATGAGTAGTGACAGAAATTAGTCTGAGATGGGCTCTGACATCTTCAAGTTTGCCCAAAAAGAAATATAGTCCTTAACATCCTGTAATTACTTGCTTGTCTTTGGGCAAAAGCAGAGCAAAGCAAAACAAATACATAAAGCAAAAAAAAAAAAAAAATACTAGTAATTATGAACAACTAAACTGTCTTGAAAATTCATAAACCATCTAGTGGTGCATACCTACATTATTTTGAATTCTGTTGGTAAGAAAAAAATAACATGATTTGGGTAGGCAAACAAAAGTTTTCGCTAAAATATCAATCATTCTTATTCTCTCTCTCTCTCTGCATGTATTCTTATCAGCCAGCTATTCTGAATAATAAACACACCCATGCTTATTTATTATCATAGTCAGTATATAGGTTGGCTAGGAGGTTGGCTAAGCTATGCTGGGTTTTGCTGAGTTGTTTTGCTCAAGGTGAAGCTCCATCTGGTATCAGCTCCTTATCCTTGGTTGGGCTTAGGTCTGTGTCATATATGCTCATTCTATGTCCCAGTCTGAAGTGGCAGCAGCTAACCCAGGAATGTTATTTTTATGTGATGATAGATTTGTAAGAAGTCCAACACTAGCAAGTAAGCATATGACAATGAACTTTGGCAAGTTATATTGTCAAGTCCAAAGTCAAGGAGTAGGATATATATTCCCACCATGAAGTAAAAATATCATAGGACCAAGCCCAATACATAAAAAAGAAAATGATTAGGGAAACTACACAATGTTTCATAGAAATAAACCTGCGCAAATTGGCCATTTATGCTTAGGATGTGCAGCAGGAGAAAATATACTTACACTAATAAATAACCTTAATGAGCTGGAATTTTCATGGCCTGAGAGAATATTCTACAAATGTACCCAAAACACCAAAATTAAGTAATTAACTTCAAGCATATATTAGGAACACTCATAAAGGATGAATGGTTTTGCCTCAGGTTGAATGAACAAGATTCTTTTCTGAGCCAGAAACAATGTATTCTATTTCTCATGGAACATCAAGGGGCATGAGCTTTCTCTTTCCTTTCCTTCCCCTTCTCTCCACTCCTTTAGAGAAAGGAGATGAGAAGACATAAGATTTGCCCAGGCAGAGGAGTACTCAACATGTACTTAGAAATCTTGAGCACAGAAAACCCCTAAGCTTATAAGGAAGCTGATTTAAAAGAAATAGGAATTTCTGTACACTGTTGGTGGGAATGTACATTGGTATAGCCATTGTGGAAAACAGTATGGATGATCCTCAAAAAATGAAAAATAGAAGTAACATATGATCCAGTAATTTTACTACTGGGTACTTACCCAAAGAAACTGAAAATACTAATTCAACTAATTATATACATATATATATATATATATATATATATATATATATATATGTGTGTGTGTGTGTGTGTGTGCACTCCTATGTCTACTTCAGAATTATTTACAATAGCCAAGATATGGAAGAAACCTAAGTGTCCATTGATAGATGAATTGATAAAGAAGATGTGTTGTGTGTGTGTGTGCGTGTGCATGTGTGATATGATTTCACTCATATGTGGAATCTAAGAAAAAAAAATGAGCAAACAAAAAGCAGATCAGACTTATAAATACACAGAACAAACCGGAGGATGCCAGAGTTGAGGAAGGATTGGGAATGGGCAAAATGGATAAAGGCGAGTGGGAGGTATAGGGTTCCAGTTATGGAATGACTAAATCCTGGGAATAAAAGGCACAAAATAAAGTATATAGTCTATATTATAGTAGCTTTGTATGAGAATGAATGGCGGCTACATTTGTGGTGAGCAGAGCCTAATGTATACATCTATTAAATCACTATGCTATGCACCTGGAACTATGTAAAATTAAGTGTCAATTATACTAAAAAAAAATAGAAGCATGCTTTGTTTTATTGAATTTCACTTGAGAAAGCCTCATGGATACTGTGATTTTTATGGATTGAAACTTTGTGGCAACCTTACATCAAGCAAGTACATCAAAGCCACTTTTACCAAGAATAGCATTTGCTCATTTTGTATCTTGTGTCATATTTTAGTCATTCTCCCAGCATTTCAAATATTTTTATTATTATTATGTCTGTAATGGTGATCTTTGATCAGTGATTTTTTTTTTACGTTGCTATTGTAATCATTTTGGAGTGCCATGAGCCATGCCCATATAAGATGACAAATAAGATGCCCATATAAGATGACAAGTGATAGGTGTGCTCTTACTGCTTCTCTGATGGGTCACTCCCATCTTTCCCTCTTCTCAGGCCTCCCTAGTCCCTCAGACACAAAACTTAAATTATTTTGGAAATTAAACCAATTAATAACCCTACAATGGGCTCTGTGGGTTCAAGTGAAAGGAATAGGGCTCCGAATAGAGCCACAGCATTCTCTTAAGTCAAAACCTAACCCAGGGAAAGGCCTTAACTTGAGGGGGGTGAGGAAATTGAGGAAGAAAGGTTTGGAGCTAGCAGAGGATGACTCACGAAATCTAAGGAAAAAAGCCATCACCAAAACGTAGCAGTGCAAGGTGAAAAAGCAAGTGCTAATGTTAAAAGTCCAGCAAGTTATGTAGATCTAGCTAACATAACTCTGGAAGGTGGTTACCATAAACAACACATTTTCAAGTAAATGAAACAGCCTTCTATGGGAAGAAGTTGCCATCTAGGACATTCATAGGTAGAGAGGAAAAGTCAATGCCTGATTTCAACAAAGGACTGGCTGACTCTCTCATTACGAGCTAATACTGCTTGTGACTTTAAGTTAAATCCAGTGTTCATTTACCACTTTGCAATTGTAAAGCCCTTAAAAATTATGCTGAATCTACTCTGCCTGTGCTGTATAAATACAACAACAAAGCCTGGATGACAATATACTGCTACAGCATGGTTTACTGAATATTTTAAGCTCACTATTGAGACACACTGCTCAAAAAAAATCCTTTAAAAATATTATTATTCAGGGGTGCCTGGGTGGGTCAGTCAGTTAAGTGTCTGACTCTTGATTTCAGCTCAGCTCTTGATCTCACAGTTCATGAGTTTGAGCCCTGCCTAGGCTCTGTACTGACAATTCAGAGCCTGCTTGGGATTTTCTCTCTCTCTCCTTCTCTCTCAGCCCTTCCCATTCTCTCTCTCTCTCTCTCTCTCTCTCTCAAAAATAAATGAATTAGCTTAAAAACATATTATTGTTCATTGACAATGTACCTGGTCACCCCAGAACTCTGATAAAGATGTACCATAATATTAGTGTTGTTTTCATGCCTGGTAACACAAAATCCATTCTTCAGCTCATGGTTCAAGGGGTAATTTTGACTTTCAAGTCTCTCTGTATATATTCTTTTTTTTTTTTACGTTTATTTTTGAGACAGAGAGAGACAGAGCATGAACGGGGGAGGGGCAGACAGAGAGGGAGACACAGAATCAGAAGCAGTCTCCAGGCTCTGAGCCATCAGCCCAGAGCCCGACGCGAGGCTCGAACTCACGGTCTGTGAGATCATGACCTGAGCTGAAGTCAGACACTTAACCGACCGAGCCACCCAGTCGCCCCATCTCTGTATATATTCTAAAGCCACAGCTGTCATAGATAGGGATTTCTCTGATGGAACTGACCAAAGTAAGCTGAAAACCTTCTGAAAAGGATTCACTATTCTAGATGCCATTAAGAACATTACTGATTCATGAGAAGAGGGCAAATATCCACATTAATAGGAGTTTGAAAGAAGTTAATTCCAGCCCTCATGGATGGCTTTGAAGAGTTCAAGGCACTGATGAAGGAAGTAGCTGCAGGTTTGGTGGAAAAAACAAGAGAACTAGAATTAAAAGCAGAGCCTGAAGATATGAATGAGTTGGTGCAAGCTCATGATAAAACTTGATTGGAGGAGGAGTTGTGTCTTACACAGGAGCAACTCAAGTGGTGTCTTGTGATGGAATTCACTCCTGGTGAGAGTGCTGTGAAGATTGTTGAATTGACAACAAATCATCTAGAACATTAAACTTAATTAACAAAACAGTGGAAAGGATTAGGAGTATTGATTCCAAAACTGAAATAAAATTCTACTGCAGGCGAAATGCATGAAAACAGTATTGCATACTGCAGTAAACTGTTTGTGAAAGGAAGACTCAACCGATGCAGCAAATGTTCTTATCTTAAGAAATTGCCACAGTCATTCCAACCTCCAACAACCACCGGCCTGACCAGCCAGCAGCCATCAACACTGAGGCAAGAACCTCCAATAACAAAAAGGGTATATGACACACTGAAAGCTCAGATGATGGTTAGCATTTTTTTTAGCAATAAAGTATTTTTAAATTAAACTATGTACACTGTTTTTTAGACATAATGCTATTACACACTTAACAGACTACGGGATAGTATAAACAGTACTTTTATATGCACCGGGAAACAAAAATATTCATTTCATTTGCGTTACTGTGGTATTCTTTTTATTACAATAATCTGCAACTGAAACCCTCTGTATCTCCAAAGTATGCCTGTGAATGCAAGCCCCTTGGTAACCACAAAGCAAAAACTGATAGTAGATGCAAAAAGATAGTAAAGGAATATGAGCATTCCACCATTCTGCTAGAGAAAGCCAGCAAACTACCAAAAAAGACAGCAAAAGAAAAAGAAAAGAGGAACTTCAAAACAGCCAGGACACAATTAACAAAGTGGCAATAAATACTTACCTATCGTAATCACTTTTAATGTAGATGAACTAAATTATCCAATCAAAAGACATAGAGTGGCTAAATAATAAGAATAAGATCTATCGGTGTGTTGCCTACAAGATACTCACTTCAGGTGGAAGGACATGAGAGACTGAAGGTGAAGCCATGGTGAGGAAAACTTCATGCAAATGGAAACCAAAAGAAAGCTGGGGGGCTAACCTTATATTAGACGAAAGAGACTTTAAAACAAAAACTGTAATAAGAGACAGAGAAGGGTGTTACATAATGGCAAAAGGAGTCAATCCAACAAGAAAATATAACACTTGTGAATATTTATGCACCAAACCTGAAAACACCTAAATATATAAAGAAAATGTTACCAAAGGGAGAAATAGACAGCAATACAATAATAGCAGGGGACTTTAATACTCTCCTTATATCAATTGATAGAACATCCACTGGACAACCTAGAGAAATGGTCATGTTTACTAGAAGCATAAAACCTAGCAATACTGAGTCACAATGAAATAGAAAATCTGAAGAGACTGATTACCAGAATAGGAAGATTGAAACAGCAATCAAAAACTTCCAATCAAACAAAATTCCAGGACCAGATACCTTTAGCAGTGAATTCTACCAAACATTTAAAGATTTAATACCTACTTCTCTCACTCTTCCAAAAAATTGAAAAGGAGGGCATGCTTCCAAACTTATTTTATGAGGCCAACATTACTCTGACTCTGATACCAAAATCAGAAAAGAACACCTCAAAAATAGAAAACTACAGGCCATTATCCCTAATAAATATGCATATGTGCAAAAATCTTCAATAAAATATTAACAACCCATGTTCAACAATATATTAAAAGGGTCATATACCATGACCAAGTGGGATTTATGTTAGGGCTGCAAGGATGGTTCTATATCTGCATATCAGTCAGTGTAATATGCCAAATTAACAAAATGAAGGATAAAAATCATGATGGTCTCAATAAATGCAGAAACAATATCTGGCAAAATTTAACATGCATTTATGATAAAACTCTCAACAAAGTTGATATGAAAGGAATGTCAAGCCAAATTTGACAAACCCACAACTAACATTAAACTCAGTGGTGGAAAGCTGAAAGCTTTTACTCTAAGATCAGGAACAAGGCAAAGATGCCCACTTTCAATTTTGTTCCATATAATATTGGAAATCCTAGCCAGAACAATTAAGCAAGAAAAACAAAAAGGAAGGAAGAAGTAAAAGTGTAACTATTTGCAGATGGCATGGTACAATATATAGAAAATCCTGCAGACTCCACCAAAAAAAAACCCAAAACAAAACAAAAAACAGAACAGAACACATTAGAATGAATGAATTCAGTTAAGTTGCAGGATACAGAATCAATACACAAAAATCTGTTGCATTTCCAGACACTAATAAACAACTATCAAAAGAAAAAAATTAGGATACACTCCATTTGCAATTGCATCAAAAAGAAAAAAGTACCTTGGAATAATTTCAACCAAGGAGGTGAAAGACCTATATTTTGAAATGTACAAGCCATTAGGAAGATAAATTGAAGGAAAGACATAAATAAACAGAAAGATATTCCATATTCATGGACTGGAAGAATTAATTTTGTTAAAATATCTATACAACCCAAAGCAATCTACAGATTCATTGAAATTCTTATCAAAATTCCAATGGCATTTATCACTGATCTAGAATAAATAATGCTAAAATTTGTATGGAACCAAAAAAGATCCCAAAGAACCGAAACAATCCTGAGAAATAAAAATAAAGCTGGAGATATCACATGTTTAGATTTCAAATTATACTACAAAGCTGTCATAATCAACAGTATAATATTAGCACAAAAATAGACATAGATCAAAGAACAGAATAGAGAGGCCAGAAATAAATCCATGCATATATGGTTAACTAATTTATGACAAAGGAGTCAAACTGGGAAAAGGACAATCTCTTCAATTGATGGTGCTGGAAAACTTTCATTAAAAAAAATGAAACTGGACCACTATCTTATATCATACACAAAAATTAACTCACAATGGATTAAAGACTTGAATGTTATACCTGAAATCATAAAACTCCTAGGAGAAAATAAGGCAGTAAGCTTCCTGACATTTATCATAATGATGACTTTTTTGTGTGTGTGTATATGATTCCAAAAGCAAAACCAGCAAAAAAAAAAAAAAAAAAAAAAAGCAAGTAGGACTACATCAAACTAAAATGCCTCTCCATAGCAAATAAAACCATCAACAAAATGAGAAGGCAACCTACTGAGCAGCAGAAAATATTTGCAAACCATGTATCTTATAAGGAATAATATACAAAATATAGAAAGAACTCCTACAACTCCGTAGCAAAAATACCACCCAACCAAACCAACAAATAAACAAAAGTGGCTAAAAATTTGGCAGAAGAAAAAAAATGGGCAGAAGATCTAAATAGACAGTTTTCCAAAGAAGTCATGCTGATGGCCAACAGGTGCATGAAAGGGGGCTCAACATCACTAATCATCAGGAAAATGCAAATCAAAACCACAATGTGATATGGTCTCACACTTGTTAGAACAGTTACTATCAAAAAGATAAGTAGTAGCACATATTGGTGAGGATGTAGAGGGAACCCTTGTGCACTGTTGGTGAGAATATAAATTGGTTCGGTCAATGGAAAACAGTATGGAGATTCTTCAAAAAATTAAAAATAACACTACCGTATGATCTAGCAATTCCACTTCTGGGTATTGATTAAATCCAAAGAAAACAAAAACCCTAACTGGAAAAGATATATGCATTCCATGTTCATTGTGGCATTATTTATGATAGCCAAACTACAGAAACATCTTTATCAATGAATGGATGAATGGTGAAGAAAGTGTGGTTTATACATAGACAATGGAATTATTCAGCCACAAAAAGAAGGAAAGCTTACTATTGTGACAACATGGGTAGACTTTAAGGGCTTTATGGTAAGTGAAATAAGTCAGAGTGAGAAAGACAAATAGTATACTATCTCCCTTACAAGTAAAATCTAAAACAAACAAACAAACAAACACATAAAAAAGCAAACAAAAAAGCACACCAAGCTTATAGATACAGAGAACAGATTGGTGGTTATCAGAGTTTTAACTTCCACTTATAAAATTAATATAAGTCATGGAGATAATAATGTATAGCATGGTGACAGTAGTTAATAATGCTCTTTGCATATTTGAAACTCACTTAGAGAGTAAATCTTAAGTTACCCAAGGGGGAGGGAATCTGTATATATGGTGATGGATGTTAGCTAGATTTATTGTGGTGATCATTTTGCAATATATACAAATATCAGATCATTATGCTGTACACCTGAAACGAGTATACTATCATACGTCCATTGTATGTCAATTAAAAAGTCAGGGTTAGAGATTGTGGCCTAGAGCACTGAATGATTAGTGCTTTGATGCATAGCCACATAATCAAACCATGGTACAAAAGGAAGTTGGCATAGATTTCAGGTCACTGAAGTATATCATGACCAGTAAAATGGACATTCTGAGTTATTAAAAATTTCAAGACCCATAAAAATACAAAGTATGCTAATACTGATATGTGAAAAAAATGTTAAAACACACTTTCCTTAAAATAATGTTAGAAACATCATGATTCAAAAATATTAAATGTAAAATCCAATAGAAATATTCCATTATTATATCTAAATTTGTCTATGTGTTTAAACTTAATCTTAATTGTTCATAAAGTTGGTATAACATGTAAAATGGATGCTATTAGAAAAAGCATAAATAACCACTAATAATAATTGATTTGCAAGTAAAATCCAAAATTATATCCAAGTACTATTAAATGTAACTATTAAAATTTAGTTGGAAATTGTTGAAAAGGGAAAAATTATTTTTTCAAGCTTATAGATGCATATTCTAGAAGACATAAAAATAACTTCAGTTCATCAATCAGGGTTTCAAGCTAATCAAATTTCTGTTGTTTCTATTTCAATAGGTTGCAATGGTACCTATTCTCTAATCCAAGGAAGAAAAATAGAACTAATTTTTGGCTTTATTTGCTCCCTTATCACTCAGAATTATTCATCAATCATGTTTTGCTATTTTCAGCTCCTTAAAAACTTTCATCATACTCTACTTTTTCATTTCCTTACAATTCTTCCTAATTGCAGCTTTGTCTCCTAAAGTCAAGAACTGCTCTTTAAAGTCTAAACTTCACATCTTATTTCCACCCTTCAGCAAAGCATCATTATTACATGAGTTTGGGCTTTTTACCATCATGCACAGGAAAAGTTTATAACACATATTCTAGTCCAATAACTAAGATTTATCTGTGGGAATTTCATGAGTATATCCTCACACATATGATTGTACTTGGGAAGCATTCCACTGTAATGTGTCTTAGCTCTCTATTCAATCTGGCTTAAATAATAATATATATATATATGCTTATTTATTATTGCCAATAACAGAACGCCCCAAAGTAAGGCAGATTTCAGAGTTGATTGACCCATCTGCACAATAATGTCATTAATATATAGGCAATTTCCATCTCTCAGCTCTGCCTAGTAGCCATTCAAGGTTCATATTCTCACACAGCAATGTTTCTAAAAATAAAGGTTAACATAATTTTCTGTGATATTCCTTTAGGAACTAAAAAGTTGTCTCCAGATAACCACCTGTACATACATAATTAGGTTCAGTAGAATCAGGTCATATCATTTCTGAATGAGTCATGTGCAAGATGTCTTTTAATGTATTCCATTTTCATTGATGGTTTTTAAAAAAATCTTTTTAATGTGTATTTATTTTTGAGACAGAGAAATACAGAGCATGAATGAGGGAGGGACAGAGAGAGGGAGAAACAGAATCTGAAGCAGGCTCCAGGCTCTGAGCTGTCAGCACAGAGCCCGATGCGGGGCTCGAACTCACAGACCGTGAGATCATGACCTGAGTCAAAGTCAGATGCTTAACTGATTGAGTCACCCAGGCGCCCTTTATTTTCATTGATGGTTTTTATAGCAGCAACATATTATTTAGGTATCTAAAAATTAGTCAAAGAAATTACTGACTTTTTCAGGCTTTGATTTAAAAACTGATTGTCATCCAGAATAAAATGTTTGCGTGGGCAAAAAATAAGGCTTTTGTTTGCTTCCCCTTTCTCCTTCATGTCTGGAATTTTGGCTATAGAACATATCCTTGGTGGATTCCACAACAAAAATGAAAATTAAAGAAACAAATTTTGTCTGATGGAAAAGAAACAATTGATAGAATATTTCCAGGAGACAGAAAGCCAGCAGAGATTTCCAAATTCTTTTGAAAGTCTATCTAGTGAAACATAATGGCTATGCAATGACTGAAACAACAAAATCATGAATGATAAAGAAAGGAAACAAGTTCCCTAATCAAAAGCCCTCAAAGAGGATTTTATCAGTGGACCAGTAGACAAAGGATGAAATATATTGAAACATTTGTTCTTTACCAGGAGGGCTCATTTGTTTAGAGCTAGAGTAATTTGAATTGAAAGCTTAGATAATTTTGTTTTGCTTGCTATTTCATCATTATTTTTCACTTAACCAGAATCTCATAATGTGACAAAGTAAATGAGGTAAGAAGAAAATGAATTAATGGAGGCCATGAAATCTGGTAGGAAAAGAAAATTTAATTTCTATGATATTAAAAACATTCTATGAAAAAAATGTGAATTCAATACATTTATATTAATTTTAATTCTCTTTCTACTACACATAAATATATTCAAATATTTCTCTAATTATAGTCAAGACTGTAGGTTTGGGAAATTTGTAATACCAACTGATTTATTTTGACTTTTATATGGGAAGGTATATCAGATTATAATACTTTACATACATTTACCAGACAAAACTTTGGAACTTAGGAAATAATAAAAGTTATTAGCTGAATACTTACCAAAACAAAGTAAATTACCTCTCATTAAAATAGAAAGAGACACTGAATTATTGACAATGCAGTAGTTCTAACTTGATTTACAACTATGGGTAAAAACATGGATGAATCTCATGAACACAATGTTGGCCAAAAGGAGGTGTACAAGGGAAATCTTTTTTAAGAGATAAAGTCAGGACTCTTGTTTAAATATAAACTAAATATGTGTCAAAGATTTATTTAAGTCAATAGGGAATAACATAGGCAGTAGTTTGCCCACAGGAGGATTCAGAGTACTAATTATTCAGAAATACTGAAGTGAATTTAGAAGCAGATGCAAAACTCCTTTTCTGGGGGAAAAAAAGGAAGCCTTCATAGTGGAAGGGATCCATTGTTCTTTTAAAAGACATATTTGCATATTTTTGGACAAGGGTCATTTGCATTGCTAGTCATTATCTGTCATTTATAGAGTTGCAAAAAGCTCAAAGACAATGAAAGACCAAGATAACCTGACCAACCATACTGGATCCTCAGTAATCTTCTTTTCTCATTTGTCTTTCATGGTTTCTCTGTCTGGATAGTTAAAATAATGCTGATTATATATTTAGTTTTGGCAAGAGTGTAGTTCATCATGTAAGATTTCTTAAGTTGATTTTGCAAATCCAGACCCAAACAATATTGAAAAATTACTTAGGGCAAAATATGAATGTCTATCTGGAAGCTATCAAAGTACTATAAATACCCACGTGCATTTTTTTTGTATGGGCATAAGTTTTCAATTCCACTGGGTAAATGCCAGGGAGTGTGATTACTAGATTACATGTTAAGAGTATGTTTAGTTTTGTCAGAATCTGTCAAACTGTCTTCCAAAGTGGCAATATTATTTTGCATATCCATCAGCAATATAAGAGAATTCCTGTTTCTCCACATTATTACCAACATTTGATGTTGTCAGTGTTTCAAATATTGTTCATTTTAATAGGTGTATAGTAGTATCTCATTGTTGCTTTTCCATTTCCCTGATGGCATGATGAAGAACACTGGTTCAAAATGATACTGTTTATAAATTTAAATATCTGTTCCTATTAATTTATATATACCAACCATGGATTATAGAATGTACATATTGATTCAGCTATTGTGACCTATGTCAGAATTACAGTGATGAGCAAAAAATGTATATGATGTTATTCTCAAGAATGTTTTCTTAAATTTACCATGACTGCATCATGATTTATAATGTAATGACACAATTTTCACACAAACTCTATCAGTTCGAGTAACTCAAGAAAACGTTAACATAAATCAGCATTCAATTGCAGTAAGCTACAGAACCAGATATTTCTGATTTTTAAAATTATTTCATATAAATGAAAGGCATTAAATTAGCAAGAATTGGCACCTACATGATACCAGACACAACTATAAATGGAAGCACTGAAATCACTTGCCTATATTTGGCTCAGAGTTTTCAAGGGATGTATAATGTGCTTATAGCATTTTTTAAAAGATTATCTTGAAAATAATCTTAAAGCCAAGAATTCCCAATGCTCAAATGTCACAAAGAATTCTAAAAAAGTTAGTCTTGTGTGCTTGGGGATTTAAGAAATCCTAATGTCAGGAATGAAATTCTTTGAGGTCAGATAAAAATGTTAAAATGTGGGCAAACACACTATGATAGGAAGAGCATTGAACCAAGAATTGGATAGATTGTCATTAACCAGCTGTGAATTTCCTCATCTGTGAATTAGCAGGCTCCTCTGTGAAGATTTCTAGGGTCCCTCTTGGTTCTTAAATCCTATGAGACTATAAACAAAAAAAGATAAAACATTTTCTGGGTGGTAAATGTTAACTATATTTATGAAAAATTTAGACTTATTTATTTCATTTCTTGTAAAAATTTCAGTCAATGAAATGATATTTCTAAGCATTGCCAATAACTAAAAAATTAGATTTATAAAAATATTCTAAGATTTAAATCGAAACTGCAACTGTTTATTTCAATTGTTTATTATTGTGTGAGTGAATTTGATTCACAAAAATAATTATTGACAAAAGAATAAATGGTTGAAATGGCAACATGGTTTAATGGGATTTAAATACAAGATAAGCATTTTAGAGAATGGCCATCATTAGAATATATTAAAAATAAAATTGTACTATGAGAATTATATATATATGTATGCATGTATATATACACACATATATGTATATACATATGCATGTGTATATATACACATATATATGTATACACACACACACACACACACACACATATATATATATATATATATATATATATATATATATAAACCATTACCTCAGTTTTACATCTCTATTCCTTGAAATAGAGGGCAATGTGGTCTGGGTACTTGCTGAAATACAAATGGCAAATAAACATCCCATATATTTCCATCAGAGCCGTGAAGTCTGATACTAGATTTGTCTTTTCTGTACACAAATGAATCAAGTTTTTGTGAAGAGCAAAAAAAAAAAAAAACCTAAAAGAGATATTGAAATTAGTCAACTAGTCACTAATCATTATTTTTAAAAAATAATGTTAAGAAATTTAATTTGATCAATTAGCAATTTTTGTACCAATTTAAGTTAGCACCCATGAAGAGGGTGATTTGTTCAAATTCAATTGTGGAGAACAATTCTAACTGCTTATGTGATATTATACAGACATAGAACAGAATGTCTACACTATATTATACCATACCATACCATACTATAGAACAAAGTTTAATCTCTCACCAATTATGTTATGTTTCAGAATTATGTTGCAGAAATACAGATACAGGATGCATACTTTAAAGATTGAAAATGTTCCTACCTACCGAACATAATTGTATGTTAATTAATCTTGTTTATTAGATTCACTCTAATTTCCAAATATTTTAGGAAAAGTGTTTTGAAAGCAATATCATCACCAGTTCTTAGCAAAATGGATTAAAACGGTATTGCATAAAATGAACTCTATGTTGGAAAATACAAAATAGTATGTTCCTGAAAATTACCTTTCTCCAATGAAATATAGTTATATTTTTATTTAGATATTTTATTTCACTGTGCAAAGTCTCTAAGAATTAAATTCAAAAATATGTATTTCCCTCAAAAAAAAGGTATGATAGTATAGAAAAATTATTAGTTTAGCTAAGTACTCCCAATTCTTCAATGATTTAGTCATCCTAGATTTTATAATACTTCACCCCAGAAAAAAAGATGAAAAAAATTGAAGAAAGGGCTTCATGATATTAATCCAGGGAATGCATGGCATTATGACTGACCAAAGAAATTGGTTAAAAGAGATCATTTGTGTTCTTTGACCAAAAGTATGTTGTGTACATTGACCTTAAGTAGAATTTACAGATGGGTTAGAAACACGAATTAAATTCATTATTAAGACTTTTCCAAAATTAAGACCCTAAAAATCTATGTTGTTATCATCTGTTTTTAAGGTTATGTTTTCCTTTTTTTTTTTTTTTTTAAATCTCTCCAGGGAAAAGGGAGAACTGGTTGTTGTTTTCAACAAAACCAATGTGGTAACCCCATAACCAAAATATGTTGGTATCTCAACTCTGGCCAAAATCTTTTAACAGCCACTCATTTTTCCCAAAGTTCAAAATTGTTATGAGTGAGGGGGAAGGGAAGTGGAGTACTTATCATTTCCTTTCTCCTCTTCAGTTTCTTGTGTACTGCAAGAGCTAGTGATTGATCTCTTATCTCTGGGTTCTTTGACTAAAGATGCCACTTTCTTGGGTAGATATTCTTTTTTTTAATACAAAATATTTTCAGTGTTCAAGGATGGCTGTTCAGTGATAGCACTTCCTTATCCGTATATTCAATAACCTTGTACCAAGCCACCTGTGACGGCCTTGTGGCACGACTTAACCTGAGGCTGACTACTACATAAGCTACACTTTTATCTCATTCCATACCTTACAGTTGAGGCACAACAGGTCGTCAGGTCTTTACATCTTGCTCCGGTTCATGATGTGTATCCTATATTTGTGAAATCTTCTCCAGGTGGGCATACATGTTATGATATGTTCATCCTGAAAAAGTAGAGGGCAAGGTTTATTCCATCCACCCTGCCCAGCTTTGGATATCTAGAGAAGAGAGGAAATTGATCTCTTGCTGACTTACTTCCCTCCACTCCTCATCCTACCATTCCTCAATATCCCCCAGCAAGCATTATTTACATTAGTGAATGACCTGTCCCATTAGCCCAGGTGATAAGTGCGTGCCTGAAATGCAACATGAGATGACCTTGAGAGGTCCACCCGCATCCCTACTCTGACCTGAAGTCACCTGCTTTACTACCATTAACTGAAGCGATGTAAAGCTAGTTCCTTGTCCTTATTTAACAATCAGTAAAAACTGTATGAAAGGAAATGTGTATAAGTTGCTACCCTAAATCTCCAAGACTTCTTGTCATTTCTAATGACATATGCGGGGCCTGTACTTTGGATACCAGATTAAAAAAAAAAAGACAGAAATATAAAGTCATCTTTATTATCTCCTTATGCCCCAAACAGAAAATATGAAAATTAGAAAGTTATTCAACATTTGAGATAATTAGGAAATAACTAGAAACCTTAATCACAATGTTATAAGTAAAATGCCTAGCATAAACATTAAAGTCAGGATTAAAATTACAATACATATGGTAACACCAGTATTATTTAAAATGCTTTCTGACTAGCTAATAAAATTAGACAAGAGAAAGTTGTGAACCATAACAATTAAAAAGAAGAAATTTAATCATTTCTAGATGCTATAACTTGCCTGAAAGATATAAGAAAATATATTAAAATACTAATCCAAGATAATAAAACACTAACCTAAACAATATGAGGATTAAATAAAGCTATCATAGCAAAAGCTTTCTTGGAGCTTACCCTATCTAAAAAGCTGCCAGTTGGAAAATATAAGGGAAAAAAATCCTGTTTACTACTGCAATAAAAGTATAAAATATCCAGGCATAATTTCATAGGAAATATACAAAGGCATACAACATACTCAAGGCAAAATTAACATTCAATCATTGGTGTTCAGAGTATAAATTGGATGAAAAAGGACTGAATATGACAATATTCATTTTTTCCCCAAATTTCTACTTATGGTGTTTTATCCTATATATCTGTAGGATATATAATAGTAAAAGGTTGAAAACAAATGCCCGTAAATCACGGGACAAGTAACTAATGGTACATTTTTGCAATGAAACCATAGCTATTTAATCATTGTTTGAGTCACCTGATATAACGCCCGATATACAGATTTGAATGTTGGAGATTTAGAGTAGCAAGGTACATAGCATACCTGTATTTTTAAAAAGATGTATAGCCACAAATGGATACACATATCTATATCTATATCTATATCTATATCTATATCTATATCTATATCTAGACATGTATGCACTCCTCTATATGCACACATTCTCACCCTTTTGCATGCTTGTATAGACATTTGATTTTTGTGGTTGCTTATCCCCTTAAATAAAAATAGCTCTTTCAGGAAGGGAGCTGGAGGAATGTATAAACAACAATGTTTTTAAAGTGGAGTTCTCTGTAAAATATTTAATCACTAGTATCCTAACATATCCGTGTATACAATGAACTAATCCCTCACATTTTAGTCTATAATAGTGCTAGTTACATACCATTCTAGAAAGAAATGAAAAAATAATTACTGAAATTGCGATCTGCGCTCAGTGATTCAAGTGAGGAGGTCTAATTTAGAAAGGCTAGAAGATATGAGGGAGATATTTAAGTTCTATATCCTTTCTTTTAATGCTAGATAACTTTATTTTCTTTAAAATAATTTTTATTTAATATTGATTTTTGAGACAGAGAAAGAGATTATGAGTGGGGGAGGGGCAGAGAGAGAGGGAGACACAGAACCGGAAGCAGGCTTCAGGCTCTGAACTGTCAACACAGAACCCGAGACTGAGTTTGAACTCACAAGCCTCAAGATCATGACCTGAGCTGAAGTCAGATGATCAACCGACTGAGCCACCCAGGCATCCCTATTTATTTTCTTAATGACAGTGTTTTATGAGTTTTAGGTACACAAGATAGTGATTCATTAATGCATATACCATACAGTGCTCATCATAATTTTACTCTTTAATCGCCATCACCTGCTTAACTCATCCCACCATCCCTCTCTGGTAACCATCAGTTTGTTCTCCGTAATTAAGTCGGTTTCTTGATCTGTGTCTCTCTTTTTTCCCCTTTGCTCACTTGTTTTGTTTCTTAAATTCCACTTATGAGTGAAGTCATATGGTATTTGTCTTTCTCTGACTGATTTGTTTCACTTAGCATCATATTCTCTGACTCCATCTATGTCGTTGCCCATGGCAAGATTTATGGTTGACTAATATTCCATAATAAATAATATTATTTATGGTTGAATAATATTCCTTCGTGTGTATGTATACATACGTGTGTGTATGCGTGTGTGTGTGCATCACACCTTCTTTATCCATTCATCAAACCATGAACACTTGGGCTGATTCCATAATCTGGCAATTGTAAATAATGCTGCTATATAAACATAGAGGAATTAGTGTGTATGTATTCTTTGGGTAAAAACCCAGTAGTGTTATTGCTGGATCTTAGATTAGTTCTATTTTTAACTTTTTGAGGGACCTCCATAGTGCTTCCCACAGTAGCTGCACCAGTTTTCATGTTATATGACCTTTGATATCGCTCTTCCAACACTTGGTTAAGTTTAGTTTTTACAACTATTATTTTGTGATCTAAATACAGTGTTTAGTGGACAAATAAGTAATTTCACACAAAGAGCTGCTTATACAACCCAGAATATTTTCACAGCTGTCTCTACATGGCTTAATGAATTTATTGAGGTCCACACAACCAATTTCTTGGCCCACAATCAACTAGGTCATGGCTATAAGGCGATTCTGATTATAGATCTTGCCACTGTGATAAGCAGCAAAATGGAGGATGTGTCCTAGAAATTTGGCTCATGTTTCTAAGTAATGAACAATGGACCATTTCCCTTCTCTGCTTCTTCACTTTGCTCAAAGCTGAATGTAACTAACATTTCCAATTTAATTCTCAAAGTTAAATAATGTTAAGTGACAAAGGAATGACAATTATATTTCCTCATATTGCAAAATAGTACATTAAACAAATCTCTCTTGTGAATTCCCTTATTCTTTGTTCACATTTGATCTCTCTCCTTTGTTCCTGGATCTTTAAATCTTAAAGGCAGTTACAATACTTGACCTAGTAATAATGATAGTTCATGTTCTTCAGTCAAATACTGGGTCTGTCCTACTGGTAAGGGCAGTACTTTGATGGTTTCTTTTGGAAGACATACAGTCAAATCAGAGTGCAGAGTTCTAAACTTTAGAATCAAAATTTAGTCTGCATTGTTCCCTAGCCTGTGCTTATTAAAAATTTTCCCTATTATAATCATTATTACATTGATGTACAGACTAACACAATACATACCTGCATTCTATCCCATACTTTAAGACACTTCTTTTTAAAAACATATGCCCGGGGCACCTGGGTGGCTCAGTCGGTTGAACATCTGACTTCCACGCAGGTCATGATCTCACGGTTTGTGAGATTGAGCCACGGATCAGGCTCTGTGCTGACAGCTCAGAGTCTGGGGTGGGTTTAAGATGCTGTGTGTGTGTCTCTGTCTCTGCCCCTCCCCCACTCACGCTCTCTCTGTCTCTCTCTCAAAAAACAAAAAAAAAAAACCACTTAAAAATAAAAGGTATGCCCTCTTTTCCTATAGTCTCAAAATATTTGATCAAATATGAATATGTAAATGTTGAAAGATGTTGAAAGGTATGCCCTCTTTTCCTATCAGCCTCAAAATAGTTGATCAAATATGAATATGTAAATGTTGAAAGATGAAAAAAAAGTAAAATTGTATATGCAAAAAATTTAAGTTATTGATTTAGGCACATTTAATTAGCATAAGTGTGAACTTGAAAATACTATCTTTTGTATCTTCCATTTCAAAAAATAATTTTATTCAAATTATTTATGCACATGATGCATCAGTATCACTTGACCTTGTTTTTTGAATCATCCAAAAGTTTTTTTAGGTGTATGAAAAGATGCTCAATATGACTAGTCATCAGGGAAATGAAAATCATAACCACAATGAGGTATTACCTCCTAACTGATAGAATGGTTATTATCAAAAAGACAAAAAGTAACAAGTGTTGGTGAGGATGTAAAGAAAAGCAGACCCTTGTGCACTGGTGGTGGGAATGTATGTTGTAATAGCCACTATGAAAAATAATATGGAGTTTCTTCAAAAAATTAAAAATAGAACTACCATATGATCTGGCAATTCCACTTCTGGGTATTGATTCAAAGAAAACAAAAACACTAACTTGAAAATATATGCACTCTTATGTTTATTGCAGCATTATTTACAATAGCCAAGCCACATTTATAATATGGAAACAACCTAAGTGTCCATTGATGAATGAAAAGATAAAGAAAACGTGATATATATATATATATATATATATATATATATATATATATATATATCTCATGTTATATATATATGTATATCACGTTTTCTTTATCTTTTCTTTTTCTTTTCTTTTCTTTATCTTTCTATATATCTTTGCATTTATATATATACATATATATACATATATACACATATATATATAGGTGTGTGTGTGTGTGAATATATGTGTGTGTGTGTGTGTGTATATATGTATACACACACACACACACTCACACACCTATATATATAATTTAGCCATAAAAAAGAATGAAATTGTGCCATTTGCAACAACTTGGATGGACCTTACAGGTATTATGCTTAGTGAAACAAGTCCAACAGAGAAAGACAAATACCACATGATCTCACTTATATATGGAATTTAAAAACTAAAACAAACAAAAAAAACAGCTCATAGATATAGAGAACAAATTGTTGGTTGCCAGAGGTGGGGTTTGGGGTATGGAAAAAATGGGTAAAAGAGGTCAAAATTTACAAACTTCCAGTTATAACATAAGCAACTTTGGGTAGATGATGGACAGCCTGGTGGTGTTCATTAATAACACTCTCCTGTGTCTATTTGAAAGTTGCTAGGAGAGATTTTACAAGTTCTTATTACAAGGAAAAAAAATTCTATATTTACACATGGTGATGAGTGTTAATTATATATATTGTGGTGATAATTTCCAAAATATACAAATATCAAATTATATCAAATTATTATGTTGTAGACCTGAAACTAATATATGTTAATTATATTTCAATAATAGAAAAAAAAGGATCAAGAAAACCAGACTTCACTTTATCTTCTTTTATTCCTCCTCTGATGCCTTCTCCTTCTTTATGTTGATCAGTTTCACAACTTATGTAATTTTCTTTCTCCCTCAAGAGTTGTTTTTGTTTTTTCTTAAACATTCCTTACAGGGAAGGACTTGCTAGCAATAAATTTCTTTAGTTTTTGTTTGTGTGAGAACAGCTTCTACTTATACTTTAGAAGGAGAGATGACTGGATGGAAAATTTCATGTCGTTGGTTTACTGTTCAACATTTTATATATTTCACTCTACTCTCTGACTGCTTGCATTGTGTCAAATGAGAAGCCCACTGTAATTCTTATTCTTTGTTCTTCTCTATGTGTTTCTCCACCTGCATCTGATTTCTTTCAAGATTTTCTCTTTGCTTTTGGTTTTCTACAATGTGAATACATGTTTAGGTATAGCTGTTTTGGTATTTATCTTCCTTTGAGTTCTCTCAGATTCCTACATCTATAATTTTATGTGCCACTTGTTTTTGGAAGTTCTCAGCCATTGAATTATTTCTTCTCCTATTTACAGGATCTTTATATGTCAGAGAAGAACCTGGAAGTCCATACTAGGCACTCAGGCCTGTAGCAAATTATAGTAAGCTCATGTCTAGGTCCTTAATGATTTTTTTTTCTTCATTACATTATAACAAAAGAAATTTATTTAAAAAAAAATTTTTACGGAGATTAATTCTTGAGATCTAACCTTAAGATCAAACTTTGTCAGTAAGATAATGCTAGTATTTAAAAGTTCTTTTCTTGGGCACCTGGGAAACTTGGTTGGTTGGGTGTCTGACTTTCGCTCAGGTCATGATCTTAAAGCTCGTGGGTTCAAGCCTTACATCAGGCTCTGTGCTGACAGCTCAGATTCTGTGTTTCCTTTTCTCTCTGCCCCTCCTTCGCTCATGCTCTCTCTCTCTCTCTTAAAAATAAATAAACAATAAAAAAAATTTAAACATAAATAAAAGATGTTTTCTGAAAAAACAAACACAAAAACACACAAAAATAAAAACAAAAACAAACAAACAAAAATGAGCTCCTGGGTGGCTCAGTTAGTTAAGTGTCTGATGTCAGCTCAGGTCATTATCTCACTGTGAGTTCAAGCCCTGCATCAGTTTGTTTCAGATCCTCGGTCTCCCTCTCTCTGCCCCTCTCTGGCTTGCTCTCTTTCTCTCTCTCTCTCTCAAAATAATTAAATAAACATTAAAAAAATAAAAGTAAATAAAAGTTCTTTTCTGTATTCTATATTCTAAGCACTAACATTTTATGATGAAATCAAATAGAAACTGTTTAACCCTATCATCACCACAAATTTCAATTAAATGTATTTCCCCTTTTGTAGGACAAAAGGGGAAATACCTTTTGTTTGAAAGCCTCATCTTAGTGTATAAGTCTTCATTATGCTTTGTTTTCATGGAATTAATGAAATGATTGAAAGAAATTTTTAGAGACCGTTTTAATGATGTTTGACTGCATAGCACTGACATCATATTTTCTCTTTACTTACATAATAAATAGGGTCAGAATGAATGAAAATCAGTGACTTAACTCACCCCAAAATAGTTTTATTGATGGTAAATCAGAAAACCAGATTGCAGAAACAAAGTAACCAGAAAACCTTGTTTTCTCTTTGTTTGCCGGCTGATGGCTGTATCATTAGCATATCTAACAAAATTATAATTGGAACTAATATATATACTCATTTTCCTTTATGCTTTTGATTTGAGGAACTCTGTGAATAATTTCCTGATTAATGACTTTAACTTAAAAAGTCAATGTGTGCCATTAGAAGTTTTGTTGCATAATCTGTTCATTATTCATGTATGACCATATCCAATTTTTTTCCTCTCCCTCTCCTCTAAGGGAATGTATTTTGCCAAGCCTTACTGATATATGGATGGACAAGGAAATTTATGCTCAAAGTAATTTTATCCATTGTCAAGCCACTTTATCTTCTACATAATACTCAAAAGAGCATGTGACTGTTCCTCCTCAGATACAGAATATTTGCATTTATTTATTTATTTATTTGTTTGTTTTAAAGTTTATTTATTTGAAGAGAAAGAGAGTGTCTGTGTGTGCACGAGTAGGGGAGGGAGGAGAGAGAGGGAGAGGGAGAATCCCAAGCAAGCAAGCTCTGTGCAGTCAATGCAGAGCCTGAAATGGGGCTCGAACCCATGAACCAACCGTGAGATCATGATCTGAACTGAAATGAAGAGTCAGACGCTTAACGGACTGAACCACCCAGGTGCCCCAAGAATATTTGCATTTAAAATTACCACATGTCAAGTGTCTATAATACAGCAGAAATAATAAAGAACTGACTTAAAATTATGACTTAAAAAGGAAAAATCGCAATGTTGTTTCCAGTTTTGTAAAATCATTGCTTAGACATCTGCTGCTTACTGTACCATATCCAAATACACAGAACCTGTGTCCTTTGTCTTTACTCTTAACATAGCATGCTTCCACCTGAATAATTATTTCCCAAAGATTACAAGGAGCTCAGCTGAACCTAGGTCACACTGGTTTGTATTCATTTATTATCATAAGTAGTACAAAAGTTTAAAAAAAAAAAGACTTGATACATAATTCACTCCTATAGTGTTTGAGATGATATGGAAAATCTCTGTACCCTCCCCTAAGCTTTGCTGTGAGCTTACAACTTTTCTAGGAAATAAAGTGAATTGAACAATTAAGTATCTGATTTCTAAGAGAACTAATTATTTAGCATTTATGCAGAAGACTATTTAGAAAACACCAAAACATTTAATTTTTTTAAATGTTTATTTATTCTTGAGAGAGAGAGAGAGAGCACAAGCGAGAGCCAGTGGGGGAGGGGCAGGGGGAGAGACAGGGAGACAAGGAATCCAAAGCAGGCTCCAGGCTCTGAGCTGTCAGCCCAGAGCCAGATGCAGGGCTTGAACCCAGGAGCTGTAAGATTATGACACAAGCCAAAGTTGGATGTTCAACCAACTGAGCCACCCAGGCGCCCCAAAACACCAAAACATTTAAAACTCCATATATATATATATTTTTTTTTTTTGTTTGTTTGTTTGTTTGTTTGTTTTGTTTTGGTTTGGTTTGGTTTGTTTTCTTTGGTAAACTAGTATAAATCTCTAAAGATAAAAACTTCAAGTTTATAAAACTTTGTCGTTGAGTTTAAATGCATACATGGACTGTCTCAGATATAATTGTATGTGTGTTTTAATTTTATTAAAACAACTTAAAAAGTATAGTTTTACCTTCTACAAAATAGTGATTTAATTTACAAGCATATTATATTGTGTTTATGATTGTTTGTAGTTTCTACACATTTTTTGTCTCGTGAGAGTTTTGAATGCAAGTGAGTTAAAAAGGTACATGTCAGTGCTTCATCCAATATTGCTTTTGATATTGTGTATTATCTTTGATAAATATCATTTTCTTAGAGTGTATAGAATGTGCGTAAGGGCTTTTCTCTCCACAAATTTGGCAAGAAAAACACTATTTTGAAGTTTTGAAGTTCAAAATATCTTCTCTGCACAGGACAAAATATGAAATTCTAGTGAATTCTGGTTATAAACATGCAAAAGTTTGTTGAGTTGAAATCCTTAAGTTAATTATTGTATACTTGAAAAAAGGAATATAGTCTTCCTTCTAAATCTGTGTTACTCAAGCTTCAGAGATGCTTCTCATAACAGATCCTCAGTTTACCTCTCGTTACATGTGCAATATCCCTGTACATTGCCAACATGTAGGGATATATGGGATCGTATTCAGTATACATACAGTGTCCTCAAAGGCAAGACTTCTCGTCCTCCTCAAAGTGCTCCAATACTGTTTCTGGAAATCAATAAATGCATTGTTAGATGAACCAATAGGTAAATGTAAAAAAAAAAAAAAAGTAAGGATCTGTAAAGAAGGGACACCAAATATTTCATTTAAAAGGAATTTCATAGTGGATATTTCAAAAATAGCATTGAAATCTTCATAAAATGTCAGAGCTGTGTCAAAGCTCTATTACAATAATTGTTTTGTATTAATATTTTTATTTTAAAAGAAAAATGTGGATTAAGGCATTCACTTTGAATGCTTAGAGTCTTTGCAGATGGCCTCCATCTGGTCTTGTTAAAAGAATGTCTCCTATATTATCAAGAGCAGAAAAAAAAGAGAGAAACAAACAAACAAACAAACAAACAAAACCATGTTTGGGATTTCTTTCAGTAATTCTACAGAGTATGGTAGAATATACACTAAACAGCTAATATGATCTCAAGCATGAGGGATTCAGTGAGGGTGGTCTGATCTGGTCTGGAAATTATGAAAGTTTCCCTCATATCACTTTTCACTTTTTCCTCTCAACAGAATAAATATCAAGCAATCTGAAAATAAATAGTGAGAATAGACCAATAGTAATAGAAGAAGGTTATCCTGAAATTGATGTCTTTAGAGACTTTCACTGCTGAGTTCTTCTAAAACTTTCAGTAGTAGATTATTTTATCATTAGAATATGGTAGGAGGAACATCAAAAGATGGAAAGCAGTGCATTTTCTAAGCAAATAATCTTGATTATGCAGACTGACTTTTATGATACAAATAAGAATAATCTCATTTACAAATTCACATATATATTGAGAAAGAATAGAGTAGCAAAAGGAATTCATTGTATATTCAAAAAATAATTTCTCTACAGTATGGTTTAGGAATGTCAAAAGATTTTAACATTAGGAATTCTACTAATATAATGCATTTCATCAACGAGTGGATAAGTCAATTTGTTTTCATAACTTCAATAAAATTCTTACAATCCATTAAATAAAAGTCAACAATTTTTATGATAATACCTCTTAGAAAGCCCTCCTGATAGTATTACAGGAAGTTCTTTTTCTGTACATGTTGCTATGCTTTGTATTGCACAATGCTGCTTTTTTTTTTTTTTTTTGGTAATGTTTTATTTATTTTTGAGAAAGATAGAGAGAGAGGGGAGGAGGAGCAGGAGAGACACGCAGAATCCAAAGCAGCCTCCAGGCTCTGAGCTGTTAGCACAGAGCCTGACGCAGTCTCAAACCCATGAACCATGAGATCATGACCTGAGCCAAAGTCAGACGCTTAACTGACTGAGCCACCCAGGTGCCCATGCACAACACTGCTATTCTGATCACCACTAATCAGACAGTGGTTTGATACCTGACCAAAATACAGCCATCAGTAGAGGACCAATGATATATGAAGTGGTCTAGTATGGGATTCAAGCCTAGACCAGATCTCTATTCTGGAAGCAAAGTCTCTGTTTTTAACAATACAAGTGCAATAAATATAAATTGAAATAGGGAACAATGTCATGGGAAAATGAAAGCACACCGACTGCAATATGCAGCAGGTATGGCCTTGTTGAAAATAGGAATGCTCATAAGGTATATGGCAGAGGAGATTTCAGCAAAAATGGAAAGAATGAATGAGGTAAATTAAGCTATGGGTTTGATAGAGTCACTGGACAGACAGAATTAGAATTAATCTTGAGATGCCAGAACTGCTGATAGTCTCTTAGACCTCCTCTTATATTATGAAACACATACCAATTTTATAATTAGCTTTAAAGCTCTGGGGAATAAGCTTAGGAATTCCCTGAGCCTGCACTGATGGGTTAACAGGGCATAAAGAGTTACAAAGCCATAGGATGCTCACACCCAAGTTTGGGTAAATAGGTATAGAGAGGGTGGGGCAAAGGCCCCAGTATAGAGAGGACAGGGCAAAGGCCCCAATATAGTACAAAGGTATATGACATAAACAAGATTAGGTATTCAGGGCGGGGACGCCCCCCCCCTCCCAATTTAGTACTATAGCAGAAAGCTGGTTTCACAGGAAGGAAGGGACAAATTAGGTAAACAGGTAAATAGGGCTATAGACCCAATGCAGGGCAAAGTTGCCCAGAGGACAGCTAATTAGCAAAAGAAAGGTGCCTGGTTGACCCTGAGGTTACACGCTCAGTCTATCTTCTCCCCTAGACCAGTTTAGGTAAACATAGGTCGTACTTCATGTCTGATGTAAATAACCTTCAGCCTGACTGCCTGGTGCCAGGATTTTGTTTTTTATTGACCCAAACCCCTAACTCCACATATCTTCAAGACCCCCTTTCCCTCAGGTCCATTGAGTTAATGTTCACAGTTTCATTATCTCTTTGTGCACATCCATCACCATGTTTGTAAGCCTTCTGATTCGAATAAAACTGGAGCAAGGATCCTGAAACGGGGCTCTTGTCTTCTCTGGGACATTAGCCATCTCTCGCATTTGAATCCTGCATCCCGCTTTATTGCTAGACAAGACAGAACACTAGACCCAGAGTCTACGACAAAAGCTGCTAAAACTATTTACTATTCTACATTCATTTATTGATTCTAAACAGTTCACTGAGTGGCCTGTCCTTTGCTAGGCACAGTTGTGGACATTGGGGATGGAATGCTGAGCAGTGTTAACACCCATTTCATTGCACCTGCATTCCAGTGGGGGAGGTGGAAAGTAAAGAAGTGAATGTATAAACAAGTATAACATAGAATGTGATAAATACTATGAAGAAAATAAGGGAAATGCAATGGGTCCAAATTGTGAACTTAAAAAAAAAAAAAAAGTCCCCCCTTATCTCTTTATCTCTATTAGAGTATATGACCTTTACCCTAGTCATTGTAAGAAATGTCTCTGCTTGAAGCTAAAAATGTGGTTTACTATAGAAGGAATACAAAGGAAAATAAAGACAATATTCCATTTCCAACACATGAAATGGAATTTTTCAAGGAACCCATAACCTCCCCCACCCTGATTGTTTCCTTGAAGAAATTGCTTTATGATCTTCTTTCTTCACCCACACACTTCCATTAAAGTAACAAGAGCTGAGACCTGAGAAAGATCTCCTAGAATCCTACTATCTGAGAAAATAATCTACTTGTGATAATGAAACTATAATTCCTGCCTTTTATGAGCAGAGTAAGTATCAAATGCAAATCAAATTACATAATAATAATAATAATAATAATAATAAAACACAACAATAAGAACAACAACAAAAGAAAATCTTTATAGGGGCACCTGAGTGGCTCAGTAGGTTGAGCCTTGGACTTCAGCTCAGGTCATGATCTCGCAGCTCGTGCGTTCGAGCACTGCATCGGGCTCTGTGCTGATAGCTCAGAGCCTGGAGCCTGCTTTGGATTCTGTCTCAGTCTCTCTCTGCCTCTCCCCCACTCATGCTCTCTCTCTCTCTCTCAAATATAATTTTTTTTTAAAGAAAATCTTTATAAAGCCTGGGGGTTGTGGAAATGAGAGAAAGAGAGGGAGAATTATAAATTGGGCCATCTACCTCACTTTTCTCCTCTTTGGGCTTTAGCTCGAGGCAATGCAGTGGCGGTAGACAAGTGAGGAGTAAAATTTAAAGTCAAGGAAGTCCCTTGTGTGCACACCCATCGTTTAGAATTCTGGAAAGACAGCTGCTTTCTGACTTCTGCAGTACTTCCTATAGTATTAGTATAAATCAATCTATAAATATAGCAGCCTCAGATAAAGTTGACCCATTTGTTCCATTCCTGAGGGGGTGGACATGGAGTTGAGATCTAATGAGTATAGCATGGGGTTCTCTGAAGCAGGGCAAGGTAGGCAGACTAGTGCAGGAGGCGGGATACGGAAAACACAGAGACTTAGCAGCCACAGGAGACAGAGTGTAGCTGAGGAAGTGGAGAAGATTAACGGGCCGATCAAGTTGAGGGACAATTTCAGACGTACACCTCAGATGTCAATCAAGCAAGCAGTGACCAGATGGACAGAGGTCACGGGGAAGTAAGAGAAAACCAAGCCAATGAAGCTGTTCTTAACACCTTCTGCAAGTTTGCGTGGTGCACAGCTTTCCCTTCATGTCACACAGGGACCCGATCTCAAAGGAAGGAGCTATTGGAAGCAAAGGCCGTTCAAAAGACTGAACCCTGTTGTTCTGGAGACATTCAGTGCTAATAAAGGACAACTTGAATGTATTAGTCCAAAGACTATTTCGATCCTTAAAACGAACACAGCATTTTTCATTTAGGAAAAGTGTAAATGTCTTATGGTAGGTAATATTGTGGGTTACTAGGTAGTAATTTTTACAATGTCTTTTCTAATACATACTTACATTTTTCAGTTTATTCTACATTTCTTTCTAGTTTCTTTTTTTTTATGAGACTGAAATGCAAAATAAGTTCAAAGCTTACTCTCTTTTATATTATCCCATTTTAATTTCTTTTAACACAATTATTATTTTATGCTTCTTTGCTTATGATCTATTTATTTAAGAATTATTTATTAATATCCTTCTGCATAGTACCATGCTAGACTCTGCATATACAGCAGTCATGAATAAACAATGGTGTTTCCTCTCACAAAGCTTATATTTTTAAGCTCATATTCCTTTACATGTTATATTGTGCAAATAATTGATTGAACAATTAATTATTAAAATGCAATAGTAATAAGAACAATTTTTAATATTTATTAAATGCTGACAAGACTTCCTATACACTTAGCTAAGCATTTGTACATATATATGTCTATATATGTATATTATATTTTTAATTATTATTAAAACTGATGAAGAAGCCCAGCAGACCCTGCAGGAAGTTACATGAAAAACATAATTTCATAAAACAGCCCTGGACTAAAATGATAAAAAATAATTTGTCTCATTTCCACTGGCATAGCCAAATTCCGGGAATATTGTGAGAATCGGATGTTGGGGTAAGGAGTTTGTGCAAGAAAATGACAAAACTTTCTAACCAAATTTCTCTTTTGAAGATCTTGCAGTGGGAATACATAGACAAATTAGCTTAGAGCCTAAAGTAATCAATATATTCAAAGTGAAATAGTGCAGAAAGTAATCTGTAAGAAGGTATCATTGAATTTTTCCTTTTAAAAAGTTAGACTTATTGAGGTACAATTTATGTACATGAAAATATATCCCATTTAATTGTATAGTTCTTTCCAGCTTAAATGTATGTAATATATGGACACACATACATATTTAATAAATATGCACATATACACAAATGCATATAGGTACACATACACACAAACACGTGTGTGTGTATATATATATATATATATATATATATATATACATACATATATACATATATATATGTATATCACAATTATTTTATGAATGTTTTATCATCTCCAAAATTTATCTCCCTCATTTTTGTTGTCAATTCACTCTCCTAATCCCTGGAACTGCTAATGTGTTCCTGAGCTTTTATTGTTTTGTTTTCTATTTCATGTTTTTATTTTCATCATACTAGACTTCAAGCATACAGACTTCATCATACTAGACAAGGACAGAAATATTTGTCTGTTTTGTTCACCGATATATTTCCAATGCCTAGAAGTGTTTACCACAAATAAGAATTTGTTGAATGAATGAACAATGAATGAATAAATGGGTAGGGTAAGCTTTTTTATAAGGACAGGTATGAGGATATTTGAGCAGGAACTGGACTACGTGAAGTCTTGTCCATATCTGGGGTAATCATCTCTGGGCAGAGGGAGGAGCAGGCTTGGGACTTGGAAAAATACCAAGGATCTATTGTGACTGACGTGAAAATGGGACAGATAAGTTGGGGAGTGAGAGCAACAGCACATCAGTTTAAGTGTCAATTTACCAGGAGAACACTATTGGCCTCTAGAGTCATTGTAGACATTTACAGAGCTCTTTGTTGTCTTAAGGTTTAACAGTCTTCAACTGTGTGACAGGCACCCTGGTCCGCAAAGACTTTCCAAGAGGGTGCAGGCTTGGACAGTTTGAAGGCAATCCATTTCTAGAGCCTCAATCCATAGGTCCCCCTTTCTAACAACGTATCTGCCTACGAACACAACTGCTTGTTCTCCACTCTCACCTACCTCTTGGCAGTTGCCCCTCTGGCACACATCTCAGTCACCAGGTGATTCTTACGCTTTTAGTTCTGCCTTTATATATGGGATCAGTCAGAGTATATAAATAAAGTCATTCAGGGGCACCTGGTTGGTTCAGTTGGTAGAGCACATGACTCTTGATCTCAGGGTTGTAAGTTTGAGTCCCACATTGGGTGTAGAGATTACCTAAGAATGAAAAAATATATATCTGTATCTACATCTATATATCTATATAATTCTAGCTATCCCTTTTTTAATTGACTTCTTTCACTTAGCTTTTGAGATACCTCCATGTTGCCTCATGTAATAATTATTATTTCTTATTCTATTATATTAATGTATCATAATTTCTTTGTACATTGACTAGTTGATAGATATTTGATGATTATATTCTTGATGATTGTAAATATAGCTGTTATAATTATTTACATAAGGGTCTTTGTGAGAATATATGTTTTTATTTCTTTTGGATATATAACTTAGTTTGGAATTGTTGAGTGATAAGTGAATATTTAATTTTATGATTGGCTACATCATTTTGCATTTTTATTAGCAATATATAAAATTTACGTTTGTTTTAAATTCTCATCAACATTGGGTAGTGCAATTTTTTCTTTAGCTATTCTAATAGGTTTTGTTACTCATTTTGATAAGGATAGTTTTTTTTTTTTAATTATGATATTCCATCCACCAAATTATATTGGTAAACTTTCTCTATAATTATGACTATATGTAATTAATGTTCAAAGAGGTACTTTCAAAGTTTTTTTTAATGCTTCCATTAATATAAATTGAACATTATTTTAAATTTGAGACACAGTAGAACAAATGCATATAATGGAGGAAATTATTTATTTTTTTTGCTACTCAGAAAGCTTATTAATTTAACCATTTCAATATATACTCCTTATGTGCCTTGTAAAAACTTATCAAATTTGAGAAAATGACAAAAGAGAAAAAAATTACTGAAAAAAGAATAAGAGGTATACAAAAGGGATACATATTTTTCATACTCTTAACTTTGTTTCATCATATGGAAGTGGTTTAGTAAGTAAGTCCATGTCTGTGTAATTTTTTGGCAAATAAAAGATTTCTCTGCAATATAATACATAAAATGATATAATTGAAGTTTGAAGAAATGTCAAACTTCTCGTACAAT
The DNA here is from genome assembly GCF_018350195.1 of Panthera tigris. Taxonomy (NCBI): domain Eukaryota; kingdom Metazoa; phylum Chordata; class Mammalia; order Carnivora; family Felidae; genus Panthera; species Panthera tigris. The sequence goes on along the minus strand of NC_056663.1, from coordinate 175,381,857 downwards.
TGGTTGCCAGAGTATCCTCATAATCCTACAGTGCCCAACCCTTGCTACTCTACTTTTGATTAATGCAACTAAGGTAAAATGTTGTGTGCCACTGAATCCTATGATTACTGAAAGAAATCTGGTCTAGAAGATTTAGGAGGGTCTGGGAAGTCATTTCCAAGTAAATGCAATGGAACAAAAGAATGCTCCAAGAATAGAAAACTATTCTTGTTTTCTTGTGCTATTTCTATAAGACAAAACACTACCAAAAACTTCATAATAGTTGCCATTTTTCTCCATTCCCTCTTTTTTAAGTTACTGACAACATAAATTTTGGACTGTTAGCATAATTTATTTAAATGCCATGATTTAAATACTATCAAATAATTCAACAGTCTGATTTAATTTTCTTAATGTTTATTTATGTTTTGAGAGAGAGAGAGATTGAGAGAGCACACACATGAGAGTGGGGGAGGGAGACACAGAGAGAGGGAGACACAGAATCCAAAGCAGGCTCCAGGCTCTGAGCTGTCAGCACAGAGCCCAGTGTGGGGCTCCAACTCACAAGCTGCAAGATCATACCTGAGCTGAAGTTGGACATTCAACCAACTGAGCCACCCACTCTCTGATTTACCAGTACGTGATATGCCCGAGATCTCCAGCACCCTTTTCAGAAAACTCACTTTAACAGCTCTTACAATGCCTGTGAACGACCCTGGGGTTTTAGAATAAAGACTATGATTCAGTCCAGAGAGTCTACATTTCTACCCAACTCTTAAGTGGTGCCAAAGCTTCTTGTCCATGGACCAAGCTTTGAGTAGCAAAGTATTAGATCCCTACATTTCTTCATAATTCTCTCCTTCCTCTTGGATTATTATATTTTTTCATTTCTAGTGGGTGATTCCTATCAACACAGAAGCATGCTGCTATTCTCTCCTCTAAATTAGAATTTCACACCTCAACTCAATTTAAACCATTCTTATCAAAGTCAACAGTGGTGTGCTTGTCTTCAATTGAGTCTTCAATTCTCTCTCATCCTACTTGATGTCTCATATGCACTAAGTTGGACACTATTTCTCCTACAAAGGCTTTTGTCACTTGGCTTCAAGCAGTCTCCTGTTTTTTTCTTTCTTCTTCATTGGCTTGTCCTCAGATTTCCTTGCTTATTCATTTTCAGCTCCCCAACTAGTAAATGCTGGAAAGCTCCAGAGTCCAATCCTTAACACGCTTCTTTAGCCACACATACTCATCCAGTTCCACTGATTTAAACACCATCTATTTCACAAATGCATACCTCCTGGCAAGGCTTCTCGGAACTCATAACATGAATACCCTATAGCCTCCTTAACATTTCCACTTCTAACAGACAACCTGGAAGTAAGGTTAAAAAAATACATAGTGACCACCAATCCCTGCTTCTCCCTTCCTCCACTGCACAACTTCTCCTCTCCTACTTCTTTCGTTTGCTCATTCTAAAACACCTAGAAGTCAGCTTTAAATCCCTTCAGCTTTCCCCATCCGCCTTCCTTTATGAATCAATACATTTGGACACACTTTCCTATCCTACCAGCAATACTGATGATCTTTATTATCAGGCACCCTCAGACCTCAGGTCTCTAGCCTGCAAAGCTTTTTCACACAACTGTGCATGACTTCTTCAGTTTTCTGCTTAAATGTCATGTACTAAATTAGATCTTTCCTTATTTATAAATTTAAATTGCAACATATCTTCTTCTCACATACCCAGACTCCATATATTCTTTTCCTGTTTTATTTTCCTTTGTAGCTCTTATCACCATATGACATATTACAGGTTATTTTACTTCTTCATTTTCTTTGTTTTTTTTTTTTTTTAATTTACTATGTCTTTCCATCTAGAATGTAACCTCTATAAGAACAGGACTTTTTACCTTTTTTTCCCCACATCTTTATCTCCTAAAATGGCATATAGTAAACATTCAATAACTAATTGTTCAATAAATAAATGAAGATAGTAAGGGAAGGTAACTGGTAAGTGCTTAAAGTTTAAATGAAGGTATGCCATCATAATATTGATTTGTATAATATATTCATTTCTAGTAATACAAAGATTCAATAATTTTTAAATAGAGAGAAAATTAGTATTAAGGTCATAGACAATACTAAAAAGGAATAATAATTCTTAAACAACTATGGCAGAATGTTATTCAGTATGGAAACTGAATACCACTGTGGTCTACAAGTATGTAGCACTCAAAATCATATTTGACAGATACTCCCACCTGGAAATCTATCCTCAGAGAATAACCACATCTATTTATTAACATATGTATGATATTATGCTTATCAAAACATGAAGTGAAGTAGGAATCAACTGGAAATGATGTAAACATTCCTCAAAAGAGAAGTGAGAAAATAACTGATGTTTTATGTATATTATGAATACCATCCCAGTTATTAAAAGAAAGAGTAAAACCTACATGAGCTGATAGGAAAAATCCACAACATGGCTACACAGAGAAGAAAAACTAAAATAAATATAAAAGCATAGTATGATTCAATCTCCATTAAAATGAAATATCTGTGCAATATGTGTGCATGTGTGTATATAAATCTGTAAAAATGTTAGCCATTTCTATTTCTATAGAGAAGTTAGGAATGTGACAGACCAGGGTCATAAAAAGTGTTAAATTTTTATTCTATACAATTATGTATCGAATGAATCTTTTACAGCGAAATTTCATTCACATATTAATTTTGCATTTCTTTTTAAAAAGAGCAGAAAATGTCAACCGAGGTTCAACATGTCAGAAATATTTAAATTTTAATAAAATTTAAGAATAATAAGTGCTTCCATAAAAAGTAATACATATCTAAGACTCTTTCAGTGTCTAGATGTTACTTATTTTTTATGTGAATACTTAAAAACTTTAAGAAGTCTATAGGAAAACATGCAAGAAGCTATCATTATCAATTTTGTTATTGGCTACAAAGTCTACCAAATTTTATTCTTATCCTTTCACAATTCCCTATTATGTATACATACATAGATAGCTTTGCCTTTTAGTTTATTAATTGTTTCCCATCTTTTTTTCTTGTCTTCATTAGTATAGGTGCACTCCTCCTTTAAAAGCAATCTCTTTCTCAGTAGCAATCACAAGTAAGTAATCCTAACAGCAAATAAGGGAGTGGTGTTAACGAACTCAAAATAGCACTTATATGACTTCCCAAAGAACATAACACTATACCAGCCTAACAGCTCTGAAGAAAACTTACCCCAATAGTGTGAAAACATTTTGAAGAGCTATGACTTTCCTAGTTTTTAATATAATGGCTTCCAGCTGACTTCCTGCTGAAGAATACTTATCACAGAGGTTAAATTTGAAATATCATTCAGAGTCTATAAATATCTGTGAATATTAATGTATATTATTGACAATTTAATATTTAAAAGTAATTATTTTTACCTATTCTCAATAATGCATGGTCTATTGAAACCAACTGCCTCTCTCAAGAGACCGTATACATTGAAAAAAAATACATGACATTCAAAATCACACTATGTTTAAAATATTAATCTAGTACAAAGAGTACAAATAAATTTCAAGAACATCTTTAATTATAAATTGTGAGACTAAAAGGATTTGTGGCAAAAATATAAGGAAACTCTATTAGTAACTTTATTTACCCATCATACAACTCTCTATGACACTTAAGACCCAATATGGCAGTGAGTATAACACTAAATAGATATTGTAGTCAGTGTAACGACTTCCCAAAGATATCAGTGCCTCCATTCACAGAACAAAAGGGACTTTGCAAATATAATACATGTTAAGGAACTTGAAATGGAAAGATCATCTTGGATTATCTACATGGATCCAATCCAATCAAATGAGTCCTAAAAGGCATAGAACCTTTCCTGGATGCAGTCAGAGGGAAAAGTACTACCGAAGAAAGAAAATGCATACCTGCATTCCTTTTAAAGAAGGAAAAGGGAGCCACCAGCCAGCCAGAATGTGAGCAACCTCCACAAGCTGGAAAAGGGAGAGAAACAGATTTTCCCATGGAGCCTCCAATAAGGAATGTAGCCCTACGAACATCTTTATTTTAGCTCAGTGTGTCTTGTGTTGGACTTCTGATATACAGAAATTTGAAATATGAAATTTATGTTTGTCACTAAGTTTGTGGTAAATTGTTACAGCAACAATAGATAATTAATACATCATAATACAATAATAAGATATGTCCACTCTTAAGTATATTACATAGTATAATAGTAAGGTGTCAGTAATATGTTAGTATCAAAAATAAAAAATGATAAGGGAAGGAGGAAGAAAAGGATAAAAACTAATATTACATTTGCTGAATGGTTACTAGGCACCAGGGATTTTTCTGAGTCTTTCCCATAAGTGATCCTAATACTAATACTTGGAGGTGATTTTCTTATGAAATATTGTCTCTCTGAGGCACAAAGATACTGTGTAACTTGCCAAAGAACACATTTCCAGAGAGTAGTACAATTGGAATTCAAAATCAGGCACCAAACTGTGATAGTTAGAAATATGTCTTAAAAGTAAAATTTTGGCAGACAAAAGGTAAAATGGAATTCCACACAAAGCTTCTAAAATCCTTTGAAAAATTCTACTTCTTGGTGATTTAAAAAATTCTCTTTAATGCAATGAAATTAAGTTAGGGCCTGACCCAAAGATACCCCAAGTACTGTGTTTGGTGGGGGAGAGAGAGGTGAAATAAACAATGTGGACACTATACTCCCCTATTAGAGTAGAATCACTAGCAAAGGAAAGGAGCAATGCAGAATTAAATTGACATATGCATTTAACATGACTAACAGTGGGAGGTTAAATAATTGGGTGTTAAAATGTGAGATAGTAGAGACTATTTAAGGAAGTTATCTTTTTCTGGATTGGATGCTTGGCAAACGTTAGCAATGGTTGGATGCTAATGACACTAAATGTGAAAAAATGGAATCGAGAGTAGAGGTACTAACAAGTTTGTATGCATTAAACTTAAACTTGAGGTCCTGTGATCTACATAGGTAAATTGTGAAGTAGGTAAATGAATATATATATATATATATATATATATATATATATATATATACACACACACACACACACACATATACATATATATACACATATATACATATACATACATACATATATATATATTTTTTTTCAAAATAGATATAATCATTTCAAATAAAGGTCATTATTTGAAAATGATTCCCCAAATCCCCTAAAGAGAGAAGGAGAGGAGAGTAGAAGGGTGATGTAAAGCCTGAATAACACCATTTTTGGAGGTTGAAGAGTGGAAGACTACAGAAATGTGGAATGTGGCTGGAAAACCACAGAAGAGTGGGAGCAAGCCATGCAAGAGAAAAGTAATTTCTTGAGGGAATAATTAATTTAGTTAAGAGCTGCTGAAATATGTGAATTTAAGGCAGTACATACAGTCATATATTGGTGACTGGATTCCACGGAAGGACAGTCTGGAGGGAGTGATGGAAGCATCACCAAGACTTTGTGATGCCTACAGTATACAAAGGTGATACAAGAAATAGAAAACACATATATAAAAGAAATTTAAGGGGATGAAATTAACTGAATGAATGAAATGAAGCAGTTGTCGTAGAAGAATGTGGGATCAAAAGAGTTTTACTTTATTGTGTTTCCTTTTGAAAATAAAGGAGTTCTGTTTTGAGGCTACTGATAGAAATCCTGCAGAAATGGGAAGCTTATAGTACAAATGAGAAAATACCTGAAAAAAAAAAAAAAACCCTTGAGACTGTTAAGTGGGAGAAACATTTGTGGACAAGTTGACAGTTGACACGAGAAGAAACTTCCCTTCCTTTTAGAAATTGAGGAGAAGGAATCAATAACGGATACAAGAAGAGTAAATGTGTTGATGGGATAAGGAAGATTTCCTAGTCTATTCCTAAAAGGATTGGCAAGCAGGAGAAAATGTGAAAGGTAAATAGATCGCTGTGGAAATGTGAAAAGAGGATCAGAATGGAACGAAGGAATGGAGTTTAGTGGGGGCATCAATTGGGACAAGCCATGAGAGAAGATGGCTGTTAAACAGGCGTGAGGGAGTTCCTAGAACTTCCTTCTTTCTTGAGACGATTGCCAACGCAGAGTTAAACTGCTGGACATGGCACTTTCAGAAGCGTGTTCCATAGTGTTTGAAATATCCCCTTCCAAGTGGCAACTAACTCGGGAGCTTCATACTAAAAGGACATTCAGTTACTCTAGACTTCTAAGTGAGCATAAATTAGTGTAAATATGCATTATTTTCACCATCAGTTGAGATGGTCAAAATGAATGAAAATACTGTGCTACTCACTTGGAGAAGGAAGTACTGTTTGCAAGAAGAAATTTCTTGGTGGGATCTTTTTGGAATCCTCAAATTACCTGGAAGAAGGAGAAATGGCAAAACAAAACTTTTTCCCATTCCTTTGAAGTCTAATCCAGGAAGAAAATAATTATGGGCAGTTATGTAGTATAATTCACAAATTGTAAATCCATGATATAACATACTAATGTGATAAGGTGGAAATCAAGTTCTGTATGATATAGCAAGCACTGAAGATTTGGACTCACTATTGCTTGGAAATTAGTAACGTTTATACCTTTTGTCAGTATTTCTATATCCTGTATCTCTTAAACTATATTCTTTAGAATTATAACTCGTACTAGAAAATGCTAAATAAGATTCTAATTAACAAAACAGCTATTTTATTAGAGCACATCATACTATTTTACCTTTCTGAGAGTTCTCAGAGCATGAATGTGAAACCCCACCTGAACTCCTATTTCTCTCTAGCAAACATTAAAACATCTTGCTATTCATCAGGTGTATAGTTCCAGTCTGGTGTCAATTGATTCATCAATTGTAAGGTCATACCTTACTGTTTTCATTATTCTCATAGCTACCCTTGAAATTCAGGAGGTGGCAGACAAGTTAGAAATCAATGAACTAAATTCTTATTTTTCAAAAGGAACTTTTTTTTCTTCTTCTTCATAACAAAAGACAGTTGTGTCCATGGTTTCAGAATCTGTCTTCTTGATTCTATCCTCAGATTCACATAAACCATGGGAGATCGTTTTTTAAATTATTTTTACATGAAAAGGATCTTTACTATATACACCAATTCCTCCATTTTATATCTAATTAAAGAAGGAGTTTAAAGGTGTTTGAAGTTTCTCCCATATTTTCAAGTATTTCCACTTAAGAAGACAGACAAGTAAGAAATGGGAGCAATCCAGACCTGTTGAAATTATTCAGATCCATTTTATTAAACGGGCTTCACAAGTTTTTTTTTTCTCTTTTCAACAAGTAAGATACGTGGTTGCAAGTGAAACTGGGTTAGTTTTCTTCAAGTGTCTTGATTTCCTTTAACTGACTCACTTCAAATTGTGGTACTTGGAACAATTAAGAAAATGGAAAGAATGGAAAAGTTCTGATTTCAAAAGAAAGTGACAGAGAGCAAAACAATTAAATATTTGGAAACTGGAATGTTCTTCTTAAAGATGTAAAAAAGTAATTTTGTTGGTGGAAATAAAGCATTTAATGATATAGTACCTATTTTTTCCTAAGACTAAGTTACTCATTGTCCAATATAATTCCAAATGAAAACGAGAGTCCCCTTTACATTTTGTGGCAAGATATTTCACACTGTCCCATTCTCATTCTTTTTAAGATGATACTAGGGAATTTTATTTTATTTTTTTAATTTAATTTTTATTATTTTTATTTTTGAGAGAGAGAGAGAGAGAGACAGAGTGTGAGTGGGGGAGGGGCAGAGAGAGAAGGAGACACGGAATCCAAAGCAGGCTCCAGGCTCTGAGCTGTCAGCACAGAGCCCAACGTGGGGCTTGAACTCACAAACTGTGAGATCATGACCTGAGCTGAAGTCGGATTCTTAACCAGCTGAGCCACCCAGGCACCTCGATACTAGGTTATTTTAATGTTCCAGCTTTTATTTTATTATTTTATTATTTTTTCATAAGAGTGTACTTTTAAATCTGTCTGAAGAAAATCTATATCTGTCTACCAGATGTTTTGGTGTTGAGAGCTGTCAACTAGAATGTGTCCTCTCAAAATTCATATGTTGAAGTCCTAACTTCCCCTTGCAATTTGGAAATAGGGTATTGGTAGATAAAGTTTCAATTAGGTAACGAGGGGGGGGGCCCTCAGGATGGGATTAATGTCCTTATAAGAAGAGACCCCAGAGAGCTTACTTTTTCTCTCTCTATCTCTTTCAGAAACGTGTTCTATAGTGTTTCTTACTTTTTCTTTCTCTGCCACGTGACGACACAGCAAGAAGGCAGCCATCTGTAAGCAATGAAGAGAACCCTCACCGGAACCAGACCATGCTACCACTCTGAATGTAGACTTCTGGCCTCCAGAAATGTGAGACAATAAATTTCTGGTTTTCACGCTATCCAGTTTATGCAATTTTGCCATGACAGCCCAAGTTAAGACCCTGAACATACTTTCTTATTTTTCCTTGGGAGTGTCCAGTTTGAAGTGTGCCAAAATCTCATAAAAGTTGTCTGTGATACACCAGTAAAGGCTGGACTCAAGACCCAAAAACTCTATCACAGATAGTTCTTCTCAGTAATTGCATAAAAGCAACAGAGCTACTGGACCAGAAGACCCATTGTTAAATAAACCATGGCACCTCAATAATAACTGGCATGGACAAAAATCTAGTGACCGGAAGATTCTCCTGCAATGCATATCCGAGGTATTGAACCTAGACTCGATAATGTCCGTTACTTAGGTTTTTACTGTTCTACCAGAGTATGAGTCTAGGAACATCTCTGACATACAACTAAAGAAACTAGACTTTTCTGGTACTCTTAAATTTATGAACTGTGATTCTTATCATTCATATATTAGATTAGTTACAATACATTTTTATTAAAGGAATTCTATCCATTGGACTTATTATAAACCCGTTGAATATGGTAAGTGGGAAACGACAGACATGCAGGCATTTTGTGGATAATGTTAAATCAGATACTATAAAAACAATAATCAAAAACCAAACTCTTGAGAGAACAAACTGATGATTACCAGAGGGAAGGTGGGTGATGGGATGAGTAAAACAGGTGAAAGGGATTACAAGTACACTTAATCTGACACTACTGAATAATGTATATAGGGTTGTTGAATCACTATATTGTACACCTGAAACTAACATAGTGCTGTATGTTAACTATACTGAAATAAAAATAAAAATAATAAAGTAATTAAGCAACTAACCTTTTATATTCACACATATATTTTAGTGTTTTGGTGTAATATTTGTATTATGTGTAATACTGGCTTCAACCAGCAAATTTAGAGTATTTAAAATTAGTGTAGAAGAGAATCAAGTAACAAAAAATACACAGTTAAATTTTGCCATTAAAAAAAAACAGTAAAAATACATTATTGAATAAGCCCTGAGATCAATATACATAAAGTCGAATTTTCCAAAGATACTAGCTAAGCTATATTTAATAATAATTTAGATTTATTGGGACATTCTATTTCCAGAGAGTTCTCTCCATGGTGTCATGTGTGTTCATAAACATACACATATATTCACGAAAGGTATCTATACATTCATCCATATATGCATGTATATGCATGTATATGCATGTCTATGCCCATAACACTTTATAACTGTATATAAAAATCTAAAAATACTGAGTAAGACAATGCAATCTTTATAGCTGTTTCCACTGAAAAATGCAAAGAAGTTAACATACCTGCAGAAGTTCACAGAAATGGGAGTCATGCCCTGCTTATTTTAGCAGATATCTCCTTAACTAACTAGCTTGTATGAAGTCATTTAACAGACTTTGTGATGTATTGCCCACATATATAAAATAAGCTATATGATTTTTGGCATCATTTCTTTCTTTAAAATTACACATTCTTATGGTGGAGCTGAAGACAACTTCAAAATAAATGCCTCCGATTTTCCTCTATTTGTACAGTGCATCACGCATCTTGTCTCACGTGGTATGTTTTCTATCTTCAATTTATTTTTTTGAAATATGTCTTTGAGTTCCCCTTTGTAGTCATAATGCTCTCAAAATCCACACAAGGAAATAATAAAACATTCTTGTGCATGTTAACAAGAAAAGTCAAAATAGTTAATGTAACATCTCACTAGCCATTTATAAATAACCAGACAATAGCATATCCAGTACGCATTCTCAGGAGACAAACACAGCATGGTCCTCGATAACTAAAAAAGACTTTCAGGGCTTAAGTTATAATCTTTCATTCTCATGTATTGTATATTCAGCCACACAACTCAAAAAAGTAGACAAACCTAATTTTCTAAAAAGCTAGAGGTGGTTTTTTGGTGCAACAACGATAGGCCGATTTGCCGGTGGGGTGTCTTGACTCCAGTGAGTCTGGCGTCATACCAACAAGGCAGCAGATACAATGAAAGACATTCTGGCCAAACGATTCCTTTTTACATCCATAATAGTATTTTTTAGTCAGGGTAAATATCATTCAAGATCTTTTATCTGTTTGCCAGCCCGTATATTAAAATGTAGACCTCCATCTCGGTCAAGCTTTGAAGTAATTAGAGGTAAGCAGAATTATATGAGGTAGGTGATTAAATAATGGCATTAGGAAAGTGTTGGTTACTTTAAAAAGGTGTAATGAATATCATGAGCAGAAACTTCATTTTAAATCTGAAATCATTAAAATGTTGCCTAAGGCCATGTGTCTAGTTGCACAGTTTGAAACAAAAGCTGGCACTCATTAAATTGTCACCACAAAAAAGCTATAAAAATAATTCTTTAAAATATGATAGTGGTAGCAAAGATAATATGGGAACCTAGAGTGTCAAAACTTTGTTATAGGATCAACTGTCCCCTCAGGATTTTATAGCCAGGAGCTTCCATTTGAGATTACCATGGATCTATATGCTACTGAACATTAGTGCAACCATATTACAATCTGAGAAATAGTTATATATTATACTTATGTGTTATATTAGCTAGCTGGTCAAATAACAAACATATCCACTCAAAATATAATATTAGTATTCAAGAATTTTGAAATAAGCTTTTAAAGAAGACTGAAGTCATCTCTACTGTAATTTACATCTAGCATTCAATAGAAAGACTAAGAATAATGTCTCATTTAAGAAAGGAGACATGACTTATAGTTTAAACATTTTGATAACACAGAGCTTGGGAAAAAGTATTTTACTTTTCTACTCATCACACCCAGGAAAAAGATAGCAATATTTATCACAAGAGGAAATAGAAGATGTGCTCTACAGGACAGTATAATAGGTCTATCACAGGTAAATAGAAAAAATGAGGCTTCGTCTGCACAGCAGCATAAAATTCGACATAGATGTATTGCGTATATACTACACTTGTTCTAGATGAGAAAGATGCAGCAGTAAGCAAAATTGATAATGAACTAGAAAGACTATGAACTATTTTAGGAAAAGATAAGCATTATGAAGTAAAATAAAGCAGGTAAGAGAAGTACTAGTTTTCCATTGCGTGATCATGAAATCTCTCAGATAAAAAAGTGGAGCAAAACAGGGAGGAGAAAAAGAGGGAAACCACGTTGATGCCTAAAGAGTGTTCTAGGGAAAAGGAGATGCAAAGGTACTTATGTTTTTCCTTTGGGGACTGCCAGCCACCTGATTTGTGAATAATTATGTTTGTGTAAATATACAGCTTTTTAAAGAAATGATTACTAAGTATATTTTTCAGTAGGGCACCCTTAAAAGTGAGCCATTTTTACATGGGAATTTGGTAATATTATTTAGCAGCATCTAAGATTATTTCACAATATGTACATATATTGAATCATTGTTTTATACCTAAAACTAATATGTTATATGCCCATTGTATCTCAATGTAAAAACAACAATAGCAAGAACATCAACAAAAACTGAATAAAACCTATTCTTAAATTAATAGGTTATAACATAAATGAGTCATATGTAAATATGTTAATTTGATTTTTTTATAAAATTGTACAAATTATAGTTATTATTCAAGATTATTTAAGATAATGTTTCATATACCATGCAATTCACATGTATCCTATACACTCTTCCATAATAGCATTTGATACACGGTGTTCATTTGTAGGACTACTTCTCTGGATCCTTGTAATTTTACTCATATATATATATATATATATGTATATATATATACATATATATATATAGTTATATTTATATAAGCATATTTATTTATATATATATATTTGAGTAATATATATTTGAGTAATACATATACAACATATGTTTCATCATTCTATTCTAAGCTTCTAGTAAAGCTAACACAAAAGCAGGTAGTGAATAAATATTTGTCAAGTAAACAGATACATAAGTGGATAGATGAATACATGAATGTATGAATAAAGGAATAGATTAACTAATGATTTGAACTGGCATGCAAAGTGTCCCTGAAAAAAACAAACTGCATATGTATATTTTGTATGTATTCTGGAAAGCTTAACCATGATTGTATATCCAGAATAATAAACTATGTAATAATTGACCTAATAGCACTACATTTTATAGAAGCAAATATGATATAATACTGTCATTTTTGAAGTTGTACTAATTAGGGAAACATATTATTTTTCAAAACAGTGCACTAAATGAAAAAATGGAAATTGTCACAACTGAATTTAGTACATTCTATTTCCACTTTATAGATGTCAGCACAAATGGTGAAGTAAGGATCCCACCAAATTCTTTCCTCCATAAAAGCAAGAACACTAGCAGGAATTGTCATAATCAACTTTTTCAGAGCTCTGGAAATTAACCAAAGGCTTGCAACAATCCAGGAGTGTTTATTCAAGAAAAATAACTGAATCTTGGCAATAACTGTGAACTTTATTGTATTGTAACTTGTCCTGGTCCCATTCTCCATCCTACAGCTGCAAGTGAGCCTTGAAAAATAACAATCTACATTCATGGTGAAAACCAGTGGTCTTAAGGACATTGGAAGGAGATGTATAAGGCTGAAGCTCCTTCAAAGCTCTTTCCAAGAGAACTGTCTTTATTTTACTGATCTGGTGGTTTTCCTGGAAGACACTAGTTACAAGGCTCTTTGTATTGAACTGACTTAGAGCTCACTCTATGTGAAAGCTATTTCCTCAGGGGCATTTTTGAAAACAATTAGAGACAATTGTTAAACTTCACAGTTTAAGACTGTGAATAAGAGTTGGAACGAACAATTGACTAACCAAAACCCTTTAAAGGAAAATCAGGGTAATGAAGTGTTCACAGGGGTTTCATGAAGTTCTATAATTCCTCGGAATCTAGGATACAGAAAGCTTTTTGCCTACACAGAGCTATACACAAATTAGGGAAGAACTGAGAAGGCCCTAATCTTTACTTTACAGGTAAATTTTAGGGTACACCTGAGTAAGAAGTCAAATCTAAGCCAGGGTTGTCAAAGTCAGGCTGAGCATTGAAGACATGACCTATGATGAGGAGAACAAAGGCAAAAGAAGCATAGACAAAATTAAATTTCCTTACAAGTTCAAGCCCATTGGTAAATACCCGAGGCAGGCAGAGTATGATTTTCTCAAGGAATTCACAACTGCCTTAATGTTAATGCTTTGCCAAAGACAAAATGCTTTACCTTGACAATAGTTAAGGATCCTGTAAGTCTTCTTTAACATATGAAAGTGCTTTTAGAGACTTCCTTTATCTCTACCCACCAACATATAAGTATATAATCAATCACTCCTCATAATCACAGGGCGGTTCTTTCTGCCCAAGGGTCCTGTCCTTGTGCTTTAATACATCTTTTTCACCTGAAAATATCTCAAGAATTCTTTCTTGACCATTCACTCCCAGTCCACGTCACATCAACCTACATTCACACAGAATTTGTCCACAAAGTTTGGGGAAATTATTGGTTTCAGTTAAAAAACCCCTCTGTCCAATCAATAGCTAACCACTAAATTAACTAAACAGAGACCTCAGTTAACACACATGAGAAGGAATACAGACTTAACAGCATCATTATGGAAAAGTCACTAGACCAAACAAAGAAACAACAAAGCAAACCTATAATAAACAGCAATAGCAAAAATCCTTGGGGAGATGATGCTAATGTTTATATTATTTAAAATGTTTATTTTCAACCAAAAAATTATGACACATGTAAAACCAACAAGAAAATATGGCCCATATACACAAGAACTTATTCCATAGAAACTGTCCCTGAGGAGATGCAGATGTGGAACTTAATAAACAAAGGCTTTAAATCAGTTATTTTAAATATGTTCAAAGAACTAACAAAAGCAATGCTTACTGAACAAAGGAAAAAAAAAAACAGACAAACAAACAAACAAAAAAAAACCCTCTTACATATAGGGAACAAAATGTTGGTTTCTAGAGGGGAGGTGGGTGGGGAATGGGTGAAAAGACAAAAGGGATTAAGAGTACATTTATCAGGATGAGCCCTGAGTAATGTGTAGGATTGTTGAATCTTTATATTGAACACCTGGAACTAACATAACATTGTATGTTAATTATACTTAACTTAAAAAATTAAAAACGATGTCTACTGAATTAAAAAAAAAAAGTATGGGAACAGTGTTTCAACAAACAAATATCAAGAAAAATATAGAAATTAAAAAAACAGAAATTCTGGAGTTGAAAATTTCAATAACTACAATGAAAAATTCACTAGAGGAGGTCAACTGAAAATTTGATCAGGCAGGGAAAAAAAAAATATCAGTGGAGTTGACGATAGCTCAATTGAAATTATTCATTCTGAAAATTGGAAAATACTAAGCAATCCACAAAAAACAGAGGAAGAAGTGAGTTCAGCAATTTCCCAGAATATATCATTAGTATACTAAAACTAGTTGTGTTTCTACACATTACCCATAAATAATTGAAATTAAAACTGATAATTCTATTTATGCCATCAAAATAATTACATACTCAGGAATAAATAAATCAAATTAAGCATTTACTTGTAAGCTTAAAACTACAAAGCATCATTGAAAGAAATTAAAGGACATGTAACGAAATGGGGAGACTTACCACATTTATGACTGGAAAACTTCATATTGTTTAATGGCAAGATAATCCCCCAAACTGCTCTACAAATTTAATACAATGTGATACTAGATTGAGGATAAACACATAGATCAATGAAGTAAAATTGAAAGTCCAGAAATAAACACTTACATTCATAGGCAATGAGTTTTCAACAAAGGTGCCAAGATAACTCAATGGGGAATAGAGTTATGTTTTCAACAAATGACATTGAGACAACTGGATATCCATATGCAAGGAATAAATTTTGACTCTTATATCACACCATGTAAGAAATTAACTAAAAATGATTATCAGTAGGGATTTGCAGTGGGGAGGGAGATATATAGGCAGAGTACAGAGAATTCTTAGGTCAGTGAAATTACTCTGTATAATATTATAATAATGGACACAAATATTATATATTTATCCAAATCCACAGAATGGACAGGAAGAGTGAATTCGAAGGTAAACTATGGATTTGGGTGATAAAGAAGTGTCAATATAACAAAATGTACCATTGAAGTAAGTGATGCTGAAAATAGAGGAGGCTAATACAGGGGGTATACAGGAAATCTCTCCCTTCCTTCCTTCCTTCCTTCCTTCCTTCCTTCCTTCCTTCCTTCCTTCCTTTCTTTCTTTCTTCTTTCTTTCTTTCTTTCTTGCTACAAACCTAAAATTTCTCTAAAATTGTCTTAAAATGAGATTAGATATAACATGATGCTACTTCTTTTTGTTTGCTTGTTTCTAAGGAATAAAATCATACACAGTTTTAGAAACGTTGGAATTTGGTTTTCCCCCTTATTAATTACCTGTGGAAACTTGAAAATTTCTAGCAATCTCCTTGGGATTCATTATTTTCACAGAAAAGAAAAAGTGAATTCAAAAGTCTAAAAATTATCTCAGACCAAATAATATCTTTGTTCTGTCTTTCCTCAGAGCAATCGCAAATATGTATGTTTTTCTGTTTTTGTTTGTTTATTCTTGTTTTGTTTTGTTTTGTTGGCCTTTTAAGGAAGCTTGACTGCATTCTCCTACAAATGGACAGTAAAAGTTTGTATGGAGGTTCTAACAGAAGTGCAGTTACTAATACATCCTTGACCAAAGATTGATTCTTCTCTACAGGGGGACGTTGTCCTCTTTGGCCCAACATACAACTTCACCGGGAATACACATGAGCAGAGAGTAAAAGGGGACACCAGCCTAGCCAGCCAGGTCAGCTGAATCAATCCTAGAGATCAATGGAGTGACAGATGTGACAGGCTGCCCTCACATACAAGCCTCATTCTTTAAAAAGTCCCAGAATCCCAACCCCACCTATATAAACAAGGGAAAGATGATTTTTCATTCTTTTTGTTTCCATTTTTTTTTCCTGTCCTATTAGATGACCTTACCTCCTGTTTGACTTCACAAAGTTTGTGCTTCTTGGTGAGTATCCCATATTCTGGACTTCTTTTTTTTTTTTTTTGCCATATCTTTCCCATTAATATGATACTGTTTTATGTCAGATTCCCTATAATTAACTGAAATATTAATCATATGACTTCTATCTTAATGTCTAGCACACCAGAGTTGAACTTTTCTATGCATGTGTCTCTAATGTCATCCTTCCATGCCCTGTGGTGCCAAAATGGAACTCTTGAAACTCATATTTCCCCAAAACATCCATTATACATTTCTGTTTCCTTTGTTCACGTTTCTCATACACCTGTCATGTGTTTCAATATGTCATGCTTTCACACTTTCAAGACTCAGCTGTAAGGTCTTTCCTCGTCTTCACAGATAGATATAAATGACATTGTGTTTCTTAAATCCCACTTTATATAGTGACATATGTTTTCATGCCACTGTAATATATTTTATAAACTTATATCCCTGTGTTTAGATTCTAGACACTTGGTATTGGTATTGGGTCATGTAAATAGTTGGCTTCTTAGCACCTGGCATTAATAGACATATAGCAAATATGTTTATGTTTATGAATAAATGAAATAGTTAAATTAGAAAGCAATTGGGTATGCTAAGTTATTCTAAAGATATATTAATAATGTACCTAACCATTTATTTGTTGCTTATATTGCTATAGATACCTGTGAGGTGTAAAATGTGTGCCGTGATAGAATGGGAGGTGCTGAAGGTAAGTAAGAGGAAAGATCACAGGCTTACCTCTGAAGTGTTAATGACTTAAATAAGCATGAAAAATCAGGGAGAATCCATTGTTATGATAACAACTATGAAACATGTTACAGAAAAAAAAATATACCAGCACATGAACTCTAAGATTAGAAGGAAAAAACAATAATGGGAGAAGAATTTACAGCTTAATTGGGAATCTATTTTTAACACAACCACTTTTGTCTAGCTAATATTAGACACAATCGATCGTCTCTTGTGATCATTTCATATTGAATTTCAACTCTTAGATGTCAATGCATGCATTTTGCAAACTAGTTGGGAAGTAGCAAACAAAAGTGGCTTTGTTCTGTGTAAGAATATAACCACAGATATTCAATTAACAGCCACCAGTTTTGCCACAAACACTGAAGAAATATCTATCTTCTGCACCCAGAGTATAATTTTGGGTAGCTCTGAAAAGACCAGTTGTACTATAACATAGAGTTTTTATGTTTCAGTGTATCTTCAAAATGCCCTTTCTTCAGGTGTCATCCACTTTTTGATTTTTCTGCTGAAATAAAAACAGTTTTAGAAATCCTGATATCTCACATGTGTACATATTGACATTTCAAGTTCAAGATACATCAATGCATCTACCTTGAAAGCCGCAGAAGGTTTTGAAATAGGAAATATTTAAGTATGACAGTCAGTTGCCCTCTGAACCTGTGAATATCACTTTGGGTCTGGGCAATGATTGTACAATGTTAGACAAATATTTACATGAACTGTGTTGGATCCATTTTATTATTTATGCTTTGCTATTTGCTTTTTTACCTATAACCCAAAGAACATCATGCATTATTAAAATCTTCTTGTACAGCTTTATAGATACTAGATAGAATATACTTTCTCCACAAGTGTTGTGATCATCTGACCTCTTCTATTAAATTGTTGGCTTACTCTTTCCTAAAAAAGTTATTTCAAACAGCTAGAGTAACTTTTGATGTTCTGATGTACTTTTCTCCCTGAGGGAAAGCAATATCCAGAAGTATAAGAGAGTTTTGAAAATTGTGGACCAAGAAAGCTCTGCAGGGTATGTGGACAGAGAAATTAAGTGACTTCCCTATTCTTCACTCCCCAGTACAAGTGCCCTGTATGGTCACAGAGGGACCTATTAGTAGACAGACACAGTCTCTTCTTGGAGGTCCTACTGGTGTCCATTAGCTGGATGCTGAAAGGCTACAAAGTTATTTATTTGTTTTTACCCAAAGTCTGTTTCTGTCATGTCTACTGTTACCATTTCTCAGAGCAAGTCCATGCTACCTTTTAGCAGTTAGCCATTTGTGTGACATTGTTTTCTACAGGGGACCCCAGAGGGTTCGCCATACTTAAAGATATCCTTCACATGTAGCATTTGTTCATGTATGTGTGGAGTGTACCCCCAAGCAGTTTCCAGTTATGTTCCCTTATACTCCAGCATCAGAGGCATGGGTTTCAGTGTTGGGAAATACAGCTGCATATAATACCAACCCAGTCAACTGAATCAAAACTAAAAGACATCGCTGCTATAGAATATAGTTACTTTCAATTTTGAAAAATATTTAAGGAATTATTAGTATGCTGATTAATTTTCAATCATCCTCATTTTTTTGTTTTTAGAGAGGGAGAGGGAAAGGTCAGGGGAGAGGGGATCTTAAGCAGGCTCCACACTCAGTGCAGAGCCTGATGCAAGGTTTGAGCCCATGACCCTGGGATCATGACCTGAGGTGAAGTCAAGGGTGGGATGCTCAATCAACTAAGCCATCCAGGTGCCCCATTCTCAGTTTTTATCCTACCAGATCCTAAGTCAGAAATAACAAGGTGCAATATTGAATCAACATAAATAAGGATAAAGCTGATATCACATGTATATAAATAATGCAGAACTTACCACAAATAATCTTTGCTTCACATTATATACAGATAAAACATTTAATTTCTTTTACTCTGCCATTTTATGCAACCAAAATATATGTATTAAGGACCAGTTCTGTGATAATCACTATTCTAGACACTTGGAACACCTGAATTAACAAACCAAGAAGTTATGAAGATTAAATTCTAAGTGAGGAGACATAAAACAAACAAATGAAACATATAAATTGCATAGTAGTTAGACAATGATAAGTGTTCTGGGATAAAATGGAGCCAAGTAAGAGTCATGAGACTGCTTGGTGGGGTAAAGAGAAAGGTAAAATTTGGGTCAAGGCTATATAGAAATGAATCAATAGCCAGTAGATATCTCGAGAGGAAATATTTCAAGCACAGCAAAAGCCAGTGCCAAGTCTCTAAATTGGGAGCAAGCCTGATGTTTTCCTGAAAGAATAAGAGAGGCACTATCGCTGGATTAGGAGAGCAGTGGGCCAGACTGCATGGATCCTTGAAGACAGTTGCTAGAACTTGGCCTTTTGCTCTGAGTAATGGGGAGAAACTGCATGATTTTGAACAAAGAAATTCTATGGTTTCACCTCATTTATAAATGGAATACCACAGTCTCTGTGTTGAAAATAGGGGACAACAGGATACCAGTTGGTTGAATATTGTGTTAATGTAGGTACTAGAAGATGTGAGTGTGAACAATGATGGTAAAAGGGAGAAAAAGCAGCAAAACTCTGGATATATTAGTAGTTATAGCCAATTTGCTATATGGATTATATTTTAAAATGTATTATATCAAGAAATCTATCGGCAAAGAGTTTTTTGTTTTCTTTTTGTCATATAACACTTCAACAGAATTTGGAATTTAAAATATTCAGTGAAGATAATAGTACTCTACTATCTCACATTCCCTCTGTTGGAAACAATCTTTGCCAAATCTTTATTGTATTTTTCTCTCATTATCAGACCTCAATTCTAATATTACATCCTCAGAGATGGCTTTCCTAACCAGTCTGTTCGGAGGGTCATTTTCCATCACTCTTATTTCCTCTTAGTCCACTGTCTTTTCTTCCCTTTATAGTGTATATTACTATTTTTTTTAATTTTTATTTCATGATTATGATGTTTTGACAATTTTTTAAAATTATTTTCTTAATTACCAAATCCCCAAAGTTTCAAATAGTGTCTACCATATAGTAAATTATGAATGAATATCTTAAACAAATATATTTCTAAATTTCTAAACCAACCTATTTTTCTTAGCCTTTTATCCTATTTATAGATCTTTATATTATATAATAACTATATATATAACTGGTGCTAACTCTATATATAATAAACTGCTATATTTGTGCTTTCCGAACATTGTCTGAGTTCTGATTTGCAACTATATTCAAAACCATTTTCAAAGCTGCTGCATTCTACAGCAGCTAGGCAAATAATTCAAGTAGAAAATAATAATCTGAATATATTTCTTACAGAGTAGACTTAATAAATAATCATGAGATGTTAGTAGTATTTTATTTTCTGTGAGCACTATGTTTTGGCAAGGTTTATTGTCGGGCTTTCTAAATATGTTACACGGTACTTCTTGGTGTAATCCTTTTTATATCACATAAATAATAGCATTCATCAGGCCAACCTTTTCAATGACAAATATTTACTGTAAAATATACCTTAAAAGAGCTAAGAGCAAATAAATCTGAAAACAAAATACCATGCTAAAAAAAATCCTTTGATGGGACATGTAAGTCATACAAAGATTTTAAACATTTTTCTTATTTTTTATTGAAGTCTAGTTTACATAGTGTGAAGTATAGAGACTTGACACTTACTGTTTCATTATTTTTAGTGAATGAAAACTCTGTGCAACCCACATTGCTATCCTGTCACCGTATTGTTGAATGTCGTTTCTTGAATTTTCTAAGCGTTTTTCTTTTTTTTTTTTTTATGAAGTCAGAGTTTATTTCTATTTCAAATACTTATGCATCTTTAAAATGTCTAAAGTCCCAAGGACATCCAGGTTTAAGATGACATTACAGTCGTGGTGACCAGTGGTTCACCCATTCATTGCTAAGGCCTCAGAAGCATCCTGCACGATTCTATGCCTCAAAAATTTTTCTTGTATGAAAGGTGATGTCTCCTTTGCTTGACACAAACACATCAGCTAGTGACAAAGAAAACAATATTGGGAACACTAACTGTCGTTGCAAGGGAGAAAGGCAGGTGATCAGAGAACAAAACCATCAAAACTTTGCTGAGGGGCAATATTACTGCAGTAAAGAATACAAGTATATGTGGAATCTCCATGAAAAACTGTCCTGCTTTATCTGTGAAACCAGGTCCTCTAATTATTGGTTTGAAAACCTGGGAGCATGGTGAGTTTCAGTATTAAATGCAACTTTTTTTTTCCCTGCAACACCTTCAAGGATGAAAATCATTACCTGGATTTTATACCAAAGTTAAAAACCCTCAGTAAAATGTTTCAGCTATCAATTTTTTTCTGGGTTTGTGGCAGTTTCTTGGCGTATATTGTTTAACCCCTAGTGGCCGCTCATGTAGAAAGCTGTGGATATTGGGGCGCCTGGGTGGCTCAGTCGGTTAAGCATCCGACTTCAGCTCAGGTCACGATCTCGCGGTCTGTGAGTTCGAGCCCCACGTCGGGCTCTGGGCTGATGGCTCAGAGCCTGGGGCCTGCTTCCAATTCTGTGTCTCCCTCTCTCTCTGACCCTCCCCTGTTCATGCTCTGTCTCTCTCTGTCTCAAAAATAAATAAACGTTAAAAAAATTATAAAAAAGAAAGCTGTGGATATTAAAAAAAATAACAACTCCTGATATAAATATTATATGCCTTAGTGATATTATATATCTTAATGATATATAATATTAGAGAACTAGAATTCTGAAGAACTAAATATTTTATTTTTGAATAGAAAATTGTTGTAGTGGATGATTTAATTTGGATGTCATAGGTTTCTTAAAATGAAAATATTTATTTATCTATTTGGATAACTTGAAGGAAAAAGGCCAGCTAAAGATGTGTGGTCCAAAGCCCTAGAAAATAATACAGCAATTAGTTTTCTTTTTTTTAAAGTTTATTTATTTATTTTGAGAGAGAGGGAGGGGGGGAGAAAGAGTGAGAGAGAAGGAGTCGGTGGGGGGGAGGGGCAGAGAGAGAGACAGAGAAAGCATCCCAAGCAGGCTCCACACTGTCAGAGCAGAACCTGATATGGGGCTTGAACTCACCAACTGTGAGATCATGACTTGAGCTGAAATCAAGAGTGGGACACTGGGGTGCCTGCGTGTCTCATTTGGTTAAGCATACAACTTCTGATCAGGTCATGATCTCACAGCTCCTGAGTTTGAGCCCTGCATCCTACTCTGTGCTGACAGCTCAGAGTCTGGAGCCTGCTTTGGATTCTGTGTGTCCCTCTCTCTCTGCTCCTCCCCTGCTAATGCCCTGTCTCTCTCAAAAATAAAATAAACATTAAAAAAAAAAAAAAGAGTTGGACGCTTAACAGACTGAGCCACCCAGGAGCCCCTCTTTCTTTGATGAGAACAGATGAACAAAAACACTGACTTTCCCTGCCCTGAAAACATTGCTAAAGCTTATAAATAATGACACACTTAGCAATTATTGAAATTTACTTTTCATGAACCAATTTCTGCAATATTCATTTCTATTTTGATATATCTTCAACTCACCTGGTCAGTGTCCATGAGTCTATTCATTCTATTCTTATAAAGCATATTTTTGGATTCTTTATCTGCACTTTTGTGTAGAGGTCAGCTTAAACTATTGTGAACTTTAGAGGTTTGGGAATTGTAGAAAACTGTATACTTGATTTAAGTTGATGAACTTCTAGAAGGATTTTAGTCATCATCTTGTACTTGACAGTGGCCTCCTGAAGCTTCTAGAACTTTTGAAATAATACCATATATTCTAACGTTTACACAAATCAATATAGCCAAAGAAACTAAGTCAAAAACACAAGAAAACATAAGGAAAAGCTCTTGACAAATAATTGAAAATATGCAAACTCTGCTGGACTAGATTTGTGCGTGTCTGTGCGTGAGCGTGCATCTCCATAGACCTAACAAATTCTGCTAAATATTAACAGTATCGTAAGTTTTTCAAAGTAAACAGGAAAAAATGAATAAAAAAAACCCCTCAATGTTGTCACAGAAATATGAGAAAATAATGGTCTTTTACTAAAAAAAAAAAAAAAAAGGCAACTTAAAATACTTCCAGATATGTATAATATGAAGTAATAAAAAGTAATAGTAAAGAAATTGCATGGCCAAATCACCAAGGGAAATAAAATTTAAAAGATGACAGTAACACACAAAGCTGCAAAAGGAAAGTTAATCTCTATGTGCTCTCTAAGCCCTCATTTTTGGCGGTCTGCAAGATATCTCTACTTGAATATCCTGCTGACACTTAAACTTTACATATCTATAGCCAAGCTCATTATTTTCTCTATCTTCTCTGTGTTCCTATCACTGTCAATATCATCATTATACTCCTGGCTTTCCAGGCTATTAAATATATAGTCATCTTTGATTTCATCTTTTCCTTAGTCAGCCATATCCCATCTATCAAAAATCTTCTTCCAAAGCATTTCTTCAAATTTAGTACCTACTTTCAGTTATTATAGTCAGAACCTTTTACCATGTCATAACCGCTCTTCAAGAATAACCACTATAAAATTGCTTTTGCTGTCAAATTATATCTCCTTTTATTTGGCCAAATAATACAGCAAAAATAATTTTAATCTGGTACTACTGAAGTCTAAATGTAGTTCTACTGTATACCTTTAATCAAATTAAAACCATAGTTAACTGAAAACAAATCAAAACCATAATAAATGTCTCCAGGTTTCAGTTTAGGTCTCCTCATACATTTTCTTCTTGCATAATTCTGTGCTCTCCCCAAACCTCAACTAACTACTTGCATAGTGATGACAACAAAATGTATCTTCCTTACAGATAAGAGCCAGCAGTTGGTCTTTGTTATCACAGTATTTTAAACTATGTACATATCATACTCAACCTTTTAAGTTAGACATTATTATTGTGTATATTATGGAGAGGAGAAATAAAGGCCCAACTTGATTGAATTAATATGTGGCAGAGACCGGATACAGAGTCAGACATGATGATTCAAGAGTCCACAGCTTATTAACAATGTGCTCTTCTCCCTTTCCTTTAGTCAAATAAACCTATAGCTAGTTTCTGACAGATCATCTGCATTTGATTGTCCCATGCTAACTTCTAAATACCTTTATTCAGAAAAGATTTATCTTCACAGACACCCTATGTCAAATGCTCTCACCTGTTAAGCCGAAGGACACTAGAACAACATTCCCTTGATTTACCTTATAGCTCTAAGATTTAATAGCTCTGCAATTTTAGGCAAGTTTTAGGAATATCTCAATGCCTCAAATTCTTCAACAATACATCTCTTCATTCAGAAAGTCACAAGTATGGATTAAATAGAATATTTAAACAGGGAAGCAAACAAAAACTCTTACTTTTATTTTTCTCAATGTAATTTATTTTCCCATCCCTTCCTCCCTCCCTCCCATCTTCCTTCTTGTTTTCTTCCTTTTATCCTTATCACTACTTTTTAAAAAAGTTTATTTGTTTTGAGATAAATACACGCGTGTGCAAGCGGAGGAGACGCAGCAAGAGGGAGAGAATCCCAAGCAGGCTCCGGGCTGCCACACACAGTATAACGAGAGGGCTTCGTCTCCCAAAATACCAGATCAAGACCTGAGCTGAACCAAGAGTCAGTCCCTTAATCCACTGTGCCACCCAGTCTCCCCTTTCATTATTACCTTTTCATATATGGGCCTAAAAGGATGTTTATAATATTAAGTCTTATCCAAAATGTCACTTTGGCAACAAAAGTCTTTGCAGCTTGCTAGATTATAATAAGGGACGGTTCTCAAACTAGACACGATTGACATTTTCCTTTTTAATAATAGCATACTGATATATAACTAATGCAAAACTTCCCAGTTTGAAATGTACAATTCGGTCTTTTTAGTGTATTCACAGAGTTGTACATTAATCCCTCCTACTTAACTGGAAAACATTTACATCACAACATAAAGAAATCCCATACCCGTTAGCAGTTACTCCTCATATCCTACTGCCCATTGCTCCCAGGAAATGCTAACATGCTTACTATTGGTATGCATTTGCCAATTCCGAATATATCATATCAGTAGCATTATATAATATGTAGCCCTTTGTATCTGGTTTCTTTCACTTAAAACATTGTTTCCAAGATTCATCCATGTTGTAATATATATCAGTATTTAAGTTATATCAGTATTTAAAATGTTTAAACTTTAATTAAATTTATATTATTTATTTATTTTTATTTTTTTTTATTTTTTTTTATTTCTGAGACAAAGACAGAGCATGAGTGCGGGAGGGGCAGAAAGAGAAGGAGACACAGAATCAGAAGCAGGCTCCAGGCTCTGAGCTATCAGCACAGAGCCTGACGCAGGGATCTAACTCAGAAACCATGAGATCGTGACCTGAGCTGAAGTCGGTCACTCAACCGACTGAGCCACCCAGGCGCCCCTAATTAAATTTAATAAATACATAGGGATATTTCACAAACTGTTTATCCATTTACACACTGATAAACATCCAATTGTTTCCACTTTTGACTATTGTCAATAATGTTGCTATGAAACATTAATGTAGAAGTTTTAATATAAACCTATGTTTTTATTTATCTCAGGTATATTCCCTGGAGGGGGATTGTAGGGTCACACAGTAGTGCTATTTTTAATATCTTGAATTTAGAAACATCTTGACAAACAGTTTTGAAAAGTGAACACACAATTGTACATATCCACAGGCAAGCTCTGAGAGCTCAATTTCTTCAAATCCTCATCAATACTGAAATTTTTATTCCGTTTTATTGTTAAGTCTTAAGAGTCCTTTATATATTCTGGATATATGGCTCTCATCAGATATAAAATTTGTAAAACTTTCTCCTATTATGTATGTTCTTTCACTTTTTTGTGTCCTCGAAAATACCAATGTTTTAATTTTGATGAAATCTAACATATAATTTTTCTTTTATATCCTGAGCTTTTTTCATATTTAAGAATGAACTGATTAATCCAATATCAAGAAGATGTATTCTTATATTTTCTTTTAAAATATATACTTTTTAGTGTAACATTATATAGTTTTTAATAGAACTTTAGCCTTTTCTATTGTGCACATGATTCACTTTGTGTTAATCTTTGTATATGAATGCAACTTCATTGCATTACATGTGCATATCCAGCTGTCCGATTTGTTGAAAACATTATTCCTACACATTGAATTGTCTTGGCACTCTTGTACACAATCATTTGTCCATAAACCTTAGGGTTTTTAGTCTAGTCTCTCAATTTTATTCCTTTGATCTATATATCTATCCATATGCCAATTCTACATGGCCTTGATTACTGTATCTTTGTATTAAATTTTAAGTTTTGTATTAAAATCAGGAAGTATGAATTTTCCAGCAATTTTTTTTCAAGATGGCTTAGTCTATTATTAATTTCTGTATAAATTCTAGGATTAACTTTTCAATTCTGCAAAAATGGAAGTTGGTGATGTGGTAAGATTTGCGTGCAATTTGTAGATCAACTTGGGGACTACTGCCATCCTCACTCTGTTAAGTTTTCTAGTCCATGAACATGGGACTTCTTTCCATTTATATAGCTCTTTAATTTCTTTTGCATGTTATAGTTTTCAGCATAAATGTCTTGTATTTTTTTTGTTACATTTATTCATAAGTATCTTATCCTTTCATGCTGCTATAAGTGAAATTCTTTAATTAATTTCAATTTTTTGGGAATTAATTACACGATTGTTCATTCTTAGTGTAAAAAAGTACAACTGAATTTTATATACTGATTTTATCCTACAATCATACTGAACATTAATAACTCTGTCTTTTGTAGATTCCTTAGGATTTTCTGTATATTAAGTCATGTCATCTGAAAGTATAGTTTTATTTCATCCTTGGAATCTGAATGTCTATCCTTTGTTTTGTTTTATTTCCCTGACTAGAAGTTGGGACAGCAGATATTGTTTTATTCCTGGTATTAGAGGGAAAACTCTCAGCCTTTCAGTATTAAGTGTATTAGCTAAAGACCTTTCATAGATGATGAACTGTACCTTATTGACAAAGTTCACATTAATTCTAATTTGGTGTTTTTATCATGACAGGTATTGGATTTTGTCAAGTGTATTTTTTCTGCATAAAAATAATCATGTGTTTTATCATTCATTCTACTAACACGCTATATTCCACAAATCGGTTTCTGTAAATTAAACCAATCTTGCATTGCTGGCAAAAATCCTATTAGTTCTGGTTTGACAAAATTTTGCTGAGGATCTTTGAATCTATGCTCATAAGGGATATTTATCTGACACTGCCTTTCCTTGCAATGTCTTTGCTTACTTGTCTCAGGAATATTGACCTCATAGCATGAGGTAGGAAGTGTTCCCTTCTTTGTTTTTGAATTAGTATGTGAAGAAGCTGTTGATTTTGTTTGGTAGAATTTACAAATAAAGCTATAAGGGACAGCTTTTTTTTCTTTGTGGAAAGGTTTTGACTACGAATTCAATCTCCATTCCTGTTATAAGTCTTTTCAAATTTTGTATTTCTTCTCAGGTCCGTTTTTGTGGTTTGCATCTTTTAAGATTGCATCTTCTCAGTATTGATTTCATCTAGGTTTTTACTTCTGAGGGATACAACTGTTCACACAGTATTATGTAAATATTTTTTAATACATGTAAAATAGGTAGTTATACCACTCTTTCAATCCAAATATAAGTAATTTGAATCTTCTTTCTCTTTTGCTTGTAAGTCTAACTAAATGTCTCAATTTTTTTATCACATCAAAGAACAAACTTCAATTTGGTTGATTTTCTCTATTTCTTTTCTACTTTTTATTTTATTTAGTTACTCTAATATAGGCATTCCTCAATTTATTGCATTTCATTTTATTGTGATTTACAGATTATATATATATATATATATATATATGTGTGTGTGTGTGTGTGTGTGTGTGTATGTATATACATATATACATACACACACACACACACACACACACACATATATATATATATATATATATATATTTTTTTTTTTTTTACAAGGTGAAATTCAAGACTTCTGTGGAGGAAGTAACTACAGTTGTGGTGGAGATGATTAGAGAACTGGAATTAGCAGTGAAGCCTGGAGATGGGACTGAATCACTGCAATCTCAAAACTTTAACAGATGCTATTTTTTTTCCACTTAGTAACACACATTATCCATATATGCAAATTACTTAGGGTCCTTCAGTTGTTTGCAAGTTTTTTTGTCTAGAGATTTTCAGATATTTCTCATAATTTTCATTTTAATTATTTTATTGTTTAAATAGTTTGTTTATTAAATCTTTTATATTTTCTTATCCCTTTTTTTTTAAAAAAGAAAATTGTTATTTTAATAGATCTTTTAATTTTATTTTTTTTTAATTTTAGAGAGAGAACACTAGAAGGGGAGAGGGGCAAGAGAGAGAGAGAGAGAGAGAGGGAGAGAGAGAGACTTTTCTTTTTTTAAGTTCACTTATTAATTTGAGAGAGAGAGGGAGCAGGAGAGAATCACAAGCAGGCTCTATGCTCAGTGCAGAGCTGAGTGCGGGGCCCCTTCTCCTGACTCTGGGGTCATGACCATAGTCAAAATCAAGCATTAGTCACCCAACTGACTTAGCCACCCAGGTGCTCCAGAAAATTTTTATTTTAAATTAGTTTGAATCTAATATCTTCCTTACTTTCCAATCAGAATGAATATATCAGCAATTGTATGTATAAGATTTTTCTTTTAAATTTGTATCACCTGCAATCAATAAAGGATCCTTCTAGCTAATTTTGAATATTTTGGTTTATTATTCTGTCATAGTGAATTTTATTGGACAAGTATTCTGCAACAATTTAAGGTGATAATGGAAAACCTCAACTAAACTCTTATGTTAATGAGAATTATTGTATTTGTGTTTTACTGTATGAATGAAGTGGCTGATTGTTCAAGATACTTATTTAAAAGAGCTTTTTAAGAAAGTATTCTGTATATCTAAAAAAGCAGTATTTTTCTATTGAAGTTTTTTTTTTAATTTATTATTTATTATTTGAGAAAGACAGAGAGAGTGCAAGCAGGGGAGGGGCAGAGAAAGGGAGACTCTCAGGCAGGCTCCACTCTGTCAGTGCAGAACCCAAGGTGGGGCTTGAACTCATGAAACTATGAGATCATGACCTGACCCAAAAGCCAGAGTCAGACGTTTAACTGACTGAGCCACCCAGCTGCCCCTAAAAAGCATTCTAAACTTGGAAAATGTTTCGTTAGATTTTGTTCAGAGCATTTGATTTTTGACAATTTGAAATTTTATTTTTTTCAAATTTCTATAATATTTATTTATATGGTAAATATGTTTTTTTTCAGTTCTTTCTGACATATTTGATAGTTTCCAAATTGTGTAACTTAAAATTAAATGTAGAAAAAAATTAACATGTACTGAACTAACTCTACAAAAGACACCGTTCAAAGCACTTTACTCATAGTCTAATATCTAAACTTGAGACAGGTACAATCCCAACTTTCTCCACTTCACTGATGAAAAAAATTGAGCCATAGGTAAAATAACTTGCTCATTGTTATATAATAACTGATAGAGCCAAGAGTTCATCTTTAAGTAGTTGGATTCTAGAGCCATAATGCTATGAATTAATATGTATAAACATTTATATTTATCCTTTATTTAACAAACAGGTAATTATGTGTTTCACTTTAATAAGGAGTTGTGAAATGTCCAAGCAATACAGAGATCAATGTTTTCACTTTCTTTAAATGATACCAGTTTCCATCACTCTATAAAATGTTCTTACTCTATACAATTTCAAGTCATATTGTAAGAAAAAAAAAGAAATGAAAATGATATTTTAAAGATAACTTCCAGAGAACACTACCCAGTACAGTCTCTATCTTGATTGTTTTCTATATTGCAGAAATTCGTTGCACACACATACATGTAATAAAGCACCTACTGAAAGCCTTTAGTCATCACAAGCATTTAAAAAAAGACATCCTGAGATGCAGCAAAAACATGTGGTGTCAGCTTCTGGTATGACATTGGAAACTGAATGGCTCTGTCTCTTATTTTGTAATAGAAGAATCATCTAACCCCAGGTTGGAAGCTGAAACATATCCTACCAATAAGATTTTAATAGTAAAAATTTCTTGATTCTGGATGCCATGCATGTTTTAATGGCCCAATATTTTAATTGCTTGGAGTCACATGAAAATATATCACATTTTAATAAGTTAGAAGTGCAATGCAAGTTCTTATAATTGTTTTTTAATATGTTATATGTCCCTAGAAATTTGTTTTCCTTCTTTAAACACACACACACACACACACACACACACACACACACAATTTACTATTCCTCCATTGATTCAGTTCAAAGATGAAAAGAAAAAATATACATTTTAATCACAATGAATTTTTCTGCTCAGTTTGCACAGCTTTCTTTCTCAGCCTTATTTATTTTTTTCTTAAAGTCACCATGCTGATACTTTTACTTTTTAAGAGGATTTTAGAAGATAGAAAAGCTAGAAATGAGATAAGTAAACAGAAGCTCAAAAATAGGGAAAAAAATGCTAACCTCTGGGGCATCCAATTATTTTCACTGTGGGATAACCTCTTGGCATTCATCTGTAGACCCTTCAAAACCGTGTTTTGTACTGCATAGTTCTAAAATGAGTGCTTTTAATTTTTTCAGTTTATGAAGCAGTGAGAATAAGGAGAGCATATGGCCTCAAATAAACTTTATCCTTTCGTGTTCCGCAGAATAAACTGCTACTGGGAAATGTTTCCTGCTTTGTAATAACTGATTTGATTTTTCCCCCTACCTACTCTGTAAGTGAAATTTTATTGTTATGGTCCTTGATACTAATTTATCATTTAGCATTATGTTTAAAAAAGGACAAGAACCTATATTATTGCCGATGCTTGCTTTGCTTCACATCGTGGCAAGTGCTTTCAACAGAATTTTTTTTTTCTAAAGACCATAAATAAGCAATAATTCTGCAAATTACACATATCAGACTTTTCCTACAACTACAATTGGGTTGTGAGATATGAAATGCTCAGAAGTAAACCAAACGACATTCACTAGTAAAATCTATCCAGGCTTAAAGGAACGAACTGTAGCATAAAGACAACTGATTTATAGTTATTGCTAGGAGATAATATAGGTATCTTTTGGTACTAAGATAAATGTTATTTGGATGTGATTACTTTCGTGTCATTTCAAGCATTTTTTTGAGAAATAGTAGACATTTTTTAATCATTGCTGTTTAGAGTTCTCAGCATTATTTGTACAGGGAAGAGTCTTGACTTCTGAAAACAATTCTTGTTTCAGCTTCTCAGAAAATTTTTGGCTTTCTTCTTTGTTCTCAGAGAGCTCAGTTTGCCTTGCACTTTTCATCGTACACCCAGCCCCTAACTCCTGTTGCTCCTTAAGGTTCCATTCTGAGCATTCTATCTTACTCTGTCTAGAATTTAGTTCCTACTATTAAACTTCTCCATTCATACGTATTCAAGGCATCCCCCAACTATACCCTTGACTTGTATATGCTCATATACACACACTTGCATGTGTTCTCCATCTTAGTCAATTTCACCTTTCTAGAACCATCCGTACAAGCCAGAAGGCTAAAACTCTCCTCTCCCTTTCCTTCTCCCTCTCCTGGACTGTGATATATACAGCTTCCTAAATGTTCTAATTTTTATTTTTCTATCTTTCCAAAAAAAAATTAAAGACCAAAAGTATGTGGAAGAGACTGTTCACCAAGTTTGCTTTCTATTTATAAATAAATACATTAATTAAAAAACCTAGACTTCTCAGCTTCCTGTACAGATGGGAAAGTCTATTGGGCAAATATCCGCTCAACAGAATGTGAAATACAATGATGTACCTCACTTCCAGATCTGGCCATATGAAATCCTACCAGATATTAATGACCCTCTTCATTTGTTGGCTGGCCAGAGGAAAGGAATCTGGGGGAAATTTTTAGGAGATTCTAGAGAAGTTCCTAATCAGAAAATTTTTTGCAGTGAAGGAAAGATTCTATGTCTGTACTGTTTAATACACCTACCACCAGCCACACATGGTTAATGAGCACCTGAAATGCAGGGAGGGACACTGAGAACAGAGAACTAATTTAATTTTTTTAATTTAATTAAATTAACAGCTGTATGAGGCTAGAAGCTACTGTAGACAACGTAGCTTTAGAGGATGGTGGGCCACAATATGTGAAAAATGTGAATCTCTTCTTTATTAATCACTTAAAGAAGTTTTCATGAGAGATACCCTATCCATATCAGAATGTGACATTAGAGAGAAACAGATCTTGATTATATATTAAGCTACTGAGACTAGGAGGCTGTTCATTATTGCAACAAGTATTCATTCAGAACATGAGAAAAATGTCTTGAAATGAGTTCTAATAGTGACGAATATAACTGAGTGTCACAGGCTTAGCAGTGGAATTAGAAGCAGGGGAGGCAAAGAAACCAATATATCAGTCTAGGAAGCTAGATATACAGATTATGTGGTGGCAAAACAATGAAGCCCCACCTGTAATTCCTAAGACAGGACAGTGGTCGCTACAGCAGCTAACTTTATGGGACATGGTGAGAAAGAATGAGAGCACCGATATGAATGTTGGCTGCCTCTGGACCCTTTTCTTTTTTTAAATATTTATTAATTTAGGGAGAGAGAGAGAGAGAGAGAGAGAGAGAGAGAGAGAGAGAGACGGAGGGTGGGGGAGAGGGAGGGAGAGAAGGACAGAAAAAATCATAAGCAGGCTCTGTGTTGTCATTTCAGAGCCCGATGTGGGGCTCAAATTTACGAACAATGAGATCATGACCTGAGCTGAAATAAAAATTCAGACATTCAACCGACTGAGACATCCAGGTGCCCTGCTGCTGGACCCTTTCAACACGGTGTTCCAATAAGAAGATGAGAAGAATCAGCAGTTTGCAAGCAGAAATAAAAGGGAATCATATAGATCAAATGTTGAAACCTGAAAGGTTTAAACACATGACTTCTTGGTTTCAAAGAATAAAGTATATTTAAATACTTTGAAAGATGTTTATCTCGAGGTGTGACATAGGTGTTTGTTAGAATAAGTCTCCTGATAATAATAATCTTAAGACCAGGAACAATAGGCAAAACAAAACAGGTGTTAAAAAGGCATTGGAGAATATCCAGTAATAATTGAATGGAATAATTGAATGGTTAGGATTCTGGAAAAAGGGAGTATATTGAGATGACCCCTACATTCACTGACTTTTCTCCTCAAGCCATTTGCTAATTTACAATGTTGGAAGCAAAGTAGTGAACAGAGGCTTACAGTTTACAACAGCACCACCTGCAACTAGGGAGACAAAAGTTTGAGATAAAGACTACGAAAATTACCTGAATTTAGGAATTGTGAACCTAGAAAATATGGAATTTGGAAAAAAAATTAATCCACTCTTCTGTCTCTAGTTTCCCTTCGAGGCATTTTTAATTCAAATAGGCACATGTACAAAGTAAAAAACTGGAAAAAAAATCAAGAAAATATCAACTCATAAGAGGCTAAAGAAAACCACTAAATATATATTTCAGTGGTTTAAATTATAGAGAGATTAGTATTGTAGAGACTACCAAAATACATTTCACACGTTTCTAGTCAAGATTCTTAAAGATCTATACCCTTTATTAAAAGGGAAAACCAGGGGCGCCTGGGTGGCTCAGTCAGTTAAGCGTCTGACTTCAGCTCAGGTCATGATCTCACGGTTCATGAGTTCAAGCCCCGCATTGGGCTCTGTGCTGACAGCTCAGAGTCCGGAGCCTGCTTTGGATTCTGTGTCTCCCTCTCTCTCTGTCCCTCCCCCGCTCATGCTCTGTCTCTCTCACTCTCAAAAATAAATGTTAAAAAAAAATTTAAAAGGGAAAACCAGTTTACTTACATAATATTTATACTACTATTTCCCTTGACTTGATCAAATTAAGATGCCATATACTAAAGTCCTAAAGAAAAATATGGTGTTTATGAAGAAGATAACATCATTCAAATCATCTGGGAATTTTTGATACATTGTTTGGCTTTCAGTAACCAATCACTAGGAGTATCAGAGACAAGGACAAATAAGCAACGCTTTGCAGTCTGTATAAGACTTACCTCAAATAGAAAGTCAAAGATGACCTGGAAAAAATTGATGGAAAAATATATCATTTAAACTGTGAATGTAAAAAAAAAAAAAAAGAAAAAAGAAAAATAAACTACAATTTTAAGAAGGCTAGAGTAATTACAGTAATATCATGAAAATAGATCTCAAGGAAAAAAGTGTTTTCCAGGTTAAGGAGAATCACTTTATTACAATGAAAAAGTCCAGTCATCAAAAAGGCAGAATGATTATAAATGTATATGTGACAAAGCTAATGTTGATACCTAAGAACAGAACTTCAAATTGTTATTGTATATAAGTATAATTATGTCATACTTAATATATTTATGAACTATTATCATAATTACATAAAATATATAAAAATATATAAATATGTTTACACATAAATTTTATATTATATTATAATATATATAATATGTATATAAATATAATAATATAGAAAGAATTATATTTATATAATAATTAGTTAGAAAGTTTATGGAAAAACTATATCTAACATAATATTTTGGTGAAATACTGCTGTTTCTTTAAAATAAAGAAAAGCCAAGATGTCCATTTTTGCCACAACTAAAATTGCACTTTAGGTCCTAAGCAGTGCAATAAAGCATGCAATAAATAAGTATGTAAATAAATAAAAGGGATATAAATAAAAAGGATGGTATAAAAGTCTTTGTTTGCTGGTTATGTGATCACTCATGTAAAAAATTCTAAATAATACACAAAAAACCTACTAGAACTAACAAGTAAATTTACCGAGTTCACAGGATTCAAGTATATAATGTATATAGTATATAAAACTAAATCATATTTCTAAATGCTATTGGTAAGTGATTATACACTGCAAAAACTCTAGACTGAAAACTAAAAAGCATTTCTGCAGGAATCCCAAGATCTAAGAGCCACACCCTATAATGGATTGAAAGACTCAATGTTACTAAGAGTGCAGTTCATCACAAAATGGTCTATGGGCTCAACTCAACATAAATAAAATCCTACCCAGTGTATCTGCGAAAGTCAGCAAGATTCTCTTTGAATATATATGCAAAGTAAAGAATCTAGAAGAGTCAAAACAACTTGGAAATTGAACAAGATTGATTTACACTACCTACCTTCAAGATTTACTATGAAGCCACACTAATAAAGACAACATGGTTTATCTGGTACAAAGGCAAATAGAGATTTTAGTACTAAACCTACTTTTATAAGGCCCATGAATATTCCACAGAAGAATCACTTTGAAGTAAATCACATGCCTGAATATTAAGCTTATAAAAGGAACCAGAAATCTTTGTGACATTGGTTTTGGAAAGGGCTTATCAGTTTATAGACAGCAAAATTGTAAAAAGATGAAATGAATATTATCTGCATTAAAATTCTTCTTCTCAAAACATAAAAATCAAGGACTGTACAAGTCACAGAGAATACACATTTACAAAGTTAAATTTGCAAGATAATTGTGTCCAGAATATTTTTAAAACCTGTATACACATTGAGAAAACAAACCTCATATTAAAAAAAAAAAACCTGATAAAATAACTTGGATAGTAATTTATAAAAGCAGATATGCAAATAACCAATAAGCATGAAAAGACGGTCAATTTCACTAGTCGTGAAATAAATGTGAATTAAAACTATAATAAAGTATTCGTACATACTCACTGAATAGAATCTGTTGAAATCTATAGACTCTACTGAAAATAAAGTCCTTTTCCCTAAATATTTTCCCATAATATGTTTCCCCTAATAGGTTTCCTTTTGAAAAACAACTTTTTTTTGCTTTAACAAACATTTTATATTTCTTATTAGCATCTCTGAAATATTTTTATTATTATCCATCTAATTATGTCTATTTAAAAGGGATTATTTTAAACTTCTATATGTCTCTTCATGCATCTTTAGAGAACAACGAGTGAGGGCATGTGATATATTTAGATATGATTCCAAATATTAATTCCATTTTTAAAAGTCATTATGATGTTTAACAATATTCATCTTTGTTTGTGTGTGTGTGTGTGTGTGTGTGTCCAAAGGTTTGATAACATGTGACTGCAACCATGAATTTCACTTCAGGGTTCATAAGAAAAATTTAAATTTAGAAGGCACATTGACTAGCTTTCCCTGTTGCTATTCTATTCTGGGAAAGCTTACTATTTATTATTTCCAAAACATGTCTGCTAAAAACTAAATCTGTGACCAACCCGGTAGTCTGCCAAATCAAAAATGAACCCATTGGCGTTCATTTTTGAAGTGGTACATGGGGAATTATATGCTCAATAGCTTTTACTTTTATTAATATGATTCCTCATGCAAAGCTTTGCAAAATGTCTCACTATGTGAAAATCCTTTGCAATATCTGTCATGTCAGCTAATGCCCATCACGCCCTAAGGCCAAAAAGGAATATAAAACATCCTCCATAATCTTTCCTAATTAAACACAACAAAACTCAGTAGAAGTAAATATCTGCTCAGCAGGGGCCACTAAAAGCAGTTACTTACAAAAAACTCAGAGAGTCATTTGTGAACTTAGGGTGCTATCATTTACCAATCATAATAGAATTATCATTAATAAGGAAACTTCATTGTAATGTATTGTGAGGAGTTCTAAAAACAGACTATAATTGTTTAAAAACAGGAATGAATACAAGCAAGTAGAAATCACGTATTATTTACCATTCATGTCCCATTCCTATTTTACCACTGTTGAATTCACTAGCCTAGTGTCTGAAGAAGAGTAGATACTCAGATAATTTTTGAGTAAACAAACTGTAAATTGTTCTTTATTTAAAAATCTAAGTAATTATAGATTACAGGATAATTTAACTTGCTGCTCTCCAAAGCTGATTTCATCGTACAAAACAGATCTGATATGAAAAAAGGTACTGTGTCTCAGTTGCTTCATCTATAAAATGGGTAGAATACTGTAACCGACCTAATTTTAAAGGTTAAGTGAAATAATCTAACTAATGTGTGTGCCATTTTGTAGGTCAAATATATCTCCTAAATATATGTTTGCTTATTGTTATAATTATTATTGAAGTTCTCTAGGTGCCCAACACCTGTTTGGCAAGTTATCAACTGAATTTCTTCACCTGAAGAAATCACAAAGGACAGAGTACTTCATTTGTATCTGGACACATTCAGTGGTAACACAATGAATAGTCGCTACTTTTTATTGATTTCTATGAATTTTTTATACATTTTGGATATGTCTTCTGTCAAATATGTATTTTGTGAATTTTTTTCTCATTGATGAATTGACTCCTTCTTTCTATAATAAGGTACTTTTGTAAAATGGATATATTTTTTTGATTAATCTAATTCATAATTTTGTATCACTACTGCATTTGTACCTTAAGAAATCTTAATCTTATCAAAGTAACAAAAATATTCTCTTATATTTCTTGTAGAAAGTTGGGATTTCCATTTTTCTTTATGGCCATGATGACAATTAATTTAGTGTGTGTTTTGAGGCAGGAGCCAATATTTTTTACATAAATCTATTTAGTATCATTTGTTGAAAAGACTATTCTTTTCTCATATGTTCTGGAACATCGGTTAAAAAAGAGTATATCTCTATCTCTATCATCTCAATCATGTCTATCTACCTCTATTATCTCTATCTCTATCATCTATCTATCATCTCTGTATCTATCTATACGCCACTTGTTTTATGGCACTTTATGGACTCTCCATTCTCTTCCATTGATTTATTTGTGTATACTTACATCAGTACCACAGTATCTTATTTATTGTAGTTTTTTGTAAACCTTGAAATTGGGTAGGGTGGGCCTGCCAATTCTGTTCCAATACAAAAACAAAAAACATGCTCTTCAAGGTGTTTTGTGAATTTGTAAATTTTTTTAGAAGAAGCAGGGGCTCCTGGGTGGCTCAGTCCATTGAGCGTCTGACTTCAGCTCAGGTCATGATCTCGTGGTTCGTGGGTTTGAGCACCACATGGGATTCTGTGCTGACAGATGGGAGCCTGGAGCCTGTTTCAGATTCTGTGTCTCCCTGTCTCTCTGCCCCTCCCTCGCTCGTGCTCTGTCTCCCTCTGTCTCAAAAATAAATAAACATTAAAAAAAATTGTTTTAGAAGAAGCATACAAATGTTTACAAAACAAGAAAACCACGTGAAATTTTGGCTAAAACAGCATTAAGTCTACAGCTCTGTTTGGGAGAGAGTAGACATCTTGCTGACTGATTCTTCGGAACTACCTTCATGTCCTATCTTTCTACCAGCAACACTTTTTATTCTTTCTGTTGGAGTCCTAGAAATCTCCCCATGCATCACTTACTTCTTCATCTTCTACAAGTTTTTAGGATTTTGCTTCATTTTTACCTTCCTGTTATTTTTCCTCCTGTGCTTAGTGCCCATGTTTATATCCAACAGGAAATAAGAGAAATACATGCAATTATGTTTATGTTTATTCACATAAACTCTCACAAGACTATCTCCGTGTCTAAGGACAGATACTTTCCAATATTATGGGTTTGGCTTTCAGCTTTGTCCAGCAAAGCCAAGGACAGCAGAAAAGATTACTCAAGACTCCATGCAAGTCAAGAGAGGCCAGAGGGTGGCTTAGGGAAGTCTCCCTGAGCTGCTCTCAAACTGCTGTATTTATTGAGCCTACATTTAGGCAAACATTGCATAATACTTTAGTTGGTTATATGCCAGTAAGAATGTATAGAAAGCGTGCAGAGAAACAAGTTAGGACAGGGTAAAATATTCCATGTGATAACATGGTCTAAGGAATTTAGGAGCATAGGCAGGACCTAACCCTTAGATAGGCCAAGCATGGTCTGCTTTTTCAGCAGGGCCAGAAAGCAGTTTTCTACTGTGCAATGAGTTCCCTATTATCTCCTAACATAGCTATTTGATTTTCCACACAATACACATCTCCAGGCTATAATTTTCCTATCGGGATTTTGCCTGCATAATTTCGGTGGTGCTGTCATTTCTGAGTCCTCTCTTTTTCAACAGTCACTGCTGTCACCTTTGTTATCATGTTCTCCTGGACTGAAACGTCATTATTCCCGTGATCATCGACTCCTCGGCTGTCCCAGTGATCATACCTTTCATTTGAGGTTTGGTCACCTACTTCTCATCTGCTATAAACAAATACTGAAACTTTTTATTTAGTTAAAATTGCTGACAATAATCTAAGGTATTAAATTACTAAATTACTTCAGGCTTTCTGTCTGTTATTTCTGACAATAATCTAAGGTATTAAATTACTAAGTTATTTCAGGCTTTCTGATCTATAAATTTCTGATTAGCTTAAAAAATTTTTATAATGTATCTTATACTCAAAGTATTTTTAATCAAATCACCACTGTGCATTTTTTTAAATTTAATGCTTATTTTGACAGAGAGACAGAGCATGAGTTGGGGAGGGGCAGAGAGAGAGGGAGACACAGAATCCAAAGCAGACTCCAGGCTCCAAGCTGTCAGCACAGAGCCTGACAAGGGACTCAAACTCACCGACCACGAGATCATGACCTGAGCCGAAGTCGGACGCTTAACCAACTAAGCCATCCAGGCACCCTGTCACTGCGCATTTTTTACGTACAAACATTTACATTAACTTTACTTTTACTTTTTTTTTTTTAGTTTATTTATTTACTTTGAGAGGGAGAATGAGCTGGGGAGGGGCAGAGAGAGAGAATCCCAAGCAGGCTCCACACTACTAGTGTGGAACCTGATATGGGGCTCAAACTCATGAACCACAAGATGAATCCAGTGTTGGACGTTGAACCAGCTGAGCCACCCAAGATCCCCATTTACATTAATTTTAAAAGGCAACACTTCATTAAGATGTCATTTATTTTTTAGGTGTACTATTAAAAGTATTTTAAATCTTTTGTTATATTTTGTCTTGTGGCAAAGGTATAATTTAACGTGTCTAGCATTCTTTTTTATATTTCTTTTTGTTTTTGTTTATTTCAAGTTTTTATTTAAATTCCAGTTAGCTAACATATAGTGTGATATTAGTTTCAGAAGTAGAATTTAGTGCTTAAACATGTAAATATAGTAAACACCCACTGTTCATCACAACAACTACCCTTTAACCCATCCCACAGCCCACCTCCCCTCCAGCGGCCCTCAGTTTGTTGGATTAAGATATCATTTAAAGCTATTTTATTTATTTATTTTTTTTTATTTTTTTTTATTTTTTTTATTTTTTAAATTTTTTTTAACGTTCATTTATTTTTGAGACAGAGAGAGACAGAACATGAATGGGGGAGGGTCACAGAGAGAGGGAGACACAGAATCTGAAACAGGCTCCAGGCTCTGAGCTGTCAGCACAGAGCCCAACGCGGGGCTCGAACTCACGGTCCGCGAGATCATGACCTGAGCCGAAGTCAGCCACTCAACCAACCGAGCCACCTAGGCGCCCCAAAGCTATTTTAAAATTGTACAGAAGTAGTAAATATTGATATGGGATGTAGAATAGTATATTATTAGCATTCATATCAGAGAGAGTATACAAATATATATATGTGTGTCTATGTGTTTATAACAGAGATTTTCAGTACTTATATGTGGTAGATATCAGAAAGTTTCAAATTTATATCAAATTACTTTCTTTTTTTTTATTTTTATTTTTTTTAGCGTTTATTTATTTTTGAGACAGAGAGAGACAGAGCATGAACGGGGGAGGGTCAGAGAGTGGGAGACACAGAATCTGAAACAGGCTCCAGGCTCTGGGCTGTCAGCACAGAGCCCGACGCGGGGCTTGAACTCACGGACCGCGAGATCATGACCTGAGCCGAAGTTGGACGCTCAACCGACTGAGCTACCCAGGCGCCCCTATCAAATTACTTTCTAATGGTGGTGGATATAGGAGGACTTCTTACTTGCTGAGTTCACAGCAACACTGAGAGGCTGACTGCCTCCAATAATATGAATTCTTCTTTGCTTTTGGCTCCATCATGCACTCAGCATCCGCTGTCTCCCGAAAGAAAGAAAGAAAGAAAGAAAGAAAGAAAGAAAGAAAGAAAAGAAAGGAAAAGAAAAAATGTAGAAATACTTAAGGATATATTAGCCTGCGTCTCATGGCCACATACCCAAAAAATGAGAACTGGATTAAAAAAAAAAAAAAAAAGGCAGGCAAGTGTGACAGAAAAACGTGGAAAAACTATTTAATGTTTTACACACAAATGTAAGATTACATATCCAATTATATTATATAATGGTGATTCGATGTCAAATTCTTCTTTCTCTCAAGTAACATCTCATACCATTGCTGTGCACAAAATACTAATTTTTTTGTTTAGTGAATGTTCTTTATATCCAAGATTTTTTTCTTCCAGTACTTCAATATATTCAAGTTTCCAGGCATTTGGTGTTAGGATATGGCATTCTTGTATCAGGTCTGTTATTACTATTTGCAGACATGTCTTAGTCTTCCTATCGTTAAATGTCTAAATTAAACTTTA
This sequence comes from Panthera tigris, assembly GCF_018350195.1. NCBI lineage: Eukaryota > Metazoa > Chordata > Mammalia > Carnivora > Felidae > Panthera > Panthera tigris. Next base: position 175,340,038 of record NC_056663.1, on the reverse strand, counting down.
AGAAGATTCTTTTCTGGAGTTTGTCTTCTCTACTGCCTGTGGTTCACCCTTGTCTGTGTGTGTTATATGTATCTAACTTCATATAGTATCCTGGTTATGTTTTAGTCATTTCAAACGGTATAACAAAATACCATGTACCGGTTGGCTTATAAACAACAGAAATTTATTTTTCAAAGGTCTGGAGGCTGGAAGTCTGAGATCAGGTTATAGTGAGAGTCCTTTCTTGGTATGCAGACTTCCAACTTCTCCTTATGTCTTTCTAGGGCAGAAAGGGTAACAGAATATTCTGGGGTCTCTTTATAGGTCATTCATACCATTCTCAAGTTCCAATCATTTCCAAAGACCTCGCTTCCAAATACCATCATCACATTGGGAGTTAGGATGTTGACACATGAATCTTAAAGATTCAAGCCATAACAAGATTATTTTTTCTCAACCACATTTTAGATATGTCCTATCCAATAAAATACCATTTAGAGGAATTTCTCCATGAATATGTTAAAGTTTCTGCATGGTTTGGGGTTTCTGAGCAAAGGGCACTGACAACCCAATTGAATGGCAATTATATATTGAAACTAGGGATAGTGCATCATTCTAGAGATATTTAGAGACTTATATCCCTGCAGCTATTTGCAATTCCATGATAATAAAGCTATACGGATTTCCCCCTTCATTCTCCGGATAAAATTTGTTTAAATTTCAAAGTAAAAGTCTCTATCTTTTGTCTTTTTTTTCGTCTTTCCCTCCCCACTCAGAAGATATAATTTGCAAATGTGACAATTACCTTATATGAACTTTAATTGTCATAATCCTGGGCTTACTTTCTTGAGAATCAATGTCACTACATATGGAGGTGATGTCTTCATCCATATAACTAACCCTGTAGAAAATTGGGAAGCGACACAAAATATAAATAGTAAATGTCTTTTAGTCTGATCCCTAAAGCTTATGTCTCTTGCCAGAGTATACATGTAGTTCATTGTTTCTCGCTCCCTCCATTGCTCCACATATAAGGTATTTCCATATAGACTTATGTTTCACATTTAAATGTAAAATTGTACTGTACTTTTCCTGAGGATCAGCTATTCTGGAATTTTCCTTGTAATTAAATACATACACAACTTGTTAGCTTATTAGCTTGCAAAGAGGGCGCCATTCAGACCCCTCGTAATTTTCGCCTTTACACTAGCCCTTAGCCAGATGAGGTTATTGAGCACTTGATAATGTGTCTTTTCCAAATTAGGATGTGTTCTAAGTATAAAAGACAATTTTATTTCTAAACCTTAGTATAAAAATGTGAAACATCTAATGAATAATTGTTATATTAGTTCCAGGTTGAAATAGCAGAATATTTGATAAATTAGGTTATATAAAATCTATTATTAAAATTAATTTACCTATCTACCTAGTGCCTTTATTTTCTCCCTTAAATGTCGCTACTAGAGAATTTATAATAACATATATTTGCCTTATATTTCTGTTGGGCAGTGGCTCGCTCTAGATTTGCTAGAGTTGCTCTAGACTCTGTGGCCTTAGGAGAGGCATTTTAAATTCATTTTGGCTTCTGCAAGATGTTGTTTTTACTCAGAGACAAAGATGAAAACACAGTAATTCCATGGCACTTCATGTTTAACACTTTTAATACTACTTGTTGGTAGTATTAACACAGCAATGGCTTAAGGGCATTACTATTTAATTATTTCAAGCTCTCTATCTTATGGGTAGCACATATTCTAATCACAAATTTTTTTCCCCTTGCTTTCGTTGGGGTTTACACAAACTAAAATAAAATATCACAAAAGATACAGAGATATTTGAGGATAAACTTGAATTGAAAGGACAGGAATTGTGGTAAAGTACAATGAGAACTTAAGTCATTTTGAGTATTTTATATTAAAAGTTATAAAACTCAGTGAAGTTCTTAGTGGCAATTAGGGGGAGAGAAAAACAAAAACAAAAACAAAAACAAAAACATCTGATCTCAGTCACTGCGAAAAATAATATACAAGTTTTTTCATCTTTAGGATCAATGAGGTAACACTGGAAACTAAAGCAAAAAGATCAGCATGTTAATGGGACAAGGGCAGATAAACTGCGACCTCTACGCTGCCTAAATTTATTGTTTTTCTCCAAAATTACTTTTACCTTCAATATCCATTTTTCCCTTGATAGAGTATCTCATGCATTTTCTAGAAACAAAAAGTATTTTTTGAAACTTTTTAAAAGAGACAGAATGCCAAGAAAAAGAAATGTTAAACGCAATTAATAACGAATCTTTATGACACTTTAGAGAATATAGTAAATACATCATGAAAGTATACATATAATTGTTTTTACTTTAATCTGAAAATGGTGGCATGCAGTTTTAGGACAAATTTTTGACTTATAAAAAGGGCTCAAAAGAGTGCCAGTGCCGATGGTGCAAATTCTCCTTCCACGGTGAGAATGTTGGTAGTCAAGGAATTAACAACGTCCATGATAGCTTAAAACATTCACAAGTGATAAAGTCTCCGTGAGAAAAGAATTCCTGAAATGAAATAAAAAATTCAGAGCATATTAACCTATGTTTTGTTGTGCCAAGTGCTTCATAAAGCTCATTATCGGAATTTTAACCCAAATGATTTACATTGTGCCAATCCAGCCTTTATGTAATTGATGAGTATATGCTTTTACAAAATAAGATTTAAAAGATGTGAATGAGGGGTGCCTGGCTGGCTCAGTCAGTAAAGCATGCAACTCTTGATCTCAAGGTTGTGAGTTCAAGTACCACTTTGGGTAAAGAGAGTACTTGAAAGTAAAATCTTCAAAAAAAAAAATGAAAATGAAAAAAATAAGGGATGTAAGTGAAAAAACAATTCATTAATGTTAAAGACTTTTTAAAACTTTTCTTGCATTGTGATTTTAAACAGATTATTTTCAATATCAATCTCAATATCAAGATTTTTAAGGGTATAATTTTCATTTTGGTGGCTTATAATGGTCACATTGAAATGTCCATGTTGGGGTGCCTGGGTGGCTCAACTGACTAGTTGAGCATCTGACTCTTGATTTCAGCTCAGGTCATGATCCCCGGGTTGTAGTATCAAGCACCAAATTGGGCTCCTCACTGGATGTGGATCCTGCTTCATATTCTTTCTCTCTCTCTCTCTCTCTCTCTCTCTCTCTCTCTCTCTCCCTCTACTCCTCTCTCCTGCTCATGCTCTTTTTCTCTCTCTCTTAAAAAAAAATTGTCAATATTGGGAAAAGTTTCAACTTCATCTTGTAATTTCATTTATTCACATAACTAACAAGAACTTAGACTAAAAAAATACTTTTTCATATCATATAAGATATCTTTAATACTTCACCCAAGAAAAATGGCATTTAATTTAAAAATACTAGAATATTTTTGACAAAACTGATTTTCAAGTAAAATAAATAGGCTACACAGCAAAATAAAATACTTTCTGAAAATCCCCATACATATATGAGGATTTCAAGGGCTTTTTGCCTTTATCTTGTAAACCCCAAATTAATTTGATAGCTTCCATAGTTAGATGGATGACATCATGTATCATGTTGGGTAACTATGACAGACATGGTTGTCTTATCTGTTGCCTTGTAAGTGAAAGTACTCAATCAAGTTGATTTAATTTTAGATGTCATTCTATTTTGGAGTCAACATAGTTATTAAATGGTTTCTTAACCTTTATTGAAATTCTCATTTATTCATTCATTCAACAAATATTTTTGAGTCTCAGCTATGTATTGGCATTTTATTGGGTGCTGAGGATATAGCATTAAACAAACAGAATTCTCAACTTTATGCAATTTATAATTTAGTAAATATGTGATAAGTTGAAAACAGAAAAAACTTTATATTTTTATTATACTTTATAAAGCTGTTTACTCATTTGAAACTGTAATAAAAGTAGTGATTGTTGGTATTCCATTTGAGCTTAGGTATTTCATGGCAGAAATACACAAATATTGACTTCATTATTTCCAAAATAATGGTTATTCTAATGTGTTGCTTTTAAGCCTATGATTCTCTATTTCTCACTTTACATAAATAAGACATTTAAATTTAAATTTGTACTATACTCTTCCCTGAGAGTCACTCATCCTGGATATTTTACTTGCAGCTAAATGAATTTTGGGTTGATTTCTATCCAATGTATTTATTTTTAAAGATTATTTTATTTGAGAGGCGGGGGGGGGGGCAGTGAGAGAGGGAGGAACAGTGAGGGAAAGAGAGAGAGAAGCCCAAACAGGCTCTGTGCTGTCAGTGCAGAGCCCAACACAGGGCTGGATCCCAAGAAACATGACAACATGACCTAAGCCAAAATCAAGAGTTGGAGGCTTAACAGACTGAGATACTTAGGTGCCCCTGTATCCACTTTAGATAGAATTATCTTCACCTTTCCTTCATTGAGCTATTTCAAGAACTTTTTCTCTTTCTATCATTACTCTTCAGTTATTTTATTTGCCCCAACAACTTAGCCCTATAATCAACCAATATTTTATTTATGACTCCCGGGACATGAAGTAGATTGAACAAAACTCCATTAATTACATTTTTAAACAGAAAATGTTACTCTAACATTTTCCACATAAAAAGAAATATAATCTATAGATTATGGTCTACAAATTGTCTGAGTTCAGAAGCACAGGGAGTTAAAGCAAGGCAAAGAGGACGAACACAACATTCACTTTCAGATTATTATAAACTCAGGCTCTCCCCCAGCTAAGAACCCCACCTCTCACTTTCTGGCCAGTGTCTAATTTCTCCACTCATTCCTCAGCCCTGACAGACAGAGAGGAAAGAGTAAGGGATTTCAAAAACTTTATAACTGTATCCCCTCCCTATAGATTCTCTGGAGGAAGTAAGTCCACCTACCTCTATAGAGAAAGCCAGTTTTGAAATTTTCACATAGACACAGACAACTTCTTCTTACGAAAAATAATTGCACTAGCTAATATGTAGCAGGTATCTTCTGGGTATCAAACATATGGTAAGTACTTCACATGCATTTTTCACATTTAATCCTCTCACATTAAGATCAGTATATAGATAATACTCAATTTTACAAGTGAGGAAGCAAAGGTGTAGGCAGAAGAAGTAACCAGCCTGGATCACAGAGGCAGTATTTGAAATCAAGACTTATTTTTAACCCATTAACCTTTACCGTTAATCACAATTATGTGACATATAACTAGTTATCATTTGTCAGAATATAAGGAAGTTCACTTTTATTCTAAAACTATAAGAAACAGCTTATTGGAAGGTCACTTAAGAAATATTTTAAATTAAAATCTTTTAATTTAAATTATTAAATTATTATTAATTATTATTAATTATTAATTATTATAAATAATTAATCTTTTCAATATATAAAATTAAATAAAATTAAATAAATTAAATCTAAATCTAAAATAAAATAAAATTAAATTAAAATAAAATTAAATAAATTAAATCTAAATCTAAAATAAAATTAAATAAAATTAAATTAAAATTAAATATTTAATTTAAATTATTAAATTATTATTAATTATTATTAATAATTATAATTATTAATTTAATAATAAATTATTATTATTAAATTATTTTTGTCCTTATACTCAAGTCAATTTTATCTATCTGGAGAGAAAGCACTACAGGGCACTTAAAATTTAAAATACTAAAATAAACATGAATGTTTCACTAATTTTACATTTTCATTTTTTATATTAATGAAATTAGTAAAATACATAAAATATAAATATAAATGTTTATATTTATTAGTTTCTTTCTTTTCTCTTTTCCTTATTTCCTTATTCAATTTTTTGTTTATCTTGTGTAACAAAGTTCAGTAAGGTTAAAAATGACTTTTTTAAAATATGTGACAAATGTTTTGAGGGGAGAAAATATAAAGAAAACACAAGGGAAATTGAGTGTGAAAGTGTCTGAATTAGTCAATCAATGACTCAGGTAAAATGAGGTATGCCCGAAAGTTTTCCTCTAAGATGTAAGCTTATTTTGAAAGAAGCCTGTTATACAGAATGAAAAGAACATTAAGTGGAAGGCTGAGATTAAAATGTAGAGAAAGGGACTTTGTAAGTATGGTAGGTCATTGAGTTTGGGAAGGACAATAAAAGATTGCTGAATGTCAGAGAGCATGGAGTGTAGAAGTAGGATTATTATTTTTTAAGTTTATTTATTTAGAGAGTGGGGGAGGGGCAGAGAGAGAGAGAGTGAGAGAGAGACTCCCAAGCAGGTTCTGTGCTGTTAGCATGGAACCCAACATGGGGCTCGATCTCACAAACCATGAGATCATGACCTGAGCCAAATTCAAGAGTCCGATGCTTAAGGGACTGAGCCACCTGAGCGCTCCTGAAGTAGGATTATATACATACATAAGAAGTGGCTGAAATATGATTTTTAAGAATAATATTTTAAGGAAATATTGTGATAAATATGAACAACAGTGTACAAAGTGGACGAGAGTAAGAAGATCTCAACTGTTCTTGGAGTTTTAAGCATTCTTATTGGCATTATTACTACTTACGCTATTTTTTTTAAATTTCCTTTTAATGTTTATTTTTGAGAGAGAGACAGAGTATGAGCAGGGGAGGGACAGAGAGAGAGGGAGACACAGAATCCTAAGTAGGCCCCAGGATTTGAGCTGTCAGTACAGACATCATGACCTGAGCTGAAGTTGGTCGCTTAACCAACTGAGCCACCCAGGTGTCACTACTATACTGCTTTCTTACCCTGGTGTGCTTAGAGAAAGCGATTTGCATCTCTTGTCTATCCTAAGTAACCAGAACATAAGGAAAAGTTCAAAGCACTGGCAAATTAAAAATCAGGAAAAATTAATGTCACATGGTCAAAGAACATTTATTTTCTAAGATAACCACTAAAAAACATAAACAAAATTGCATGAATCGGGTAAAGTCACAGTGTATCAAACACATTTGTATTCGTTTACAGGTGAGAGAGACATTGAAATACCAAATAACAAACGTTTTACTGTAATTTCAGCCTAAAACATCTTAGTGTAACCTTAAATCATAAGCAAATTTCAAAATGGAAGACAAAAAAATTAATATTCAGTTTAATTAAGGCATGCTTTAGTAATTTATTACGGAGACCTAAATAAGCAATTGAAATTATATTTTCTCATTATGAAATTAGGCTTTACATTGTAAATTTAAAAAATAAAATAAAAGTAAAATAAAAAAGGTCTATATTGAAGGACATAAAATTGAGAAAAAAATCCAGGGACAGCTTGAAAAAATTTTCTAATATTTAATGGTAAGCAATTAATAATGGCAGGATACTTATTTCATGGCAACTGTTTATAACAAATGTAAGCATAAAATAATTTGTTCTTTTAACCTATAAAAATGTATTTCATAATTAACTATGAGCAGCATTAAGGTCAATGATGTCACTTCAAAATTTAACCTACTTTCAAATATCTCCAATCTATCAAAATAGAAACATTCAAGCATAAAGAGAAAAATGATCTCTTCAAAAAGTATACTTTTTGAAACTGAAGAGTATACTCACAAGTATACTTCAGATGAAGATGAAATCCAATTATGAATAGAATAAAAATATATTCTCCATTAAAAAAAGGGGTAACTTTAGTATTTATATTGCTTAAAATTTAGTTCCACTCATTTTTGCTACCTTCTTGATTTTCAGAACTAAAAATTCTAAATTACCTGTAAACTGAGTTTGAGTTATGAAAAAATTTTAGGCTTCGTTCTTTGTCCAAAGGCACACACTAATAAAATTTTATCTTGTTTCTTTTTATTCTCATTATTTATTATGCCAATAATTTCACCTAAATGATGCCAAACAGTTCCCCCATTTAATCAATGGCTTTCAGCTCAGAGTATTAATCACTCTTAAAGACAAGAAAATGAGGTTGAAATAAATTAGGGAAAGATGATGAGCTGAATATTAAATTTATAAATGGCAGTAACATCTTAGAGGAACTCTGAATAGCTCAAAACAATTTTTAAAGCATTTTAAATACCATATAAATCCTTTTAAATACCTTGTAAATGTCTTTTAATAAAACTATAAATTTCTTAATGACCTCAAGTATTCAAAACACCAAATTTCTGATTCTTGAGTTAACGTGTTCATTTCAAAGGACATGTTATATGTAATAAAGAGCACAATATTATTAATCATAATTATATTAAACAATTTTAAAGTGAATATATTTTAATAGATTAACTATAAAACATTTCAAATCTTTAAAATTTTAACTTACAAAAATAATGACTTCTGTAAAATATGCATACACACGCGAACAATTTTACCACATGACAGTCTTTCCAGTTGACATTTCATTAGTCTAATGAACTTTTATTTTCAATTAGCTTAATGAAGCTTTTTTCACTGGTGTAAAAGTTTGAAATACTTCATTCAAACCTAATGTTTGTTTACTTTTATATAGTCTGTGTTATTTCTTGGTAATTTTTTTATGCCTACACTTATATGTGTTCAATCCATGAATGTTGTTCGAATACCATACGATGATAAAGAATTCTGTAAATATCTAAAGAAATCCTGTCAAAAGGTAATATGTGCAGAAAAAATATTCAAGTTTATGAATTAAGGAATTTCTAGTAATTGTATATTATTCTATTATATATAAGATAATCTGGGAATTGCTAACATTTGATGAATGCCATTATGTCTGTGACCCAAAATATCTCATTACTGATAAGTCTGAATTCTGAATATGTTAGTTATCGTATGTGATATAATATTCTTTTGGGAACTAAAGAGTCCAAGGGTCATTGAACCAAAAGTTCATAACACTTCCTACTATTGATTGAGGTAGAATACTGATATCTAGCTGTAGACCCTTTTGCACGCTCAACTACAGAAAGCATAGGGAAGTAATCCCTGAGAAAAGGGCAACAAACAAGTTGAGGTCTATAGTCATCTCAACTTGCTATCTGGAGAGAATTTGTAGAGCACAGAACAGGGAGAGCAAACCCAAATGTATCCTGGCAGTCTCCATGAATTGAAGAAGACAGAAGAAGAAGAAGGAAGAAGAATAGAAAGAAAATGGTGAACTAGCTAGAATCTTCAGGACAGACTATAGAGGACATCGCTTCACAGTGGGGAGAGGTGCAGCCAGAGGGTGTTATGTTATGGAGATCTACAAAAGGTGCTACTGAAGTCTTCACATGAGAGCTGATCAGTTTCAACACAAGAGGAAACTACAACTGCTAAATGAAAGACCACCAGAAAAGAACAAATAGAAGCTCCAGTGCTCACAAAGTTCTAGAAATAGTGTGTGTTCTAATCAGCAATTGTGGGAAAACCTCATAATATATGGAATATTGAAAAGAATATTCAAAAAGGTATTGTCTCCCTTGTAGAAAAATTATCCCTATAGATTGCTCTGTTCTTTCCAGATGGATAGATAGATAGAGCAAGCCAGACTGAAAAGTGTCAAACTGTCCCAAGTAATTTAACTGTATCCTCGTACAAAGCACAGAAATTATCAAGGGTCTCCAAAAGTACCTAGCAACCACTTAAGTAAATGACAATATTTGGAAACCAACCAAAATTTCCAGGCACTCAAAGAAGCAGAAAAATATGGCATGTAACAACAACAACAACAAAATCAATCAACAGTAAGAGAAGCAGACATAGATGATGATTTTTCCAATTAAACATTGCCCTGTTTAAACAGTTTTGAAAATATCAAAGAGCAATACTTTTAGTGTTAATAACCATCCCCCTTGCTCTAGTTTGAAAAATAATAAAATGTCATATTTTCCCTCTTGCAATCTAGGTATCATTTGGGTTCCCTCTGTCCTTTGGAAAAACTTAATTCTCCACTTCTTCCAAGGCCTGTAGAATTCTACATCCATCTTCCCCTAGACTTCATCAGTAACTAGAGGATGACTTTCCCCTAGTTTTTCCTCCTCCTGGGTTGACTACGCTTTTTCCAAGAATACCAGGTATTCAAAATTCATCCCTTTGACTGGGTAACAACTGCCATTTTTAATCCAAGAATTTTAGAAATTTCAGCAAGGATTTCTGAAAGTTTGTAAGGTGACAAAAGGGAGAGGTAGAAGAGGTTTTGGACTTCTGATATCTCTAAAGTCCCATTTCTGCTTTTCTCCACCCATTACCTTTTTTACTCTGTCCCTTCCAGAATTGACCTTGGTAGCTCCAAATTCTCTTGTATGTTGTGAACATGGCTGCTTTTTCCAACATATTCACCCAATGCCTATTCCCAAACTTATCAAAAGACTCAGTAAAATAATAAAACAAGATATTTTTTTTAACCTGACTCATAACACCAGTCCTGAGGGGGAAGACTGCAGGCTGCATTTTATCAAGTTTTTATTTAAATTCCGGTTAGTTAAGATACAGTATAATATTAGTTTCAGGTGTAGAATGTAGTGATTCAACACTTCCGTATAATAATCAGTGCTCATGACAACTGCAATCCTTAATCCCCAACATTTACTTTTCACCCATCTCCCCACCCACATATCCTCTGGTAACCATCAGTTTGTTCTCTATAGTTAGGAATCTGTTTCTTGGTTTCTCTCTTTTTCTCCCTTTGTTCATTTGTTTTGTTTCTGAAATTCTCCATATGAGTGAAATCATATGGTATTTATCTTTCTCTGACTTATTTTACTAAGCATAATGCACTCTAGTCCCATCCATGTCCTTGAAAATGCAAGACTTCATTCTTTTTTATGGCTGAGTGATATTTCATTGTGCCATTATACACATATACCACATCTTTATTCATTCAACAATCGATAGTCATTTGAGTTGTTCCCACAGTTTGTCTATTTAGATAATGCTGCTGTTAACATTGAGGTGCAGGTATCCCTTTGAATTAGTATTTTTGTGTCCTTTAAGTAAATACCTAGTAGTACAATTGCTATATCATAGGAAAGTTCTATTTTTAACTAGTGAGAACTCTCCATAACATTTTCCAGAATGGCTGCACCAGTTTGCATTCTCACCAACAGCGCAAGAGGGTTCCTCTTTCTCCACATCCTAACACCTGTTGTTTCTTGTGTTGTTGATTTTAGCCATTCTGACGGGTGTGTGGTAATTTTTATTTGTGTTTCTCTGATGATCAGTGATGTTGAGCATCTCTTCATGAGTCTGTTAGCCATCTGCTTGTCTTCTGTGAAAAAATGTCTATTCATATCTTCTGCCCATTTTTAACTAGATTATTTGTTTTTTGGTGTTGAGTTTTATAAGTTTTATATACATAAAGATACATATATTTATAAATTGGATATGAACCCTTTGTCAAATATGTTATTTGCAAATATCTTCTCCCATTCCAAAGGTTGTTTTTCAGTTTTGTTGATTGTTTCCTTTATTATGCAGAAGTTTTTATTTTGATGAAGTCCCAGTAGTTTATTTTTGCTTTGTTTATCTTACCTCAGGAGACCTATCTAGAAAGAAGTTGCAATGGCTGATGTCAAAGAGGTTACTGATGTGTTCTCTAGGATTTTTATGGTTTCAGGTCTCACATTTAGGCCTTTCATTTATTTTGAATTTATTTTTTGTGTATGGTTTACGAAAGTGGTTCAGTTTCATTTTTCTGCATGTCCCTGTCTATTTTCCCCAACACCATTTAATGAAGAGACTATCTTTATTTTCCATTTGATATTCTTTCTTGCTTCATCAAAGAGTAACCATATATGTGTAGGCTCATTTCTGGGTTTTCTATTCTGTTCTATTAATCTATGTGTTTATTTTTGTGCCAGAACCATAATGCTTTGATCACTATGGCTTTGTAATATAACCTGAAGTCTGGAATTGTGATGCCTCCAGGTTTGCTTTTCTTTTTCAAGTTTTTTTTTGACGATTTAGGATCTTTTTCAGTTTCATTCAAATTTTAGGATTATTGGTCTAGCTCTGTGAAAAATGCTATTGGTATTTTGACAGGGATTACATTAAATGGGTACATTGCTTTGAACAATATAGACATTTTAACAGTATTTCCTTTTCCAATCCATGAGCATGGAATGCCTTTCCATTTCTTTGTATCATTCGCAATTTCTTTCACTGGTGGTTTATAGTAAAATGAGACAATCTGCGGTATATATATATATATATAAATTTTATTATTGAGAGACAGAGAGAGGCAGAGCATGAGCATGGGGGGGGTGTAGACACAGAATCTTAAGAAGGCTCCAAGCTCTGAGCTGTCAGCACAGAGCCCAATGTGGGGCTCGAACTTACAAACCGCGAGATAATGACCTGAACCGAAGTTGGACACTTAACCAATTGAGCCACCCGGGAGCCCCAAGACATTTGCAGTATAGACATAACTATTTGTTTCTCCTATGTTCTCATGGCAATTATATATGTGCTTTATAAAAACTTAGGGAAATATATAAAAATACAAAGAGGAAAACGTTGCTAATTATCTTGGTATAGTTTTAACATTTTGTCTATTGAGGTTATTTTATGTAAATATCTCACTATATGTGGTCTCACTATATTTGTTCTGACTTTACATCTAATCTTTTAGGAATGATCCATCTTATTAAATTCATTTAGGGAAATTGATTATATGGGCTCCAGAATACATTATTATGTACTTTGAAACAAAATCTTAAATCATATATACTTGGAATCATATCTTAGGAGCTATGTGCACAATTATTAAGCTATTTTTCACATGTGAATTTTAGAATTATCTTCCAAGAAAAACTATTCTTATATAGTATTCAAAACAACTACAATTTGTGAAGAGCCAAGCACCATGCTCATTTTCTTATTATATAATTTTTATAATATTCTTGTGGGTGGTCTGTATTATATTCATTTCATGTATGGTAGTTCTGAATCTCATTATTATTTAACAAAATAACCAAGACAGAATCAGTTTCTAGCCTGTCTTCCTGACATAAAATCCCACTATACCGTGTTTATATTTTCCACAGAAAGGTACAGATGATGTGTATGTGGGCATTGTAGGTATCTGTTAATTTTGTCTTCATTTTAGGAACATTCAATTTATTGAATCAGTTATACAAATTTCAAGGATGGTTTGTATTGATTCACATGTCTGCAATTTAGACAGAGCTACTATCAGCCTAATCTTTTTCTTGGATCATCACCAGCAATTTTAATGAAGTCTTATCTAAGCCTAATGGCATTATGGGTATTAGCTATCATTGGCGAAATGAGTAGCTGACTTAATTAGTATACTAGATTGAGGACTGTGTTTCACTGGTAAATTTTTGTGTTCAAAAGCTGGGAATTAACTAGAAATATTGTAGAAGTATACTGTTACTGCACCTGAAAAAATGGGCTTAGGTCAGGTGGTGACAACTGTCTTGTTAATCCTGTAATGTACAGTTTCAATGTTGGAATTTACTAATGAGTTAAAAAAAAAAACTCATCAATTTGTTTAGTTCATTTTGATGTGCTATTTTTTTCATACAAATTTCTGGAAAGAAGCTCCAGATCAGTTCTCTACATTTTCAACAATTTACACCACAATAGAATACCTTTCCTCACTTCCATAATTTGTGTAGCTAATTTCATGTTTCTTATTTTAGGGGTATGATTTGAATGACCTCCAAAAGACTGAATACATCTTTACAATGATTCCTAAGTTCTCTTAAGGCTATAGTGATGACTTCAGATCTAAACATAACTCCTTGAGCTGTATACCATAAATGTTCTATGGTTACCAAATATTTCTCTGTTGTGTCACATAACACTTCTTCTTAAAGCTAAATACCTTCTGTAATTTTCAAAGATTAATATTTTTTAGAGAGAGGGAGAGCGCACGTATGAGCCAGGGAGGGGTAGAGGGAGAAAGAGAATCTTAAGCAGGCCCCTCGCCCAGCACAGAGGCCAATGCAGTGCTCAATCTCATGACCATGAGATCATATCCTGAGCTGAAATTAAGAGTCAGATGCTTGACTGACTGAGTCACCTAGGCACCCTTCAATGATTAATTTTTATGTTTTCAAATCTGCAAAGTACATTTTCCCCATATGTTACATTTCATTTTTCTATATGAATGATTTAGGCATATTTATTTACCATTGGAATATTTTTTTATTTGCTTTGTGTAATTTTTACTCAGAAAATACTTTTAACTCTATTTGTCTTTTATAATATTTGTCTTGTATTGAGTTTCTATTATTCATTATTTATATTTAAAACTATTCTCTTGCTTCAATCATTTTTGTGTTTTTCCCTTAATTAAGGGAAAACTTCAGAAGTTTATTCTAGACATCATTAAATGTAAATCTTTTATGTTTATTGAACACTTTGCCATATTTTATGATAATTTTAGTTGGCCATTTTCTAGTCCTTGCATTCATGATTGCACTTAGCTACTTGTTCATGTGCTCTCTTCTGTTCAAAAGCATTTTTTTTCTAAAGAGACATTTATTTATCCATTCTCTACCAAAATATATACATTTTTTCTAAACAAAAACATCTATTTCAGCCTATTTTTTTCCTTCTGTAAAAAATGTTTAGTTTGTCTCTAAACTATACACATACACACACACACACACTATTTGGATATTGGTTATGTCTAACTCTTGGATATAAATAAAGGCAAAATTCCATATGACTACCACACATTAATTTTTGTTGCCTAAAGGAAGTATTCCATTCACGAGGTGCGTGGGTCACTCAGTCTGTTGGGCTTCTGCCTCTTGATTTTGGCTCAGGTCTTGATCTCGCAGTTTGTGGGTTCGAGCCCCACATCTGGCTCTGCGCTGGGTGTGGAGCCTGCTTGGAATTCTCTCTCCTACTCTCTCTGCCCTTTCTCTGCTCATGCTCTCTCTCTCAAAATAAAAGAAAAATAAAAACTTAAAAAAAAAGTATTCCACTCACATCACATAGTCTTCTGTCAGGCTAAACAATGGTGTACTTAAAGCGTTCCCCCTGCTGCCATTTTTTTTTTTTAAATCTATGTTTCCAAGAATGCTTTACTACTAGAGTTTTATTTTAGATTTAGGATTTGTTGGCTTTTTCCTTTCCTTCTTTTTTTTTCTTTTGTATTTGTTACTGCACATTATGGAGAACACCACTACTGCAAGATCAGAAGTTTGGTGTATTTGACTTCTCTGCTCACAAGCCTGAAATCAAAGAGCTGGGCCTGGACTGATATTTGTTGGGCTTATCCAATTGTTAGTAGTATTCAGCTCTGTGCATTCATAGGACTGAGGTCTTAGTTTCTTTGCTGTTGGCTGAAAGCCTCTTAGCTTCTGCAGGCCACCTGTGTTTCTTTTAATTTTGACCCCTGCATATTCAAACCAGCTACCGGGCACAGAGTCCCACATTTTGAATACCTCTTTCTTCTCTCTGTAGCTGGAGAAAATTCTCTGCTTTAAAGGCTTGGGTAATTAGATTGGGCCAATCCGGATAATGCTACTTTAAGTCTGTATCCTTAATTACAATGAGAAAGCCACTTTTGCCATGTAAGAAAACATACAGGTAGCAAGAATTAGAGTGTGGATACCTTTGTGGGTCGTTTGCTTACCATAGTATTTTTTTGTTACTTTTGTTTTGTTTTGATTTTTAATATGAAATTTATTGTCAAATTGGTTTCCATACAACACCCAGTGCTCATCCCAACAGGTGCCCTCCTCAATACCCATCACCCACACCCCGCCTCCCGCCCCCTATCAACCTTCAGTTTGTTCTCAGCTTTTAAGTCTCTTATGGTTTGCCTCCCTCCCTCTCTAGCTTTTTTTTTTTCCTTCCCCTCCCCCATGGTCTTCTGTTAAGCTTCTCAGGATCCACATAAGAGTGAAAACATATGGTATCTGTCTTTCTCTGTATGACTTACTTCACTTAGCATAACACTCTCCAGTTCCGTCCATGTTGCTACAAAGGGCCATATTTCATTCTTTCTCATTGCCATGTAGTATTCCATTGTGTATAGAAACCACAATTTCTTTATCCATTCATCTATAGAAAGCTTATGAAGGAAATTGAAGAAGATATAAAGAAATGGAAAAGCTTACCATAGTATTTTATGGGAAAGTTAAGAAAGGTAGTGAAAAAGGTTACTGGCCAACCATTCTCAGGTTGCAAATTCTTGCTCCCTGACACTCCCGATCTTAGAGGAAAAGCATCCAGCTTTTCACCATTGACTATGATGTTAATTGTGGGCTTGTCATTTATGGCCTTTATTATATTGTAGTACATCCTTTCTATACCTTCTCTGTAGAGTTTTCACCATAAATGGATTTTGAAGTTTTCAAATGTTTTCTGCATCCATTGAGATGCTGGTAGGATTTTCATCCTTCATTTTGTTAATGTGATATATCACATTGACTGATTGGTGGATGTTGAACCGGCTCTGCATCCTTGGAATAAATCCCACTTGATCATCCAGTGTGATCCTTTAAGGTATGGTTGAATTCGGTTTGCTAATATTTTGTTAAGAAGTTTTGTATGTGTGTTCATCAGGGACGTTGACCTGTAATTTTATTTTCTTTTGGCATCCCTATCTGGTTTTGGTATTAGTGTAATGCTGGATTCACAAAATGAGTTTGGAAGAGTTCCTTCGTCTTCAATTTTTTGCAAGAATTTGAGAAAGATTGGTGCTAATTCTTCTTTGAAAGTTTGGTAAAATTCACCAGTGAATCCGTCTGGTCTTGGAGGATTTTTGAAGGGGAAGTTTTTGATTACTGACTGAATCTCCTAATTAGTAATTGGAGAATAAAATATTATAATATAAATGAAAGATAAGTGATGGTTAAAATATGAAACATACATTTACAAATCATGAAGAAAAACTCAAATGTATCCATAGAAAATAGGCAAAAGATATATGAAAAGATGGATCCCAACATAGAATTAGAACTGAACAAAGTACCATGAATGAAAATGCACAATACCTGGGGTAATCAGAGAAATGCAAATTGGAGTCAAAGTGGGATATCGTTTTCTACCTATCAGACTGGCAAGCATGAAATACACAGCATTTATTTCTGCTAGGGATTGGAATAAAATGTTTGTGCTTACATACAGTGCCATAAAGGAGAATAATTCTGTAATTTTTGAAATCAATTTGATAACACCTATTAGAATGTAAGAATCATACATAAAATCAATCCCATACTGATACAAACACGACCGCCTATATTTGCATGTAGGAGAGCACATGTACCTATTGCAGCCTTTTTATAATAGAAAAAATGTTAATCAAGTGAATAATTGTTTATAAAACCATGAATAAAAATATAAAGACATGTAAACTGTTACATACTGTGCAGTCCCTAACAATAACTGATTAGAGGATTATACAAATTGATATGGTGACCTTTCCTGGATTTTAAAAACTAAGAATTGCAAACTACAGAGAAGTAGACAGAAGTGTGTGTTTCCTATCTGTGGATAGAGATTAATATTTGAGAGGAGCTTAGACAACATTGTTTTCAAAATATTAAGAGTTGAAAAAGATGGCTGTGCCAAGATTAAATCTTGACTTCTACAAATTCATGACTTGGTTTGTATGCTACGGTGAGATGAAGACCAAAACATGTAATATTTATAGATATTTCTTATAGGGAGTGGGAACAAAAACTAGACCAGCATGTCGCACAAACATTTTTAAGAAGAGGGCAGGTCAAAATGATCTGTTGCTTAATTACGCTCATGACATGATAACCAATAAACAGGAAGGTCTCATGCCCTGCACCTAGAATTAATCCAAGCAAAGTAAATGAGTTTCTTCCTTGCTATTGGCCTTACAACTCTATTAAAGTTTTCTAACAGAGATAAACATCAGTGTGAGCAGAGAGGGTTTAAAAGCGATTTTTAACTTCTGACAAATTAACAAACAAATGGTAAGGGACACTTGTTTCACCAGTTCTGTTTCAGACAAAAAAAATAGCTATAAAAGCTAAATAAAGACTCTGCTTTTTATTACTTATTTATTTATTTACAAGTTTGTTTTAGAGAGAGACAGAGACAGAATGAGTGAAGGAGGGGCAGAGAGAGAAAATCGTAAGCAGCACCAATGTAGAATCTATGCACCACCAGCATAAAGCCCGATGAAAGACTGGAACTCAGGAAACCACAAGATCCTGACCAGAGCCAAAAACAAGAGTGGGAGGCCTAACCCATTAAGCCACCCAGGTGCCCCTACATTCTGCTTTTTTAAAACTGTATCAGAGAAAGACAATACCTACTAAAGTTAAAAGGATTTTACTTTTCCGTGTTCACATCAATGAAATAGAAATGGTGAACATAATTAACACACAAATCCATGAAAGCACAAACAAAAACAAAAAAGAAAAAAAAAAAAAGCAGGATGTGTTTTCTCCAGTGTAGCAGTAAATGAAATTTGGAATGCGGTCACTTTTGCTTTTTTGTCTAAAAGTTTTTTTATTTTTACGTTTTTAATTCATAGAACACACTGTTGCCGAAGTTGAGGCACAAAATCGGTGCCACCTTTATGGAGGAAATATTAGCAATATATTTAGGTGTAGATTTCAGTAACCATTAGTTTCATCGCTAGGCATTCACTCTAAGGCAAGAACTAAGGACATAAGCCAAGATTTACTTACAAGGATGTTCATGACTATATAATTAATTTGTAATTCAAGAAAAAAAATCAATGTTAACAAAAAATGTGGCAATTAATATGATTAATCCATGCAAATATTAAACACCATTTCAAAAATATAATGGCATGGATTTCCAACTTAAATGATTTAAAAAGTAGTCCTAAATTCAGAGAACTGATTTCATTTATACTCATGTATCTATGTATAGAGTCACACTGAAAAAAATGCATAGAAGTTTCGGTATTAAAGTGAAGGTAATTTCTCTTGTTTTTAATATTTTCCAGAGGATACATATTACTTTCGAAATTATGAAAATGTTATTGGTAAAAAAGGAAGATTCAGATGTGGTATCTCAATTCAAAATTCCCAACATCAAAAGCCTATTTTCTGTGATTGTTTTGTTTCCCCAGTGATGTCCCCTCACGGATGTTTGAAGTGGCTTTAACTAGCATTTCCTTACTTTGATAAGCTTTTCCTTTTAGACCAGTTGAGGTACAGTGAATAATTTCTTTCAGCTTATCTCACATTAAAGTGTGAGATTTCCTTGTGGGATTTAAAAAGCCACAAAACTTTATAAACATAAGAATTACTTCCACATTAAAGGACTAAACACAGCAGGATAGTACTTGTAGGCGCAGGGAATGACTTAGTCATTGAATTGAAATGGAATACTCCCCCCCAGGTGATTTAGAAAATGTCATAATCTTTTCAATATGATGAACTGAACAGGCTTAGGGAGATCAAGGTAAAAGCCAGTTTGGAGGCTAAAAGGTGCAATCATCACAATTTGAACTTTTAATCTGAAAGACCTTCAATTTCCTCTCCCATTGGCATCTATGGGACAGCTTAACTATAGGATTCACCTAATTCCAGCTCAACTATTTGAAGGTACCTTGAAAGCATCTATAAAGCATACAGGATCATTCAAGAAGCGAAGAGATTTGGGCATTCAAAGTCTCCCAATGCTAGCATCACAGATTGTAACTTTTAAGTATCTTCATGCTTCAAATATAAGGATAGGCCCCTTAAGATTATTGCCAATGAAGACATAAATGTCAAAATCTGTTAGACACTTATAGACTGCTATAATTGATGGGATGTGGATAAGGCCGCGTAGACAGATGTATGAAATTTGTGATCTTTTGGATGACAGTGTGCAACTGCTATAACTGTGACCCAGAATCCTTTAATTGGAACCATAAACTTAGCAAGTCAAATGGAATAGTAAAAAATAGCAGCCTTTCAGGGGACATAGATTAAGGATCGATGTGCAAGTCTTAGAAAAATGCAATAGGCTGCAGTGACTGACAGGGATGTCCCACTTCAAAGAATGGGTAAAAGAGCTCCCTCTGATGCACAGAACCTGTACACAAAGACATAAAGGGATTTCACCCAATTGTCAGGAAAATGGAGTGTCGGGCACATTGTTACACTCTGGAAGGCTAGCAAAGCACATCTGTCTGGCTAAGATAAAGTTCTATGCTCCTAAATTAGGAGACTGTGCCAATGACAGATGGAATATGGAAAAACGCCATTCGGACAAAAGGAAAAAAGTGGATTATAGGATTATAGGAAATACCTGTCCCAAATAAAAATGCCAAAGTTTATTGGGTATCACTCTAAGGGTTCCTATGGAAATTAATTTGAATTCCTAGGTATTTTAGGGAATATGGAAAAGTAGGACAAGGACTCCATCTGTGTAATTATATTCACGAATACATACACTATCAATTCCAGTAATGAATTCATAAAAATAAGACCTAATATTAAGATTTACTACAGGTGACCCTGAACAACAGGGGGTTTACAGGCATCAATTCCCATTGCAGTGGCAAATCTGAATATGCCATTTGACTCCCCCCAAATTAACTACTAAAAGTATGTTGTTGACCGGAAGCCTTACAAATAACATAAACTGTTAATACATATTTTGTATATATATCATATACTGTATTCTGACAGTAAAGGAAGCTGGAGAAAATGTGTGAAGAAAATCATAAGAGACCATACATTTACAGTACCCTAGTTTTTCAAACCTGTGTTGTTCAAAGGTCAACTGTACTTTTTGTAAACTTTTTAGGTATTTTAAAGTATTCATTTGTCTAATTCTCATAGCAAACTTACAAGTATCATTGATGTCTCCATTTTCTAAATCAGTAACACAAGCAAAGCATACTGAGTAATTGGTCTGATGGCATACTGTTAGTAAGTGGGAATTAGGAGTTAAACCCAGGCGGTATGATTTCACTGCCCATATACTTAACCAATACTCTGGAGTTCCTACTCAGGAAACATGGTAAATCCGGTGTCATTATATCTTGGCTGTGAGAACAAAAACTGAATTCTTGGCAATCTCTTGGACTCCAGATTTCAAATTGTCTGGTACATGTAGATATCATTACATTTGGCGAGATTCAATTACTGTATTACTTACATGATATTTCTACATATAGGGTAGGGGGACACACATGCACATTCAAGTGTGTGCACACACAACCAAACACACACACACACACACACACACACACACACACACACAGAAGGACCTTACTTATTCTTTCCCTATGTTGTTCTGTCCTCTGACTCAGTGGTTCTCAGAAGACTTAGTATGCATAAGAAATACAGGGGAGTCTTTGTTAAAGACACAGATTGTACAGTCTTATCCCATGAAAACCAGAATCATTAGGCATGCAGCAGATCCAACAATTTGCACTTCCAGCAAGTTCCCAGATAATGGCAGTGCTGCTGGACTGGAAATCACACTGACTGGTGTTCTAGTGCTTCTCTAAGCACATTCATGACTTTTTCATTAGTTCTGATTTTCTATGTCTGTGAACTCTCAGTATGTGGAATTTCCCCCTTTAAATTTCTGAAATCATCACTGAAACCAAGCCCACAGATTATTTATCAAACAACAATATTCCTGTTTGTGTTTATCTTTGGTCTACTCCAAACAACACACAAAACAATTAGTGTCTGACATGGCTTCATGTAACTTTTGAGGGAGTTTATGATCTCTCTAACATCATGGGATTATCAAAGTTCTTACGTTTTGGTAAAAGTTTCACTATTAACCATTATCTTCTAGATGCCTACTCCATTCCTTTCATATATGTTATATTCTTGGAATATTTTCTTTTCAAAATTTATTTTTGCCATGTTTTTCGTCTTTATCCTTGTTTCTCATATACTACTGGAGATGAATAAACCAGAAAGAGCAGCCAACGTAAAAAAAAATAGGTAGAAGGAAGATGAATGATAGAATGATCCACAACCCATCATAATACTAAACATAAAATATACAATGGGCACAGTTCTACACACAAAAGACATTATATATTTGCTGTCAACTTAAATTTTTATTAAATTAAATTTTATTGGCAAAAAAAAAGAAGGCTTGCAAACAGGCTTAAGGAGTTAGTATGTGCAAAAGATGACCTCTACTAATTTCTACAAGGCTTCTTAACCTGATTCTGGAGATATTTACATTTACCAATCCAGAAGCCATAGTATTGGGGTTAACGGGCACTACATACATACTTGCAAATTCAACAGTAAGGGATAAACAAAGGGACTCTAGGAGTTGTATTTACCAAAAAAAAAATGTGTTCCTCAAAAGTTAGTTATAATAAAGAGAACAGGGCTGAGACAGAAGAAGACAGATGTCCTATACATGTTAAAATGTTAAACCACTTCCTTCCACTGGCCCGGAGCTGCTGAGGCCACAGGATTGTTTTGGACCTGCACATACAAATAAATCCAATTGAAACAGCAAATAACTAAATTGAAAAAAAAAGGGAAATTGTTAAGAGATACAAGATTAATGTCATAAAAATATAAAGTGCACTTAAACATCATAGGAAAAAATCAATAGAAAAATAAAAGTTCTGGGTACAAAAATGATAATTCCCTAAGAAAGAAATGCAAATGTTCAAGACACCTAGAAATTATGCATATGATGTTTTACACATCTCAAATAGGGAAAGAGTACAATATTAAAAGATAACAGTAAAAAATAGGCATTTTCATCTTCCTAAGACTTGGAAATAATTCTAAATAAATATTTCAGACACACCATCATCCATCAGGTCCCAGAAAAGACAGTATTCTTAAATATTTTTCTGAAATACCCAATCAACTTGTGTCACTTTTGAAAAAGAAAATATTTGTTTTTCTAATGCATTTGAGATATACGGTTGATCTTCACTATTCATGGATTTAATATTTGAGAATTTGGCTACTCACTAAAATTTATTTGTAACCATAAAATTAAGGTTCATAATGCTTTCACCTTGAGTATGTTGCAGGTCGGGTGACAAAAAAAAAATTGTCCCTCAAAATGCACTTTCCAGCGTCGATGGAGCAAAGTAAAGCTCTGCCGTCCTGTTTCAGCTCTAACACTGTAAATGAGTATGTTTTTTGCAATCTATTTAGTACCACTTTTCACTTTTTTTTTTTTTTTTTTGCTTTTTGGGGTATTTTTTTTTTAATGCCTCACAAGCATACTGCTGAAGTTCTGTCTAGTGTTCCCAAATGCTAAAGGACTGCAGGGTGCTTTATGGCATGAGTTACAGTGCTGTAGGCTATGAGTTCAATGTTAGTGAAACAGCAGATATTAAATAAGGTATGTTTAAATAGAAATAGACATGTTAACTAACTGGAATGTAAATAAATACTTATTAAACCAAACAGAAACGAACATAAAACAAAGGTATGCACGGGTCAGTTAACTAAATGCTGCGAACAGAGGCTCTGCAAAAACCGAACCTTGAATTTCCACATTTTCTAATTCAGGGTCCACAACACTCAACAAAACATAACCACTATCAGTGATGAGAAGCGACTGTATCTGATTTTATCAGTTTCCTCATTTCTTTCAAAAGTCCCATTGTATGTTTGCACATTTAGAAAGTTTCATATTTCACCTTGATAACTGGATTTTATTTTCTAATCATGAAAGTCACCTCAAGAGCAAACAACAATTCCAAGGAATGGACACAACGGAACTCTAAATGCGCCATTCTTGCCCAACTGAACAGCATGCAGCCTGACTTATCAATAATTCTTGGGGGGGCTTAATCACAAGACTTATGATACAGGCTCAGGGACAGAATGCCTACTGTACTCAGGAGGCCGTTAGCACCTGGACTGGTATAGCAACTCAATGGCCTACACACCACCAAGATAAACATAGGGCAGAATTCGGCCTGAGTATAGACAAGTAAGGTGATCAAGTCCCTACAAGGATTTCACCATTTTGTGGTTATTGTTCAGGGCATTAAACTTAAATGTCAATTCAGCACCATCGTTCCTTTTGAAACCTTATTTGGTATAGCTAGAATCATTTTGTTATCCATCAGCAATTATCATGTTAATGATAAAGTTATTGTCCATGTTTTAATGGGTCTTATGGAAGTTACAGTCAGGACTCTCTTGTCATTCAAAAAGCTGATGTTAGGAGCATCTGGGTGGCCTCAGTCTGTGAAGCATCCGGACCCTGGGTTTCAGATCAAGTCATGATCTCACAGTTTGTGAGTTCAAGCCCAGCGTCGGGCTCCACACTGACAACAGTAAGCCTGCTTGGGATTCTCTCCCTCTCACTCTCTCTCCTCCTACCCCACTCGCTCTCGCTCTTTCTCTCAAAATAAATAATTAAACATTACAAAAACGTTCATGTTAAACTTTGGGCTTTGTGCATTCGAGTAATTGATGTGAACATCAGATCATTTTGGATCTTCTGGGAATCCCTTCATTTGAGAGTAGGAGCCCAAAACTCCAAGAAAAGTACAGTATTGAAGTTGTGAAGATACATTTCCAGATGCCTTTCAAGTTTTTTCTTTTTTCTTGCATTTTCTTCCCAACCTTCTCCAGGGCTTTAGAAAAGGCATTATAAGTAAAGTCTTTTAAAAATGGCTACTTAGTACATCTTTTTTCAAACAAATAAGTGAATACATTTTGAAAGACGGATGGAAGAGCCCTTTATAACATTTTACTATTTAACCCTTAACAATGTATTTTGCATCTCTAGATGTGCTTTTAAAATAAGATGATTTCTGTGAAGAATACCACACTCAAGGTGAGCATTAGCATTCAAGAAACGTATTCTATCATTAAACATTAATGAGACCTCAAAACACCTGCAATTGGAAAGAGTAAGGGACAATTTGAAGTTGAAAATCAAAAACATCTGATAGATGTTGTTTTTAAAGTTTATTTATTTATTTTTTTAGAGAGAGGGAGAAAGAGTACAAGGGAGGGGCAGAGTGAGAGGGAAAGAGAAAATCCCAAGCAGGCTCTGTACCATCAGCTCAAATCATAAATAGTGAGATCATGACCTGAGCTGAGATTAAGAGTTGGATGCTTAACTGAGGGAGACACCTACGCACCCCCTAGACCATTACATTTTTTTTTAACATTTATTCACCTTTAAGAGACAGAAAGCAAGCAGGATGCAGGGGTACAGAGAGAGAGGGAGACACAGAATCAGAAGCAAGCTCCAGGCTCTGAGCTGTCAGCACAGTGCCTGACGCGGGGCTTGAACCCACGAATCATGAGACCATGACCTGAGTTAACTTGAACCCACGAATCATGAGACCATGACCTGAGCCAGCGAAGTAGGACACTTAATCGACGGAGCCACCCAGGCACCCCACTCCCTAGACCATTTTAAAATGACATGAGGTCCAGAGTAAGTGGAGAATCCAGAGGAATATTCGCAGGGTCACTTCTTTCAGGCATGTATCAGTTGGTAACATAAATCTTTGACATTCCATTTCCTACTTTTGCAATCATTCCCCTCCTAATACAATTTTAGCAGAAAGTCAGTTTGGCTACATTATACTCTATATTTTGCTCTCTCTTACCTTGACAGGATTCTCTCCCTTTCCTCTCTTCCACTCTTCCTTCCCTGCAACTCCACAACCCTTTTCAGTATTTCTGTAAGTACCAACAGGCGAAATAAATGCCTTTTTAACTTCAGCAGTTTTTCTTTCTTTCTTTCTTTCTTTCTTTCTTTCTTTCTTTCTTTCATTCATTTCTTTCTTCTCTCTTTCTCTAATTTTTTTTTTTTTTTTTTTTTTTTTTTTTTTTTTTTTTTTACCAATTACCTTCTTTTGCATCTCTGGCGCATCCAATTATACAGGTCATGGAACTAAGTATAAATTCTAATTTACTGATGTGTATTCATTTATATTTGGAGAGAATTTAGAGCTCAATCACCATGACTTAGAGGAGACACTAAGAATTTAATCCAAAAAAACAATTACAAACACATTTTAAAAACCAGTCAAGTAGCTAAGACTATGTAATCAGCTAAAAGTTTGACATATAAGATTAATTAAGTAAATGATGGTAACTCCAAACATTGATGCTATATAACCATTTACATCGTGGATGAAGAGGGAGAGAGGGATAAAAAAGAGATTAGGCTCCAAAGAACTGATGAGAAGATCACAAAAGGAAAGACAAGAGAAACTAAGCTCCACAAAGTGGATATTCTCAGAGGAGGGAAATGTTCTACCTGCGCCAGAACATGGTATCAGGCTAAGTGGATCACCGCTGATCATAACTGTTTCTAGGGAGGGATTGATTAGGGGGGTTCGTGTAAGTTAAAGGGGCACAAAACTGAGAAGGCAAGAATCATTGATGGAGCACCTGGGTGGCTGAGTTGGTTAAGCATCCGGCTTCCGCTCAGGTCATGATCTAACGGGTCACGGGTTCGAGCCCTGTGTTGGGTTCTGTGCTGATGCTCAGATCCTGAAGGCTGCTTCATGTTCTGTGATTCCTTCTCTCTCTGCCCCTCCCTGTCTCACACTCTGCCTCTCTCTTGCTGTCAAGAATAAATAAACATTATTTTTTTTAAAAAATCACTGATGAAAAAATCTAGAGAAAACCTGAACAAAGGGCTTTTGAAAGCATGACTGGACACAGGTGCTCCTTGGGCAGTGAGGGAAATAAAGAGTGAGGCTAGGTCTTGAGAGGCAGTGATGGATCCAAGCCAGTCAAAACAGAATGAAAGAAGAAAATAGAGAAAAAAAGCACTATTAATTATGTTTTAAAATTAATTTATATGTGTAAAAAGGGAAAAGAAAAAATATTGATAGATTTAGAAGGGCTACTATTAACAGCAATGATAGCACTTTTCTGTAATATTTCATATGTAGATAAACAAAATTCAAAGCCGAGGTCCTACTTTATGCCAAATGCTGTTCCAAACATTACAATGAGATATAATGGTGACTCGAAACAAAAATATATTCCCATCATATACTCAGACACAGACATACACGCGCAGCCTACATATATCACATATACTCTCACATCTTCGTACACACTCACACAACATACGATTGTGACAACTGCTGAGAAAACTACCTGGGGAAGGTGAAATGAGCTTCTAATAATAGGGTGCCTTGAGTAGTAAACAGTAGGTAGGAAGAGTCCCTGCAGCAAAAATGGGGAGGTTTTGTTAGGCAAAAGGGAAAAGCACCTACATTTGATGTTGAGCGAACAATGGATAAGAAAAATATAAAGATCCCGTCTAAGTGCCCTGTGGAATGTTTAGTTTTTCCTTTATTTATAATTTAATATGGCTGTGCCATTTACAGCAAACCAAATAATGCTGACGTAAGTCTTTAAAGTCTTTTCTATTAAGATACTAATATGCTATCTCCATCCCATTTCCCTGACCCAGTTTTGGAACCCTGAGCACCATTTGGAGCCATTCATGTAATGAGGACATTTTTGTGTTGCCACAGTTGAAATATTTTTTTTCTAGCATTTATTTAAAGTAAGGGCTATTCTGAAAGCTGATGCATGTATTTTTATAGGACTTTAATTAAAGGAATAATTTACTTTTAGTAGTGAAGAAAATCCTGCTCCACTCAAATATATAATGTTTCTCAAAGTATAGTCAGTCAACATGCCCCCAGATGGTCAATGATCAATTTCAGATGAATTCAAATTCAATTTTAGATTCCTCAGTGTGTACTCAAAGATAAACTCAAAGATACCCTTTTTCAAAGTACACTCAAAACACAATTACTGCCCACAGATAGCTTAGAGTACAGCATCTGATTTACATTCTTGACAAAGAAAAGTAAAGGAGCAAGATGCTGGTCATACACATTTATGTCTTATTAAAATCACCACAAAACTGCTGTGGCATGGTTTAATAATTTAATCCTCATTTTATAGAATTGGAATCTTAATTTCTGTGAATTTGAATATTTCAACAAATATCTAACCTAACAGTCCACAGCTACATAAATAGTAAATGTATCTTGAAACCAAATGTCATAGATGTTTATTTATAGAATAAGATGAGCAGAAACTATAATAATTTAATTAAAAAATATAATAAATCTACCTAGGAGTGTCATTAGGTGTTCGTTATTCTTACTTCAGGAAATTACATATAATTAAATAAACCTCTGAAAAGAGGGAGAAAATATTTTTACAAGTATGAAAACACTTAAAGAAGCCTTTTGTGTTTGCTTTACTTGATTCAATATCTTCTTTTTTTTCCTTGCATAATATTATGTCACATAAAGAAATCTATGGACTTAAAAAGGAAAAGCATTCTGATGGAATCATTCAAAGCAGTAGTGTAAATTCCCCAGTTTATTTCAAATAAATCGACATTTGAAATCTACATTTAAATAAATCTACATTGAAAAATACTATTTATCTGATAATTTGAGTCTTTCATTCTATGACAAGTATAGTGTAAAGCCCTGAAGACATACTGATGGGTTAAGGGAGACCCCTGATCTCACTAAACTTACTTGCAAGCCAAATAGGTTATATATTTTTTTGAACATATTGAAATTATGGGAGTAGTACTATGAACCACCATCTGTTTTTTATAGTACAATTCTGATAGCTACCAATGAATGAATATTTTTAGTAACGTAGAGAAGTTTCTTGAAACCTATTTTCTCATAGAAATCAAATTTTGCCCGCAACACCAGAATTCAATCTATCTCCATATTATGTCTCTCTCTAGAGTATTTCCTTCCTCTCTAACAGTATTCTCTTTAGGCTGATTAATAGTAATATCTGTTCGCTCACAGTTGATCTCAATCCAGAATTCCTCGCGGGGTGCATCTGCAAGTGTATTAGCTCTTATCATTTTTTGGCAGTTTGTGCTGGTACTTGATCTTCTTCCATGAGTGTGACTCCTGGGTAAACTATAATCTTCACAAACAGGGAAAACTTTTTTTGCAACAAACCACAGATCATGGGTATGACTCCTGGGTAAATAATAAACTTAAGAAACAGGGAAATTTTCTGTGCAATAGAGCATAACTCTGCAGTGACTAATGACCTTTATTTCTACCTGCAAGTTAGCACAGCAGACCAAGTACTGTAACTGACCACAGCATCATTGCTGGATGAGCATTAGCCAAGAAATCTGTAATTCTAAGGATTATTCACGTTCTCGGAATAGTAAGACAGCTATTACTGCACGAGGATCAAAGAAATTAACAAGACCTGTATCTCCCTACACGTAAACGTCCATTTATACCTTCTTTTATAAACTAGATTCTTTAATAAAATTTTACACTTATCCACAAAGTAAATTGTGTTTTCCAGAGAATATAAATCATATTGACATGTCTCCATTCTTTACAATGAACATTTTTAATTTATTAATACAAATAGTTAAAACTCTATTTTCAATAAATGCTAGCAGTGGAGTTTCTTTACTTTTAACTATTCACTTTTCAATTTTTTTTTATTTTCTTCATACTTGATAGACATGCACCAACCAGCAAGCAATACCCACGTGCCTGGTAATTTGAACACGATGTTTATTTGCTTAATAATGTATTAATTACAAAAATTTGATAGCAATCAGCAAATTTAAAAAGTACTCAAAATGACTACTTGATTAATTTAACAGGTAAAAGCAATGAACAACATGTAAAGCCATAGGTGTATTAAAACCAGTTTTATTTCCATAGATGGGACATTTTGAGAGATTATGTAGTCAAGTGTCTCTGCTTACCTCCATGGCCACACATTAAAGAATCTCCATTTGGTATTCAACTTATGAATCAGAACTCTTCTTGTTTTTTTTAAGTTTTATATTTAATTACATTTATTTATTTATATTTGAGAGTGCAAGCAGAGACGGGCAGAGGAAGAGGTGGACAGAGAATCCCAAGCTGGCTCTGTGCTGATAGCAGAGAGACAGATGAAGGGCT
Source organism: Panthera tigris (assembly GCF_018350195.1). Taxonomy (NCBI): domain Eukaryota; kingdom Metazoa; phylum Chordata; class Mammalia; order Carnivora; family Felidae; genus Panthera; species Panthera tigris. The sequence goes on along the minus strand of NC_056663.1, from coordinate 175,310,285 downwards.
GGAATCCATGAACTGTGGAATCATGACCTGAGCCAAACTCAGATGCTCAACTGATTCAGCCACCCAGTTGCCCCAGAACTCTTCTGACATTTACAAAATTATTGTTGCTTTTACTAGATTGTTTTCATAGAAGTTTCATTCTCAGATTAACTTTTATCTTTCTTCTCAATCTTGTTAAGAGAAGTGACCTATTCTCCTCTTAAAAATTCCCATAAACTCGTTTTTTTTTTTTCCTTATGTTTAGCTGTTTCAGATTACATGTGGATTCAAAGAAAGTAACCAGTTAAATTTTATTTCCTCAATAGGTAAGTGTCCATTTCCCTGGACACTTACTTTTTTTTTTTTTAATAAATTCTTCAACAAAATTTTCCTTATTCATTAAGTCAGGTTTTCCAGAGAATGTAAATCATGTTGAAATGTCCCTAATATCAATAAGGAACATATTTATTTTAATAAAATAAATATTAAAAATACTGCAGATATTAAGAACTAAAATTTAACATAGCTTCATGTTTCATTGTTTGAATAATATGGCACATGGTTAAGATATATATCTTATTACCTAATGGGTCGTATTGACTTCATCAATGAGCCAACTCTCAATAAAACTCCCCTTAAAAACTGCAACAGGATTGTTCATACTCTCTGTTCTTTAACTTAAACGAGTGATATAATTTCATATTCTATACCATGTTCTAATCAGTTTTTCTTTTTCTTTTTGCTCCACCTACAATTGTGAACTCTGAGCATAGAGAGTATATCTCTTTTCTCCTTTATATTCCTAATATATAATACAATGGAGGAAGCAATAAATGTGTATTGTATGGTTGAATAAATGAAGGAGTAAATGAATGAGTGAGCTCATCTCTATGGTTATTAGACATCTTTCATTTAGGTTGTTTAAAATGAGTTTAATATTTCATTGGTAAGTAGACAAAAAGCTGCCCTACAGAGTTGTATTTTGGTGAAAGGTAAACATCCTGAATGATAATGATGTACCCAAAGCCAAGTCCAGTCTATATCTTCTGTTTGAGACATTTCTTTCTTTCCTGAGTGGTGAATTCCTTACTGAGGGACTTTGAATGACTCATTGAATGTACTCTGTACAAAGCCAGAGAAGTCCAGTGTCAAAAAAGTACCCTCTTATTTGCTCCTAAAGCTGATTTTCAGCATAAGAATGTCCCAAAGTTTGATTCTGTTGCTTTGTTTTCTGCTTTATTTTCTTGTTTACTGTGTAGATAAGCAGAAGTAAACTAAAACATCATTGGAATATCTGAAAAATGGGGCTGCTGAGTGGCTCAGTTGGTTGTGTCCAACTTTGGCTCAGGTCATGATCTCAGGGTTTATGGGTTCAAGCCCCACAACAGGTTCTATGCTGCAGATTCTCTGTCTCCCTCTCTCTCTGCCCCTCCCCTGTTCTCATACTCTTTTTCTTTCAATAAGAAATAAACATTAAAAAAAGAAACATCTGAAAAAGAATTGTTGCTGCCGAAAATTAATCTTCTAAGCTTCTTGTTGGCAAATATGAGAAAAAAGCTTTAGATAATCTATAGAACTTTATCTTCTCACCCATGGGAAACCAAATGTGCTGCAAATTTTACAAACAACTTTTCTCTAACCTGTCATACATTGCTTTCACAACTATGGTTGTATTATGATCGTATAAAACTAAAAATGCATTTTCTTAACAGAACAATGGTATGTAAGTAAATGTCATAAAGCTGTTTATAATATATTGCTTAATACACTAAAATTATGGACTCTGTCTCTTTCTTCCTTTTTCACTCTTCTTAGATCCTTTCTCTATAGATGTGTATGTCCTCCTGCAAATAACTTTAAATTGGAGACTAGTAAACCATTTTTGACATAGCCTCTGCTACAAATTGTCTTAACTTTCCTTTTCACTGAGCAACACTTTCAGTCTTTCAGAAAATTTCATTGGGTATTTGGTAAAAATTAATTCTATAGAACCAAGGCATACTAATAGTATACTCCATATTTGCTAAGGCTATAGCTTTGAGACATAAATGTCTATTTTTCTTCTAAATAGACTATTTGATAAAACCAAACAAATCTGTAATTGATAAAAACTTGACAGAGTTTACCAAAGTTAAATCAAGTTCATCAGTATATACTGTAATGCTGAATTTTGGGGGTGGAGAGAGGAGGCTACACATTTTGACATAGCCATATTGGGAGTCTGTCAAGCCACAACTACTCTAAAGGTGATTTCTTTTTGAAAGTGGGTCAACTTTTCTCCTTCCTTCCTGAGTGCACAGTTTCTAAGAAGCTATAAGTCTTTTCAAGCTCCTCCTTAGGGAACACAAAGCAATGGCCTAAGGTGGAGTGACATAGACATAACAGATCTTAGGGTGATCCTATATAGTTTATATGTAAGATCAATATGTATCAGGAACTGCTTATAAATTGCCCTTTATTATTTTATTGAAACAATTATGTTTGTAAGTTTTTAATTAACTGTAAGCAACCACAACATGTTGAAGTTACAATCATAACAAAGTTCTGAATACAAACTTCCATATACTTAATTAAATTGAGGATATCGAAGTAGCAAAAATAAATGTATCCAATGTCGTATTATATGTTATAAACATGTATATTGTTTTAATTCAGCATTAAACTCTATTGTGCTAAGAAAAAATGTCTTACACTCGTATTTTATTTTTTCAATTTTCCTCATGGTGATATATATTTATATAGATTAAATATGTATTTATATAGATTAAATATGTATGTCATATATGTTAAATACATGTTTTACATATTTTATATCATGTATTACATATTATATAATCATGTAGTATACCTTACATATCATATGACATTTTAGATCTTTGTCATATATATGATATTTAGTATAAATAAATCTTTGCTAAATCTTATATCCCTACTATATGCCGGTGCTGTTGCAAACACTTCCCATTTTTAAAATTTTTTTCTTCACAGCAGTCTTAAGTGGTAGGGAGCTACTATTATCTTCCCACATTTTATACACAGTAAACTCTGAGACAGAGAGGTTGCATGTATTAGACAAGATCTTCTGGTATACTGGAGGGAAACTGCATATCAAACTAGGCTATCTGTTTCTGATTCTGTGCACTAACGACTATTGAATATGATCCCATGACATAGCACAAGAATAGTTTGCAAGCAATTTTTTAACGTAAGTATAAGAGCTTATTTCTTAGAGGGGCACCTTGGTGGCTCAGTCAGTTAAGCAGCCGACTTTGGTTCAGGTCATGATCTTATGGTTCCTCAGTCCGAGTCCCACATTGGACTCTGCCCTGATAGTGGGGAGCCTGCTTACGATTCTCTTTCCCTCTTTCTCTGCCCCTCCCTCACTTGTGCTCTCTCTCTCTCAAAATAAATAAATATCTTTTAAAAAGAGATTATTTTTAGATAACAAATCTTTTTAGAAAAAAAATTATGCACAAATTGATGCAATCTCCACAGTAGATAAGGAAGCTTATAACGTAATTACAAACTATTTCTTATGTAGGCTTATATAGGACATCCACATTAGCTCCCCTGCCTTCCATTTAAAGCAGGTCATTCTTTATTATTGGCTAATATAATACAAAAGTAGTTATATGACTTAATTTTTTTCTAATTAGAATCTTAATATATTTTTCTTTCTGACCTCTACATTATTTTGCAGAGAGTAACCTCTTAATAAGTAGTCTTTTAGAATGACTTTGAAAATTGAGATCTTTCAATAAAACTAATTTGAAATAAGTGCTAAATCCACATGTTGATTGCTTTACTGTATGCAAGGAGTCAATAGCAATTTTGAGGTTAACCATCAAACTGCCTTGCTCAGTATTAAAATAGCCCTGTATATTTACTTGAGTGCAAACTGACCATATAATAGCTAAGGGTACCTTCACTGGACAGTTTGATATTGATTTGCTTGTTTGATTTCGATGAGCATTTCACTTTTCTTATTATAAGGTTAATTTTAAAGCGTTTACTTTTAAAACCATTCCTGGGGTGCCTGGGTGGCTCAATCAATTAAGCAAACTGACTCCTGATTTTGGCTCAGGTCATGATCTTATGGTCATGACATTGGGCCCCATGTCTGGCTCTCCACTGGGTACGGAGACTGCTTAAGATTCTCTCCTCTCTCTCCCCTCTACCCTGCTTGCACATGCGCACACTCTCCTTCTCTCTGTGTCAGAAACACAAAACAACACGAAAACAAACAAACAAACAAAAACACTTCTATTTAATAAAATTCTAATAATCCATCATGATTGAGTTCTACTACAAGCCATAAATAACAAAGTTCACACACTATCATGTCATTTGAACTCTTCCTTCCCTAAAACTTGTCATATGGGTATAATTGTTTTAGTCGTAGTCTCTCAAAATGACATTTAAAAAATGTATATGACAAAACCTTAGACATCCTTACTAGGATTCACTCATTTTTAATGCAAGTATCTGGGTGACGTTGCCAGTGGCCCATTGATTTATATAGATGGCAAAATTTTTCTTACAAATAATTTTCAAAGAAGAATATTCTCCATAATAAGGAAAAGGAAATAGTTTGTATTTTCAAATAATATTGCCTTATGATGTTTTCTTTCCATAAAAGTTTCACAATGATTAAAAAAAAAATAGTCTTCAGTTGCAGAAGTCACCTTAGCATTATCCCTAAGCGTTAGGAAAAAATTGGCAAATGTACAACACTTAACGTAATGACTGGCACATTGTAAACACCAAATATGCATTTTATTGTTGTTTCTGCTCTTAATGCTACCACTGCTGTTACTACCATTACTATTTGCAAAAGGCAAAGAAATAATTATTAGCAAAATCAATAATAAGTATCCACTGCTAATGTACTTGATAGCATATGGACTTTTATTTTAATTTAGCTAAGGTGAGAGGACATAAAATGATTCCCCTTTGTTAAAGAAAGCATATGGACTTTTATTTTTAATTTAGCTAAGGTGAGAAGACATAAAATTATTCCTCTGACATATTTTAAAAACTTCTTGTGCTTCTCTGTTTTCTGTATGTCAAAATTCTCAAATACAGACCTTATTTATGCCATGGGGTGATTTGAAACTCTGAAGTATCAGAAAATATCCAGTGATAAAGCTCATTTCGATTTCCAAAGGAAAATTTTCAAGTATTATATTAATGTAAGAATGATACAGTGCAATTTAACTTCAAATCACTTAGATGATACAATTAAGGTTATATTTATATCTTATTTTCAAGATCATTTTTTTCAGATATTTCATGGTTCTCAAATTCATCTATAATTTGTATGTACATATGTGTATGGTGTGTGTATAGTTTCTTGATATCACATAACATAAAGGGTATTATATTTAACTCCACTACAGTACTGTTTTAATGTTTATCAAATAATTTATAATTATTAAAACTCTAGGAGTTTTGTCATGAGTATTGATATGTAAGATATTTAAAGCATTTTCATATTTTCCCCAATGTCCCTAAATTTACTATTGTGTAAAAAACTTAGGGATTATTGATGCGATTTTAAAGAAAAGATATATTGTTATAAATTAACACATTGTTTGGATTCCAGAATATAGCTTATCCCCATAGAAATGCAAGGCACAGCCATCAGTTTGTACCTCAATCTAACAAGATGTCCTATAAAATGCCTCATCGCAGTTAGTGAACATTCTGACCATCTGGCTTGCCCTCTGCTGTCAAGAGTCCCCCCCACACAAAAATATCTCGTGTTCAGCAAGCAATCAAGATGCTGGTGCTGGGTTATCATCCTTTCATTCATTCTCTGGGATACTTATTGGCTGTCTACTGCATTACAGTCACTGTTCTGGGCAGTTGAAATGCATCACTGAGCAAAACAGATTAAAAAAAATTTGCTCTCAGAGCTTATACAAACAGCATAACAAACAATAAATTGCATGGCAAAGTAGAAGTAAGTGTCACTGAAGGCAAAGAAATGGAGAAGGGTACATTGAATCATACACACCAATCTGTCAGAGGACGGGGAAAGGTCACAACTTTAAATCAGATGGTTAAGGTGGGGTGTCTTGGAGAAGATGGCATTTATGCAAGGATTTGAAAGAGAAGTGGCTGGTTATGTGAGTATCTGAGGAAAGTTCTGTTCAGATAGGGGGGATATCTGACGCAAAGGGTTTATAGCTGGGGCATACCTGGAATGTTTAAATCACATCAAGGAGAAGATGTAGGTGAACTGGTGATTAAGAGGGAATAGTAGAAGATAAAATCAGAAGAAATTGAAGGTCCTATTATGGTCAAATATTACAGACCATTGTGAGGGTGTTGGCTTGGTTTTTCCTTCTCTGAGTGAAATGGGGAGGCATTGGAGGATTTTGAGCAGAGGAACTGTCTTTGAAGGATCACATTAGCTGTTGCACTGAAAACAGTTTGCAGATGAGAATAGATGCAGGCGAATTAGTTCAAACGGCTTAGCCAGCATAGTAACATTAGAGAAGCAGTAGTGGTTACAAAATGGTAGCATTGTGGATGCAATTTCATGGCTTAGAATTAGGATGACGGAATAGGAAAATGAAGGAAGACTGAGCGTTTTATTTGGATTAAATAGAAAGATGGAATGTTCATTAATAGAGATGGTTAAGAATAAACCACCAAAGTTTTTGCAGTTATAAGACTGCAGATTATCAACTTTAATTACATTAAATGTTATGATTACAGGAATCAATCTGAAAAACAGTATTGTCTTTTCTTTGAGCTCTGTCAATGATCATTTTGTGGATGCTGGACATGGTGCTTTGTTAGCCTTTGACAATGTGCTATTTTCCTGACCCAACTAAGCAATTAACTAATGGTCTAATAAGATCTCTATACAACTTTGCCTAGATTCTAGTTCCATAGGGTTATTACTGACCATAGGCTCAAAGTCTCATTGAGATTGTCTGTTTAAATACTTATATTACAACATTAAGCTAGATGGGGAAAATATGATTTTCATTAGAATTCTAATTAATATACTTGAGATCTTCACAGGAAAATATTGAATTCATGCTTCAAACCTAAGTTTTCATAAATAATGTATTATCTTCGAAGCACAATCACCACTTTTGTCGTGATATGTGTCTCATTTACTAATACATAATGAAAATGTGCTTAAAACCAAAGATATTTCTGAAAAATTTGTTTTCCTCCTTGAAATAACTTTTTGGTAAGTTAGCTTCAATATTTTGAATGGAAATTTGTCTTGTCTCTAAATATAATAGCAAATAGTTAAAGCTGGAGAAAGGAGAAATGCAGAAAGAATAAACCAAAAAAAAATATTCCTGCATAATCAGAACCATTGTCTACTGCAAAATATAGGAAAAAGATTGAGTGAAATTTAAATGAAAGAAGTATCCAGTCAAATATACTTTTAGAGAGCACTGTTAATATCCATGTGAAGTTGATGCCCGAAAGCCTATCGATTTCCTGTATGAAAAGCAAAAGTCCATTTAGAACATCAAAAACAAAAAATCTTAGAACCTTATATTCTCTCTCTCACTGTTTATATGATTACATGGGCTATAAATTTCGTGAAAGAACTCTTGCTAGGAAGAGGGTTCTATAAAATTTCTGTAAAGAAAAAACAAAAAGCTTATATATATATATAAATTTATATATATATGTTTGTATATATATATAAGTTTATATATATATGTTTGTATATATATATAAGTTTATATATATATATATATATATATATATATGTATGTATATATATATTCTCCATCCTCAATGGAGCTTATACAGCTTATTTTATACAGTCTCCATCTGTTTGTCTGGCTCAGTTTTGGGCACCGGTATGTGTATGTTTAAAACAAGTGATAACTGTTTGCTCAACAGAAATCCATACTCAGCAACCTCATTCCTATTTCAGTCTTCCATAATTGGGCCAGAGAGTTTTGCTTAAGACAAAAAGATACCACTGTGATTTGTCTGTTTTTGTTGTTGTTGTTATTGTTGTTGTTGTTGTTTAATCTGAATGGAGTTCCCCAAAAGAACATGTAAGAACATTATCCAAAAGGATTAGGAAGTTAAAGAGAATAAAGAAGGAAAAATGTCTTTCTTTAGGAGAATACATACATCAATTAAAGAAAAGTTAATAACGAAGAATAAAACTTTCAAACCACTAAAACCCATGTTTAAAAATAGCTACCCTTGTAAGATGTTCTTCTATGGCTTCTAAGGGGGAAAAAAAGCAAACTTCTTTACCTGCTGATATATTTTCATAAATATGTAACTTTAAGGGACTATTCAGGAGTGCATATATATTTACTAACATTTCCTAGCATTTTTACTTAGACTGGCTTAACTATTTCTTAAATTTATGATTCCCTAACTGAATATATAATACACAGGTTATTATCAAGTATGCATTAGGCTTCGCTCTCCATATGAATTAATTTTGCCCACCTTGCTCCCCCATCCTCATAGTATGTAGGCACTACTCTATTTAGTCATTCCATATATTTTGTAATAATATATATATTTGAGAAAGAGAGAGAGAGAGAGAGAGAGAGAGAGCACATGAACAGGGGAGAGGGGCAGAGGGAGAGAGAGAGAAAAACTTAAGCAGACTCCATGTTCAGCATGGAGCCTGTCACAGGCCTTGATTCCATGACCCTGGGATCATGACGTGAGCTGAAATCAGCCAAATGAGCCATCCAGGCATCCTTGTAAACATTCTATAGTAATTTCCACACTAGTTGTTGAAGATCCACCAGTGTAAGTGAAATATGTAATACCTGTCCTAATGAGGCTTAAAATATGCAGGACAAAAGAATATTACACACATAATTAAGAATAATCACATCGTTTTGAAAGGAAGCATTAGAAAGATAGATATACTACATGTCATGGAGTTATACATAGGAAAGTATACTTATTCTAGGACATTTCTGTGAAGTTTCACAGGAAGTAGCATTTCTAAGGAAGTAGCATTTCAACTGAAGACTAAATATAAAATTACATAAAGGATTAGAAGAAATCGTTTACCAGTTGAAACAATAGTAGATGTAGAAAAAAAGAAATAGAGAATGTGGGCCTACCCAAAGAGGTAAGATATTTTTTTTTTTATAATTGGAGAAAAACAGCTAGGCAGAGGTTGTATACTATATAATTCAAACTGTATGATACTGTGGAAAAGGCAACTCTATGGAGATGGCAAAAACATCAATGGTTGCATCAATGGTTTGGGAAGGTGAATAAGCAGAGTACAAAGGATTTTTAGAACAATGAAACTCCTCTGTATGATGCTGCAATGGTGGGTATATGTGATTATACTTTTGTCCAAACCCATAGAATGTACAATACCCAGAGGGAATTCTAAAGAAAAATGCAAACTTTGGGTGATAATGATGGATCAATGTTGGTTCATCAATTGTTAACAAATATACCATTTCTGTGAGGATGCTAAGAATTAGAAAGGCTATGCATGTGCAGGAGTAGGTGTATAAAGGAAATCCCTGTATCCTCCACTCAATTTTGCTGTGAATCTAAAACAGATATAAAACATAGTCAATTAAAAACAAAAAATGTCTAAAGAGGTGAAATGAAAAGGAAAAGAACTAGTTATAGGGAACTATGAGTTTTAGTAAGTACTGTGGGAAATCATAATATAGTTTAATTAGCAAAGGGACACTCATAATCTTTTATTTTACTCTGAGAGCAGAGTAGTGAAAGCTTGGAGGTGTTGAGGAAGAGAAAATAAATGAAGATCAGTTTTAAGAGACTTTCTTACTAGACAGGGAAAGAAATGAAGGCTGAAGACACTGGCATTAGATTAGTAACTACATTTGTGAGATAACCAGGAGAAAGAACATTCAGATTCGGTAACAAAGGGGTGAAGCATGAGGAATCTAGTAGTCAAAAATGATGTCCAGGATTTGGGCACTTACACCAGTGCTAATGCTGGTGGCATTGGTCAAGCTAAGGGAACGTTGTAAAAAATGCAAGCTCTGAGGACAGAAGGGGAAAGCCCATGGGTTTACTTGTTATGTTTCAGCATTAACCATTAGCAATCTGTAAAGTGTACTAGCAAACAAAGAACCATAGAGAGGATCTGGAACTGAAAATTAAAAGAAAAGATTTCAACAAGAGTTTTGTTCTAGAGGAAGCAGCTCTGATGAACCAGTGGCACCTAATGACCTTACACAAATCATTTAATTCCACTAACCATTACTTTTCTTATCCTGAGAACATTCATGGGCAAACATGAAATTGAATCTTCTTTTTCCAACTACCAAGTGAATGTTGAATCATTTCATCTGCTTCATCGACTTCAGTTTCTTAATTTCTATAATTAAAAATTCTATAATTAAAAATATCCACAATTAAAAAGGATATAATATGCAGCATGGTGACTATAGTTAATAATCCTGTGTTGTATATTTGAAAGTTGCTAAGAGAGTGAATCTTTTTTTTTTTCAATATATGAAATTTATTGTCAAATTGGTTTCCATACAACACCCAGTGCTCATGCCAAAAGGTGCCCTCCTCAATACCCATCACCCACCCTCCCCTCCCTCCCACCCCCCATCAACCCTCAGTTTGTTCTCAGTTTTTAACAGTCTCTTATGCTTTGGCTCTCTCCCACTCTAACCTCTTTTTTTTTTTTTCCCTTCCCCTCCCCCATGGGTTTCTGTTAAGTTTCTCAGGATCCACATAAGAGTGAAACCATATGGTATCTGTCTTTCTCTGTACGGCTTATTTCACTTAGCATCACACTCTCCAGTTTCATCCATGTTGCTACAAACGGCCATATTTCATTCTTTCTCATTGCCACATAGTATTCCATTGTGTATATAAACCACAATTTCTTTATCCATTCATTAGTTGATGGACATTTAGGCTCTTTCCATAATTTGGCTATTGTTGAGAGTGCTGCTATAAACATTGGGGTCTTAAAAGTTCTCATGTCCATAAAAAAAGAAATTTTTAACCGTGTAGTTGATGGCTGTTTACCTGACTTATGGTGGTGATCATTTTGAAATACATACAAGTGTTGAATCATTTGCCATATACCTGAAACAAATATGTCAATTATGTTTTCACAGAAAATTATAACAAAGTAAGAATATGATTTAGGTTTCATCATTCATACCAAACACATCTGAACTTGGGTCATGCCTCAGATGTAGTTTAGGAAAGGATTCTGAAACCATGGGGATGTCACAACAGAAGTCTCCTCTAGATATGGGAAGAAGTCGTGGAACATGAGTCCAATGTTTGCAATCTTGGGACAAGATTTTACATTTACGTTTCTATACATTTATGAGGTATTTGTGAGCCTTTATGTAGATACATTGTGGATAATTCCAAACACATATAACCAAATAAATAACTACATCATGTGTAAAAGCAGCCAGAGTCCTTATTTTATAGACAAAATTTGATGCCCATCACCTCCTTAAACTGTTTCTTAAAGTTCAAATTCCTGCTTATTTATTTTTTTGAGACAGAGAGAGACAGAGCATGAACAGGGGAGGGTCAGAGAGAGAGGGAGACACAGAATCCGAAGCAGGATCCAGGCTCCGAGCTGTCAGCACAGAGACAGACGCGGGGCTCGAACTCACCGAAGGTGAGATCCTGACCTGAGCTGAAGTTGGACGCTCAACCGACCGAGCCGCCCAGACGCCCCAACATATACAACACTTTAAATGTCAGCCCTCATCCTGCCACATTAAAATCTATAAAAATGTACTGAAATGTTTGGTTGCTCAAGAGACTTACCCTAATCTCTGGATCTTACTTCAGAGGTTGTTCCTTCTGCCTAGAACACGTTTTCCCACTCCCTTCCTTGCTTAGCCCCTTTGTTCTTCCCTACTCTGTTCACATTACTTTGTTTTTCAACTCTCACACCCAGTCTGTAATTAGGTCCTCCTCATTTTTACATGCCGTAGTGTTAACACCTACTGCAGTATTTCCAAACTACATCGTTGACTATCTTTACTTGTCTTCCTCTTTTACTCTCATCCAAGTTTCTATTAGCATTGAATGATTTTTAAATTTATTTTTTAACCATTCAAATCATCATATATCATATTCTATGGGATCTATTAATCCATTTGTGCATTTACAACACAAGTCATAATGGAGATATATAGAGAAAGAGATATGTTTAATAGGTCATGAATTAAGTATATATTCTGTGAGAACTTTTATATTGATTAATTTCCTATTTTTAAAATAGTAGGGTAGATGGTCATGATAAATTATTATACATTTTATCAGTAATTTGTTTATGGAGATAGAGACCTGAAGTATTTTGGTGATTTTTATATGCATTTTTCAAGCTGCTTTCGAAAATGCTATACCTATTTGGATAATCAACTATAATATACAGAAGTTCTCAATTCACTGTTTTCTCAGTAGGAGGGATTGCACTTATTTTTAAAAGAATGGTTAGTTGGGTATTATAAAATGTTATATAATACTTAACTTTTATTTCTCAATTTACTGATGTAAGAACATATTCACTTGTTCTCCCCAAATTTGTGTTTTATCCTTTGTTGCCTATTACCTCATTTACCTGTTGATCTAATGGATTGTAGAGTAACATATATCAATTTTTATATCTAACCGATTATAACAAATGTTATTATAACAAATAATTTTCATGTTATGTGCACTTAAAATTACCTTGAATATTTTTTGGCATTTAATTCTTTAGTTTACATTGCTGTGTCGAAGTTTAATTTGAGTGTGAGTATTCATGTTTAATACAAATCTCTTCATTGTGTCATTTACTAACTTAGAGAAAATTCTACCCATTTTAAGTTAGTAAGTTATTCCCCAATCTAGAATTTGAAAATATCAATATGGTTATCTTCTAACTGAATTTTTTCACTTAATTCTTTAATCCATTTAATATATGATTTGAAGGTTATTTTCTTCTTTAATGTGGAATTAATATCCATTTTTTCAAAATTATTAATCTATTGTCCAAGTTGCTTTTTTCTTTCCAGTGGCATCTTTATGCTTAAACGTTTGTATATAAAGGGTCTCTTCCTGAACCATATTTCTTTTTATCACTGATAATTGTATTTATTTATTTCTCCTCTGTTACCACATGGAACTATTAATGTTTATACGCTATAGGGCAAGTCTCCCATCTTCCCCCTTTCCTTTCGAAAAGATTTCTTAAAGATCATCATTTTTTTTAAAGATCTATATAGTCTTTAACATTATTTCTTAAAACTCTCCCCCAAAAGTAATTTTGATCGAATTTGTGTTATACTTCCAAATGCATGTGTGCAACTCAGAAATTCTCCCTTTAAGGAATTTAGTCTCTCTCAATTATTATGTATATTTCTTATTTGGTAGTCAGGAAGGTGATCCGTTTTGTATATAACTACATTTACCTTGTACATTAATTAATTTATATAGATTAAGATAATTTAATTGGGGTTTGTAAGTATTCAGTTTTACTACAGAAGAAAAAATGACACTCTCCCTTTACAATCTGACCTGTTGAGTTTGCTGTTCGTATCTGTAGAGCAACCAAAATTTTAATGACATGTAAAAAAAAAAAATATTTCCAGATTGTTTCTGAAGTCAAGGAGATATTCCCGAAATTTTGGTCAAAGATGATTAGCTATTCACTGAACTTCAAACTTGAATACCAATGATGAGATGAGGAGGTATTGCAATTAAATTATTAAAGGCAGACTAATTAAAGATACAGTGTAATAGTGATCAAGAGTGCAGGTTCTGAAGCCAGACAGTCACAACGGATTTTCTTCTTCATCTATACCAACAGTTCCCAAAGTTTGGTCCACAGACTTTCGGTGACTCCTGACAATCTTTCAAACCTTGACAACTTTCTCATTCTTGAGCACATGTCTTTTTAATATTCTGTGTAACAAAATGGGAAGAATGAATTAAGAAATTTCTAGTCTACACCAAAGTATGATAAATGCCCCAGAAAATCACTTTGTGATAGTTTGATTTGTGAGTGGAATAAACAACTCTTTTCGAAGTAAACCAGTTTTACTTGGAAGAATGACAGAACAGATAAACTATGGTTACTTACACTGGACTACTGAGTAAACAGAGTCTTAGATTTTTGAAAATTAATGAAGTGAAACTGTATCTTCAATTAAAGCAAGAGAAAACTAGTTGTCATCAATGGTAAAATTTGAGCTTTCTCTTAAAAATTAGAATTTTGGAAAACTTTTATCTGTGAACTTGATAGCTTTCCAAAATTTGAAGATTTACTGATGAGATTGGTGGTAATATTATCAATATTGGTCTATTAAAAAAAAAACACCATAAAAAAGGAAGTTGACTATTGGAAGATCTATATAACTCAGTGATCCAATATTTTCCAAATAAGCAAAGCATAGGATACAATACCAGATGTGTAAAAAATTCATTCAATGTACAATAAAAACTTGATTTTATTTATTTATTTTTTTAATGTTCATTTGTTTTTGAGAGAGAGAGAGAGTGTGAGCTGGGGAAGGGCAGAGTGAGAGGGAGGCCCAGAATCCAAAGTAGGCTCCAGGTTCTGAGCTGTCAGCACAGAGCCTGATGCAGGGCTTGAACTCGTGAACCGTGAGATCATGACCTGAGTGGAAGGCAAATGCTTAACTAATTGAGCCACCCGGGTGCCCCAGAAGCATGGATTTTAAAATAATGGAATATAGAAAGTTCAATGATATATTTTCATCTCTTACACTGCAACTAACCAGCATTTAAGAAACTAGCATTTTCTGGGTTCTAGCATAGTATCAAAGAAGAATATACAAAATTATCTAGAAGGGCTTATATACATATGGGTAAATTTTCCCTTTTTTAAATTCATCTATAGGAGGTCTTTTTTCTTCATGCAAAAATGTCATATAACAGATTGAATGAAGAAGCAGATAGGAGAATGCATCTATCTTCTTGTTAGCCAGAGCTTTTTTCTTTAAAACCTACAATATCCAGTATCCCCAGGTGGTCCACCATCCAAGTACTAACCAGACCTGACCTGGGTTAGTTTTTCAGGTCAGAGGAGATTAGAGGTATTCAGGGTCAGGTATGACCATAGACTTAAGCCAGATATTAAAGATATCTGACAAATGTCAAAACAAGGCCACTCTTCAATATTGTTTTTGCTTTGTTAAAAAAAATGTAATGTTTTGGCTAAAAAAAAAAAAATGTGTTTTAGACTTCCGTTTATTGGATGTCTGGGTGGCTCAGTCGGTTAAGTGGCCAACTTCAGCTCTGGTCATGATCTCATAGTTTGTGGGTTCAAGCCCCACATCGGGCTCTGTGCTGACAGCTCAGAGCCTGGAACCTGCTTCGGATTCTGTGTCTCCCCCTCTCTCTGCCCCTTCCCGCTCATGCTCTGTCTGTCTCGCTCTCAAAAATAAATAAACATTAATTTTTTTAAATGAATAAACTACTGTTTACTAAATATTATCAAAAATTTGTTAATTCTAGTTTCTAATAGATTAAGCATAAATTGATTAACAAACAAAAATAGAGTTTTGAGGTCCTTAAGAGTATAAATGATTACTGAGGGGAAAAAAAAAGTCTTATAGCCACTGATATAAACCATTTGATCTATATGTGGAGGAACAACAGCATCTATATCATATAAAGATTAATGAGTAGATAAATACAATTCGTCAGAAGTAGATTTGCTAAAATATAGGAGTTAGATGTAATCATGAGAAGCCTAATAGAATAAATTGTATAAATAATTTTCTAAAGTATTCAAAATTGTTATTTTTAGACAGACCCCATCAGATATCAAAACTTATTATAAAACTATCATTATTCAAACACAATAAAATTAAAGCCTGTAGAAACAACTATATGAATATAACAGAAAAGACAATCCATAAAGGAACACACACGTAAAGAGTCATCTGATATATGACAAAGATAATACTTCATTGCAACAAGATACATGTAAATTTTTCAATATATCAAAAGGAGACATAAAAGGAGATCAAAAGGAATTCTTGTTCTTACCTCACATTCTAGCAAAAAGAAATTTATAGAGCTAAATGTGGATGATTAAAAAACAAAATTTAAAACAATAAATGGACTATAGTCATATGATTATGTAAGGTTATTTTTTATAAACAGTATGGAATACCTCCAAAAATGGGAAAATTGGATTGTATTAAAAGTTAATTGATTTTATCAATCATACAATAACATGCATTATTTTCACAAACATAACTTGAGTAAAAGCGTTCTGATGCAAAAGACACTTTTTATGTGATTTTACTCATAGAGCATTCAAAAAAAGTCAAAACTAATCCATGATTTTGTAAATCAACTTTGTGATAACCTATGGTAAGTGTTGCCTAGAAGAAAGGTTATGGAGGCATTTTTGGGTTATGGTAATGTTTTGCTTCTTGATCTAGTTGCTAGCCACAAAAGCACGCTCAGTTTTAAAAAATCAATCGTATACATTTTTTATTTGTGAATTTTTATTAAATATTATACTTTAATAATTTTAATAAAACCTATACCCTAAAAAATGTTTATTTTTAGGAAAGCTCAGGAAATTAAGAAAGGGTATGTACCATTTCTTTAACAATATCTTAATTTAGGGGCTCCTGGGTGGCTCAGTCAGTTAAGCGGCCGACTTCAGCTCAGGTCATGATCTCATGGTTCATAGGTTCGAGCCCTGCATCAGGCTCTGTACTGACAGCTCAGAGCCTGGAGCCTGCTTTGGATTCTGTGTCTTCTTCTCTCTCTGCCCCTCCCCTCCTAGCATGCTCTTTCTCTCAAAAATAAAAAAAAAGCTTATTTTTTTTAAATATCTTAATTTGAATGTATAAATCTATAAAGAATAAATGCAAATAAGAAATTACAGCATGATGCTGGTTTCAACTTAAGTCATTCAAGATATTTGAGTATAGAACTACTGAAAAATTTGTTTTTGACACAGTGCTTATGTTCTGGGTAACAAGAAAGAGTTTCCGGGATCTTATTTTACATAACACATATAAAGGTGTTTTATGAGTTCTTCAAGCACTGATAATGTGTTTATAGTAATTTTGTTCTGCTACTAAAATAGCTAATATCAAATAGCTTTAGAGAATTTTACATTTTGATTGATGGATAGGTGTTACGACAACATTCATTACTGATTTAAAATATCTAGGAATCAAATGCCAGATGCATACGAATAAAATAATTTCAATTTTAATTTTAGTTTTTTACTTTGTTTTAATATAACACACCTTACAATTAACATTTAGACACAACTTAGACACAACCAACATAAAACAATATATGGCATATCCATGTTTGCATGTCAACATAGTAAACATTCTACGTTTCTTTTTAAACAAAAGCTGCAGGGAACCGAACAAAACCAGATTATTCAATTCTAGAGAAAGGAATCAAAGAAGTGAAACAAAATACCCCTTTAAAGCTGTAGTTCTAAGTCCCAAAATGGACTTGAGTGAACTCTTGGGAATTATGTCTTAGGCTCCACTGGCTTTAAGTGGTTAGATTTCAACAGCCAGGTCATACCCCAACTCTAAATCCAAACCTTATTTTTGCTTGAAACCATACCACCCCAGCGCTGCAAATAGCAACTAAACAAAGGAAAAAAGTAGAAGAGGACATTTGTCATAGTACGTATGAAAAGATTGATCAGAGGAACTGTCCAGGGATGTTGAGAAAGTGAAGCACATTGGCCCCAGGCCTGTTTTTATTTCTCTATCTAGGAAAGAAAGACAAGACCTTAAAGGGAAAAGGATAATGGCCCATTGCTCCATGAAAGAACATGTTGGACTTTAATAGTTGAAATGAGACATCCAGAAGAAAGCAGAGGAAAAGAGATCCTATCTCTCATATGAAAAAATAAAGGGGCCTGCCCCACAATTCTAACTCTGAAAGAACAACAGATCCCAAAAGAAAGATGAAATAAACATTTACATGCTGTGAGGTTTAGCTTTTAACTTGTTTGAAAGCTTTCACTCATAAGAACTTTTCCTAGCATAAATTTTGGGAATTTGAATAACATTTGACCTTTCTCCACCTAGTAGCATGGACCAGAAAAAGTAGGAGAGGCTTTAGCATCCTCATTTTCCCAAACACCCTATTTCTCATTTTTGATTACTGTATTTATTTATTTTTAATTTTTTATGTATATTTTATTGTTGAGAGAGAGACAGAGCACGAGTGGGGAAGGGGAAGAGAGAGGGAAGACACAGGATCCGAAGCAGGCTCCAGGCTCTGAGCTGTCAGGACAGAGCCCGACATGGGGCTCGAACCCACCAACTGTGAGATCCTGACCTGAGACAAAGTCAGCACTTAACCGACTGAGCCATCCAGACACCCCTCATTTTTGATTACTTTGAAACTAATGGTGGTGGTGATGGGGTACAGAGAGGGGAGATATTAATTTATGAAGTTAATTATATCAATAAAATAAGTCAGTAATGTAACATGAATATAAGTTACAAAAGCATTTGTGGTAATTGTGTTAGATAAGCATTAACTAAATAGAATATGTACTTATATAAGTGCTTGATATAGGTATCTAATGTAAGTGATAAATATATTGCATGGATATAGAGTATAGTACATATTGAGTTACAAAAGGTAAGTGTAATTTAAGACATTCAATCTATCACATAAAATAGAATTCCCAGAAAAAAATTCAGGGAATAAAGACACAAAGGGAAACATTTATTACTTTTTCCAAATACCTACCTTACATAAAATCTTTGCAAAGAGAGAACTATCAAACAAATACACTTTCATAAAACCTATATTCTTCTAAATATTATCTCTTCCCATAACTATTCTTAAAATTTATTATAAAAAATGGATATTAAGGGGTTTTGTGGTGGCAAATCTAGATGGACCTTTTTGGGAAAGGCTTCTGAAAAAGTCGGTGACCAAATAAATTGTTGTTGTCTGATTGCTGAGGCTATGACTTCAAGTACTATGTTAAAAAACAATGGGGAGAGTGGGCATCCCTGCCTTATTCCTGATTATAGAGTGAAAGTTCTCAGTTTTTCCCCATTGAGGATAATATTAGCAGTGGGTCTTTTGTTTATGGCCTTTATGATGTGGATGTGGAGGTGTATTCCCTCTACCCCTACTTAGTTTATATATATATTATATATTAATATATTATTATTATTATTATATTTTTTATAATATTTTATATTATATATAATTATTATATAATTGTAATTATTATAATTATTAATTATTATTAATATATATTAATCAAGAATGGTGCTGTGCTTTTTCTGCATCTGTTGAGAGAATCATGTGGTCCTTATCCTTTGTTTTACTAGCATGGTATATCACATTGATTGATTTGAGAATATTGAACCAGTCCTGCAACCCAGGAATAAATCCTGCTTGATTGTGGAGAATGTTTCTTTTCATGTACCATTGGATTCAATATGATAGTATTTTGTTGAGAATTTTTTCATCAATGTTTTTCAGGAATATTGCCTGTAGTTCTCTTTTTTAGTGGAGTCTTTATCTGGTTTTGGAATCAAGGTAATGCTGGCTTTACAGAATTTGTTTGGAAGTTTAAACTCCATTCCTATTTTTTGAAACAGTTTGAGAAGGATAGGTGTTAACTTTTCTTTAATGTTTGGTAGAATTCCCCTGGGAAGCCATCTGACCCTGGGCTTTTGTTTGTTGTGAGATTTTTTTTTTTATTTTGGTTCAGTTTGTTTGCTGGTTATCAGTTTGTTCAAGATTTCTATTTCCTCCTATTTCAGTTTTGGTAGTAAAAACGTTTTTAGAAATGTTTCCATTTCTTCCAGGTTGCCCAATTTGTTGGCATATAATTTTCATAATATTCTCTTATAATTGTATTTCTGTGGTGTTGGTTTTGATCTCTCCTATTTCATCTGTGCTTTTGTGTCCTTTCTCTTTTTGATAAGTCTGGTTAGGGGTTTATCAATTTCATTATCTTTTTCAAAGAATTAGCTCCTGGTTTCATTGATCTGTTCTACTGTGTATTGTTTCTATATTATTTATTCTCTAATCTTTATTATTTCCCTTCTTCTGCTGGTTTTGGGCTTCATTTTTTTTCTAGCTCATTGTGTATTTGGGTGGGGGTTTTCTTGCTTCTAGAGGTAGGCCTGTATTGCTATTTATTTCCCTCTTTGGGTACTTTGGCTGCATCCCAAAGATTTTGGACCATCATATTTACATTTTAATTTGTTTCCATGTATTTGATCTTTCTTTTTTTTAATTTCCTTGTTGACCCATTCATTCCTTAGTAGCATGTTGCTTAATCTCCATGTATTCGTGGTCCTTCCAAATTTTTTTCTTGTTGATTTCAAGTTTCACAGCATTGTGATTGGAAAATATGCTTGTTATGATCTCAATCTCCTTGTACTGGTTGTGACCTGATTTGTGACCTAGTACGTGATCTATTCTGGAGAATGCCCCAAGTGCACTTGAAAAGAATGTGCATTCTGTGGCTTTAGGATGAAATGTTCTGAATATATATGTTAAGTCCATCTGGTACAGTGTTTCAAAGTCATTGTTTCTTTGTAGATTTTTTGTTTAGATTATGTGTCCCTTACTGTAAGTGGGATGTTAAGTACCCTGCTATTATTGTATTTTGATCAATGAGTTCTTTTATGTTTGGTATTGTTTTATATATTTGGGTACTTTCAAGTTAGAGGCATAAATATTTACATTATTCGACCTTCTTGTTGGATGGACCCCTTTATTATGATATAGTGTCCTTCTTCATCTCTTGTTACAGTCTTTGGTTTAAAATCTAGTTTGTTTGATATACATATTGCTACTCTGGCTTTCTTTTTGCATCCATTTGCATGATAAATGGTTCTCCATCCCCTCATTTTCAATCTTGATGTGACTTTAGGTCTAAAATGAGTCTCTTGTAGACAGCATGTAGATGGGTTTTGTCTTTTACCCATTCTGATACCCTATGTCTTTTGATTGGAGCATTTAGCCCATTTATATCCAGAGTAATTATTCATAGATATGAATTTAGTGCAACTTTATTATTTGTTTTGTCATTGTTTTTAGAGATTTTTCTCTGTTCCTTTCTAGTCTTTGTTACTTTTGTTCTTTCTTTCCCACTCAAAGAGTCCTCTTTAATATTTCCTGTAGGGCTGGTTTAGTGGTCATGAATCCCTTTAGTTTTTGGTTGTCTGGCAAACTCTTTATCTCTCCTTCTATTTTGAATGAAAGCTTTGCTGGATAGAGTATTCTTGGGTACATATATTCCCCATTCAGCACATTAGAT
The DNA here is from genome assembly GCF_018350195.1 of Panthera tigris. NCBI lineage: Eukaryota > Metazoa > Chordata > Mammalia > Carnivora > Felidae > Panthera > Panthera tigris. The sequence goes on along the minus strand of NC_056663.1, from coordinate 175,289,044 downwards.
ATATCATGTCACTCCCTTCTGTCCCTCCAAGTTTCTGTGGAAAGATCTATTGTTAACTTTATTTGTCTTCTGTTTTAAGTTAGGGCTTTCTTTTGTCCTGCTGCTTTTAGGATTTTTGCTTTACTCTATATTTTGCAAATTTAGCTGTGATATGTCTTGATGTTGGCCTGCTTTTGTTGATTTTGATGGGAGTTCTCTGTGCCTCTTGGATTTGGATGTCTGTTTTCTTCCCCAGATTACTAAAGTTTTCAGCTATAATTTCCTCAAATAAACTTTCTCCCCTTTTCCCCTTCTCTTCTGTTTCTGGGACTACAATGATATTAATGTTATTATTCTTTATGGGGTCACTGAGTTCCCTAGGTCTACATTCATGACCTAATATTTTCTTTTCCTCTTCTCTTAAGCTTTATATTTTCCATAATTGTATCTTCTAGATCACTTATTCATTCCTCTGTTTCTCCCACTCTTGTGGTCATTACATCCAGTGGATTTTAAATAGTCACTGCATTTTTCATTTTGGCCTGACTAGTTTTTTAGGCATTTTATCTCTGTGGTAAGGGATTCCTTGGTGTCTTCTGTGCTTTTTTTTCAAGCCCAGCTAGTCTACTTATTATTGTTGCTTTAAATCTGGATCATGCATTCTTTCAAAATGTTTATTAATTTTTGAGAGACAGAGAGACAGAGTGTGAGTAGGGGAGGAACAGAGAGAGTGAGCCACAGAATTCAAAGCAGACTCCAGGCTCTGAGCTGTCAGCACAGAGTACAAAGCATTGCTCAAACTCATGAATTATGAGATCAAGGCCTGAGCTGAAGTCAGATGCTTAACCGACTAAGCCACCCAGGTGCTCCCATGAATATTTTTTATAGCTGTTTTGATTAGATATCCTGGCCGTGACCTTTTCTTGTTTTGTTTTTTTTTTTCTTTTAGGATGAACTCCTGCATCTTGGTATTTTGTCTAAGTCTCTGTCCTATGTGTGTTAGGAAAGACTGTTAGGTTTTTTTGCTCCTGAGAGTAATTAATGGCTTTATTAAGAAGTCATATATTGTCCAGGTGCTAGCCCTTCAGGAAGTATCTCTGGTGTATCCTCTGTGCACTCTGCTGCTGTGTTTTGGCTGCTCTTTCCCTCAGGTCAGTCCTCTGCAGAGTTTCTCCTTGCCTGCAGTGGGGAATGTTTGGACCTTGGCCAGAGTGTGGCCAGTTTTAACTAGGTGTATTCTGGTCTGCTTGTAGAAAGAGACCTGAGGTAGTTTCTACTAGAGCTGAAGATTTGCAGAACTCTGTGGTCAGTACACATGGTGCATACAGGGGATTTGTGTTGGGTCCACTTGGGGAGAGACCTGCTGCTCTGGTTCTCAGGCACACTGCCTGAGACAAGCAGGACAAACAAATATAGGGGGCAGGAGCTTGGTGAAAGTGGTTTAAGCCACCACTGTTTCTCTGTGCTGCTTACTACTGGAGTCAGTTTATGTGAAGGGGCTGGGGAGGAAAAAGGTACCAGTCCCCTCTTCCTTCCCAGAGACGGGAGGTCACTGCAACTGTCTGGGAAGCCCTCCCAGAATACCAAACGATCTTGCCTTGTGTGTCCCATGTATCCTTCTGCTCGCTTCCTTCACCTTGTCTGTGCTCATGCCATCTCTCTACCCAGCAGTGCAGTGCCCTTTGGGGTCCATCCCATAGATGCTGGCTGAGTGTTAAAACTCCAAACTTTAGGGAACTGGTATGGCAAGGATGCGTGCTGATCCTCTGGGGGAGGGTTTCACCATGCTGGGACTGTTGCAAGTTTGTTTCAGGAGGTCAGTAGCATCCAAGCACAAGGGCATTGGAGTTTGGAGTAAAGTGAACAAAATGTCAGTGTCCAGGTAAGCGGTCCTCCATAGGTGTCTCTGTGCCTATGCTGAGGGGTGGGGGAGGGTAATGGCTCCTACCAGCTCTTTTATCCCCAGAGAGTCAATGCCACCTCTTCCGGATGTGCTCCAAGAAGGGGGAACCGTATCTCCCAGTGCATCCCAGGGGATCCTCAGATCAGCCGCAGGCTATCTGCCCTGCTTCTCCACAGGAATACTGCAGCGCCTTCACTCTCCACACCAGGCATGCGATAAGCCTCTAAAACTCCAGTCTTTGAGCTCCGCTCATTGTAAAACCTCCTGGAAATCGGCACCTTTCATTTTCCCAGGGGGTAGCTTTGGGGAAATGTTTTCCTTGTGTGATCTGCTGTTCACTCTTCCTTCCCTCTCCCTTCTCCATGAACAGGATTCCTTCCCTTCTGCAGTACCTGCGATCCTTTTCTCCCCCAAACCATGTCTCCGAACTTTCTACCTTCCGCAGTGTGGCCTCTTCTCTCCCTCTAGTTGTGTAGTTTATTGTGTCAGTTCTCAGATTGATTTCTTGGGTATTCAGAATGATCTGATATTTATCTGGCTGTGTTTGGGGGACGAAGCAAGCCGAGGGTCCTCCTACTACTCCACTATCTTAGCTCTTCACCCTAAATGTTTACTTTAAAACAATTTGGATAAACTGAACTACCTTCAAAACTACATTGGATCGTAAGGGATCAAAATAGACACATTAAACAAGATTAAAAATATTTACAAACCCCAAGTCATTTTAAGTCATGAATATTAAAATAATTCTATAGGTATATGATAAAAGAATAATGAAAATAAACTGTACAAACATTGAAATTAAGGGGCGCCTGGGTGGCTCTGTTGGTTAAGCATCGACTCTTGGTTTTGGCTCAAGTCATGATTTCATGGCTCATGAGTTTGAGCCCCACATTGGGCTCTGTTTTGTCAGCGTGGAGCTTTCCTGAGAGAGCCTCCCTCTCTCTCTCTCTCTCTCTCTCTGTCCCTTCTCTGCTCTGTCTCTCAAAATAAATAAACAAAAAAAAATTTTAAATGGAAATTAAAATAAATTTTAAGTTAAAGTATTATCTATTTTTAAATACTGGGCACTGTTATAAGAATATTAAGCTATTACTGTTTATAAGAATTTTTGTTTGTATATGTACAGTCATGTATACACATATACATATATATCCATAAGTAAAGGTGCATCTAGTCATTTCTGCTTTATTCTATTATTTAGAAGTTTTTAAGGTCAGTCCATATTCACGGGGAGAGAATTTCCACATTTTAAAATACAAACATTAAAGAATTTGTATATGTATTTCAAAATCATCTCAAGAAAAGAAGATAAACAAGCAAGATTCCTCCAGTATTGGTAATAGCACTGGTAAATATATAATACTGTTTGCCATGTGGAAATCTATAATAATAGATTAGTCCAAAAATTAAAATGATTCAAAAATTAATCAAAAATTAAATGATTCTATTTCTATAAATGTATTCCACTTTTTGAAGTACCAATATTTAAGGAAATATGTATGTGACATACAACACCTTATGATGGGAAAATATTGATCATTGGAAGAAATGAAGCTAGGTAAAGTGTGGCAAGTTCTGATCAGATTATTTGACTTAGAATAATCAGAGAAGACCTTTTTAGTTAGGTGATGTTTAAGCAGAGACCTAAATGAAATGACAGATCAGGCCATGCAAATGTCTACACAAATACTGCTCAAGCTGTTAGGAGTAAGTGTAAATATTCAAAAAAACTAGAATGTTTGGTGTGTTCAAAGAAGCATAGTAGGGATAAAGTACTGGGACAGAGGAAATGACAGTGAAAATGGTAGAAAATGAAGTCTGAAGAGTAATGCTGTGTGTGTTGTGGAGGAAGGTGTGGGGAAGCAGGGAGACTGGGGAATCGCACGTAATGTAGGGCCAGCATTGGAGTGAGTGAAGAAGAATGAGATTTCAGATAAAATGGGAGACACCTTAAGAACTTGGGGCACAAACAGGATGATATGACCTGATTACTATTTTCAAAAGATCACTCTTGCTGGTACATATAGAAAATATTTTAGAAGACCAAGAGAGGAGCAGGGAAAACATTTGGGGTACTATAGCCATCTTCCAGAAGAAAAATGGTGTTGTCTTTGACTAGGAAATGGTGACAAGTGGTTGTATTTTGGATATGTTTCTAAATAAAGAGAATTGGCCAATAAAATGTTTCGGAGTGTGACAGGAAGTAGAAATTCAAGGATAACCTAAGGGGTTTCAGCCTAAGAACTCAAAGAATAGAATTGCCACGTACTGAACCAGGAAATATAAGGGGAAATTAAGCAAAGAATCAACATTTCTATTCGGGGCACACGAAGTATGAGATGCTTATGAGATGGAAAATTGGAGATATAAGCAGACTACCTAGCTACATTGGTCTGTAATTTATACGGAACTTCAGCCCAGAATACAAAAATCTGGAGCTGTCGTAATATAGCTAGTCTGAAAAACCCTGGTACTAGATGAAATAAGAGAATGGGTGTATATAAAAGAGAAAAGTCTTTGGATGTTAGTTTAAACCTTACAGTTGGATTAGATGAAGAACTCTCCACAAAGTTCACTGAGACAATCAAGTAGGAAAATGAGGGAGAGCGGTAGCCTAGAGGTCAAGTGAAAAAGCTGCACTAAGGAAGGAGTGAAGATGTGGTCAAATCTTACACATAACTGGAAAATGATGCAGTTCAAAATTTGACATTGGCTTCTCTGTTATGGTAGGAGCTAAAATATTGAAGTGTGTGCCAGAAAGAAATGAAGCCAAGTGAATGGAGGTAGTGTAATTAAATGGCTTAGGAAACACATATTAGAATATTATTTACTCGTATACTAAAGAATGAACTAGTCCTTTATGGTGTGATATTGAGAAAAGTTTAAGCGAAGAAAAATGTACAGCATTGTGAACATTTTCATTCCATCTGGCTGGAGAACAGGGTGGTAGAATTAAAAACAAAACAAAACACAACAAGAAACAAACCTTGTACATATTTGTATTTAATTGTATATATTTGTATGCCAATAGAGAATGGTTGAAAGATTGTGTGAAACTTTTTTTTTCAATGTTTTATTTGCTTTTGAGAGAGAGAGGGAGACAGAAAGTGCACAGGGGAGGGGCAGGGAGAGGGACACCCAGAATCAGAAACAGGCTCCGGGCTCTGAGCTGTCAGCACAGAGCCTGACGTGGGCCTCGAACTCACGGACTGCAGGATCATGACCTGAGCCGAAGTTGGAAGCTTAAGTGACTGAGCCACCCAGACGCCCCAAGATTGTGTGAAACTTTTAATATTTGTAGTCCTAAGGTAGTGATGGTAGGGTAATAGAGAAGAGGAGATAATTGAATTTTTGTTTATTTAATCTACTTTTATGTTTTCTGGCTGATTTTATGGAATCCGCATGGCTCTTTCAGCTTCAAAGTAAATCTAATACAGGGTAAATATAGAGGTAAAATACACTAAGAGGTCATTTGTTTATTCAATATTTCATTCAGCCCACAGATATTTTAGTTGGCCAGACAATATACTAAGGAAACAGTTGTGGATATGACAAATGCAGTTCCTGTTTTCACGGATGTTACAACCTAAGCGATGTTCTCAACACTGGCTGCACATTAGAATTGCACGATCCGATCGCACATGCCCTACCACTAACCAACAGCAATGAAATCTTGAGACTGATGTCTGGGCATCTGTATTTTTTAAAGCTAACTAAGCAATTCTGTTGCATTGAGCGTTGCTCAAAGAAATGTTTAAGATTTAGTGAATATACTTAACCTGTAAAAGTAATATTTTGGAGAACACTAGCATGCTCTCTCACAATCTTATCCCACCTGACTCAGATAAGTGAATAACGTATCTTTGATGCTTTTCATTAACATCTTCCTTCTTTACATATATTGTTGTGTACTTTAAAAAAGATTTGAACATGTATTTATTTTTGAGAGAGAGAGAGAGAGATTGCAAGGAAGGGGCAGAGAAAGATGGAGACACAGAATCTGAAGCAAGCTGCAGGCTCTGAGCTGTCAGCTCAGAGCCCAATGCAGGGCTCGAACTCACAGACCACGAGATCATGACCTACGCCAAAGTTGGACGCTTAACCAATTGAGCCACCCAGACACCCCTGTGTACTTTTTTACTGTGGTAAAATATACATAAAATTTACCATTCTAACCATTTTTGTTGTACAGTAAGTAACCAATATGTTTTTAAAGGAAGAAGCAATTTGTGTGCTACCAATAACTGTGTGCTACTTTCTGTGTGCAGTAATGACATCTAACAAAAAGTTAACAAAAAGTTAATAGACTCAAAAAACTCCATTGGACAGGTTTTGATTTTTGTTTTTGTTTTGGTCGATTGCTTTTTGGAAGGGCAAGGGGCGATATTTGCACCTTGCTCTCTGTTCACTAATAAATAAATTGTATAAAATCACACTGCTTCTAGAAATTGTTTTCATATAAAGCATAGAAGTTTATTACCTTTAGATTTTGATAAAGTGCATTGGGAACAGAACAACCACAACTTTACAAAATCATGCAACAAGCATTCATCATTTCACCATCTCTCAGGTCTCATAATTTGAAGGGTCCATATGACTCATCTTCCTGAAATAATCCTTTGTCTTGGTTTATTTATTGTTTATAAATAAGTACACTTAAGCCCAGAGAGATAAGGTGAAACAGAGGCCTCAGCCACATTAGAACCAAGACTAATTTATAGGTTTGTGAATCCTGTGTTCCGTCCTCTGCTTACACAAGTCCCTAATAAAATCCCTCTATGTGTCTGCAAATCAATGCAAGGCCAATAAAATTAGATGGATAGTTTTAGCTAAGCTATTCATTCATTTTTCACCCATTCTTTTGTCATCCTCTTTCTATTTGCTTTCTCCTTTGTCTTCTCACATTTTTACTCTTCCTCTTTTCTTTCCTCCCTATGTTGCAATACTGTATTTGGTTTTCTTTAATCTATTTTCACAGAAAGACTGCCTTTGGCTGCCAGCCAACCCTTACTTCTGTGAGGGAGACAAGTGCTGTTTGTTATGTATAATGTTGCTGTTTTCTGTGCTTGAAAAAGTCAAACTGAGAGTATATGCAGCCAGCATTTTTTCCAGCTCATTTGGACAGAGATGTTTCTTTCTCAGATTTCCTTCAGAAAGTGACTTCAAGCAAGCTCAGCCTCTGGCTCTCAACTGGACTTTGAATGTTATGATTGAATCTGGCTTTCCACTTCAGACATGCACTAATTTAATCTGCTGACTTTTCACCTTCCTGCTTCATTTTCTAAAAACACTTAACCATGGGCAGCCATTGTATCTTCAAGGGCTTCTTGTCCCCTGTGGCACGTTATCCTCACAGGATACAACCCAAAAAATATAAATGCATACAATCAAATAATGCTTATAGAATCTAGGCGGATTTTATTAACAAATTAATATTCAGAAAACGTAAGTTACAATTAATGGCAATGGCCTAATGGCCACTGACTTCGCGGTAGTTTAATGGAAAGACAGGAGTGGTTTTGCTTTTTAAGCTTATTGTTTTGAGTAAATAACGATGAAACTGGTACCCATAACTTCCTGTAAAACAAAAATAAATAGTTGTAACAATGAAAACAAGAACAATATAGGAAAACATAGGATTTCTGTTAATGACTTTCTTGGATATTTATATATATACAATATACATTAACAAAAGGTATATGTCAATACATTTATTATATATACATTATATATATAACTATAATTACTATAGTTATATTAATGGGTATATACACTCATGCACATATATTGTCTTTCAGTTAAAAGGGTTATAATCTGTGCTTTTTCTCATAGTCTTCTCTCTCCCTCTATAAATACGCCCAAGTAAGCAAGTGTTTTCTCAAAATTCCACCTAAGTGTTGTAACTCGACATTATTTATGTGTATTCATCAAATCTGAACCATCCTTTCAGTGTCTCCTAAGATTTTGTGTTTCTTCCTCCTAGCCACATTTGTAAGCTCCAGTATTCTTTGAGATGGCTAAGAGTACTTCCTAATATTTTATTTGATTCTATTTTTTTTAATTCAGTTATTTATTTTGAGAGAGAGAAAGAGAGAGCGTGTGTGCACACATGCACAAGTGTAGAAGCGAAAGACAGAGAGGGAGAGAGAGAGAATCCCAAGCAGGCTCCACTCTTTCAGCACAAAGCCCAACGTGGGGCTTGAACCCATGAACCATGAGATGGTGACCTGAGCCAAAACAAAGATCAATCGCTTAACCAACAGAGCCACCCAGGTGACCTCACCCCCAATATTCTATTTTAAAACTAAATTAAATTTTTTATTCTTAGTTTACCTGATAATGGCAAATTATGTGTTTTATTCTATATCCTTTAGGCATGAAATTATATTTTTCTAGGTTTTCACATAACATGTTGTCCAGATATATATTCAACTTTTCTCTCTGACTTTAAAAAGTATGTTTGTATAAACTTTAATTTTGATGTATTAGAAGCGGTCAACTTTAAGTGTAAATTAGTTGGATTAAAGGCTGGATGTTTGCATAGAAAGGATTTGCTCTTCCAAAACCTGAAGCACAAATTAATTCAGAATGTTAGCTTACCTTTGAGCATAAGTGAGCTACAATTGAATATAAAATCCCTAATTCAATTTTCACCTGGGTGTTTTAGACTCAAATCCATTTTCTCGCTGCACTTGAAAAGTACACTGAAGAAGATTTGAAAATGGAATCAAAGTCAAGTGAAAATTCTTTCTGAAAAGAAACATCTTATTTCCATAATTAACTTGATTGTTTACAAAAATTTATATAAACACAGGAGAGTCTTCAGAGCCTTTGAAATTTGAGCCTGTATGAGTAGGTAGGTAAATGGCTAGAAGAATGGAATATTGATTACATTCTTCGTTGATTTTTTTTAAGTCACCTACAACCTGACCTTGTTTGTTTATTTGTTTAATTTCAAGATTTTACTTAAATTCCAGTTAGTTAACATACATGGTAAAATTGGTTTCAGGTGTAGAATTTAGTGATTTTACTTACATACAACACCCAGTGCTCATCACAAGTACCCTCCTTAATACCCATCACTCATTTAGCCCATCCCCTGCCTACCTCCCTCCAGAATCTCTGTTTGGTTTTTTCTAAATACCTTTGTTTTAGTTAAATCTTTTACTCAACTGTACAGATTAGGTATTAAAATGTTTTTGACATTTTTTTTTTATCTAGTGACTAGGGTATCAAAACAATCTCCCACAGGACTTGTTTCTAGAACTTAAAAATTTAAACAAATGGACAAATTCAACTTAGGCATCTGCATGTATGGATTTTTCAATACACTTAAGCATAAATAATGTCACATTTTGTTACATTTATAAACTAAATTTGATCTAGTTCAATGGCTACCTGCTAGGATTAACAGGATGTATGACCTCATCCATGTGACAGAAATAAGTCCTTCTCTTGGAGAAGAAGAAAAAAAGAAGAGGAAAAAGAAAGGAAGGGGAGGGGAGAGGAGGAGAGAGAGAAAATAAAAGTATAAACAAACCAAGTTCTTAGGTAAAGAACTCTGATCTCCATTTTACTATTGACAATGTTAAGATATTGCCCAACTGTAGCTTTAATGAAATGTGGCTTGATTGGATTTTAGTCTCTCCAAAATCCCTATTACTATCCCCAAAACCAACCTCAAACATCTATTTGTTTGTTTAGTGTACAAAATCAGTTTCAAGAAAATTAAATCTCTTAACTCCTCTCTCCAACTTCATCACCAGTGGTTAATAGATCCAAAGAAAAAATTAAAATGTTGCTACTCTTACCTAAATTTTTATGGTTCACTTGAAATTAGTGGTCCTTTTGCCCATAGAAATTATGATCTCCATGCCAAGTCACTGAACAATTACCATAGTTTCCAAAAACAAAGTGCTTTAAGGAACAATTCCCCCATCAGAGATCCTGTAACCTTGAGAAATTCTGTGGAAGGAAGCAGAGGTATCTGACACTCTTGCAACCTGATATCCTTCCATTTTTCCAGTTTTGGAGAACTAAACACTCTTGTTATATTGGGACATTCATCTCCCTTGACTTTGCCCATGTCCCATAGTTAAGAACTGAGACTCTAGAAGTGTTACGTAAGTAAACCAACTAGCCGGCTAGAGACGAAGGAATTTTGTGAGAGGAGAACAAATTAGTTATAGGAACACAGGTCTTTGTCCAAGAATAGTTATCAAACTCAAACGGTGCATGGTAGACAGTACACTCTTACTATCATTTCCTGGGTTTTTCTATAGAGCAAGGGATAGGACTTAGTCATGAAAAGAAATAGGTCCTATAAGAAATCTACATCACTGGTTGTAATTCTTTTTCTTTCAATAATGAGAAGTGAAGTCTTTTATTATACATTTCAGTGTACTGAATAGAAGATACACTAACCCAAGATTGTTACCTTCAGCAAAAGGAGGTGACACACAGTGGTGTATAAAGTCTATAATTCTTAATAAATGATCATTTGTTTGTTTTCTATTGACCATAATTAAAAAGAAATCTATAACTCCACTTATTATATGTTTTTCAAAACTTTGTTAAGTTTCATATGAAAGTAAAATATATTTTAGACATTTAAAAAGTATTTCATCAAAGACTAATTCCTTTCTTATTAAATTTGCCAACTGATCTTATGGCAAATAATCTGTCTGGGACTCATTTTAGGGAAATATACAAGAAAACAAATCTTAATTTTATAAGCCCATGTCACTTTTGACTAAAGTTCCAAATATCAAAATCATTTACTTAATTCTTTGAACTTGCCTTTAAATTAGTTTGGTGTGTCTAAAAAACCCAGAAGCTCAAATATATCTTCAAAGATCAATATTTCTAAAAGTGAAGATATTCTAAAAACTTAACTCATTAAGTTAAGGAATCTTAAGGAAATTCCCCAAATAAGGAATTTCAAATCTACTTTGTGTTCAAGTATCAATGGAGCAGATATGTAGTCTCCCAGAGAGATCACACTGATGAGTACAAATTCAATTTGGATGTTTAAATTTTAGCCTATTTTGTAACCAGGGAATCAATGATAAAGACTTCCATTTATCCCAGATTTAAATAGCCATAGTATCCAAACTCTAGAACAGATAACTTAATTGAATGAGAGAGTTGTTAAATTTCTGTTGGGGAGATTCTCTGCCTTTACAATGGGAAAATTCTACTAAGATCTGATCCTACGGTCAATCAGAAAGTAAACTATTTCATGTATCATTTTGCATTATCTTAGCAAGTAAAGATTTTAAAGTCATCTTTCATAAAAGCATGTACTGTTCTGTCAAGTCTCTTCTGAGAATTTCCTTTAGTTCCCAAAATGATTTTGATAAGTTAGACTTGAAATGTCTTCTCTTAGGTAGAAGGGACCTTATTTTAATTTTCAGTACTACATTACTGAATCAAGTCTTCTCATGAGAATGCCTCTCAGTAAAATTTTTACTTTTAGTTTTACAGACATGTGAATGTAATGTAAACTCTAGAATAAAATTGTGTTCACAGTTGTTATTGTTAGTTTGTTATTTTTTTAAATTTTCTTTTTTATTGGATGACCATTATAGGGCAAAAGTTTTCTCTATTTGCTTAGGTTAGAACGTAAATCATAATTAAAGTATAACGTATGGACACTAATGTAAGGCAGGATATTTCTCCCTCAAAATAATCATGTCTGAGAAATAAAAAAGTCATCTTTCACTGAATTCTTTACAAAGTCTTTCATGTTAAGAGCACTCTATCCATTAGTTTCTTTTATATAAATTTTGTGAACGGTGCATTAAGTTGAAGCTATTTCAATCAAAGCTAATATTGGGTGCTACAGGGGTCTTCTGATGAAATCCCACTGGAAGAAAAGATGAACAAGACTATCTATCCCTCAATCATTATTACTGGGGCAGGATACAGCACTTTTCTGTAGATGTTGACACTATAAGCCAGTCTATATTAAAAATATATTTAAAGGAAATAGAGTTTAGTTCTTATGGAATAGCTTGCAACAAGCAAAGCAATCACAGTTGGAAAAGAAAACAAAACAACAAGATCTAGAGTTAAGGAATTGCAGAACTGTTGAGAAAAATAAATCCAGACAACAAAATCCTAGAGAGTAAAGTAGGGAAGCTTGCAGAGCTGTGAAGGCCCTCTACCTGTCTTCTACCCTAAGGACATGCGTTTAGTCTTAGTGCTAATCCTCTCAGAGGAGCAAAGAGCTGAGTCCAATATTACATACATGGAATATGACAGAAGTGAGACTTGAGACAGGCATTCTGTCTTTTGGTTGCTATGCTACCCGAGCTGCTGATTAAAAAAAAAAAACAAAACAAAAAAAAAACCAAAAATACCACCAGTGTGAAGGAAACAAAAATACACTTCTGGGTAAGAGACTACAACTAATCAAAAGAAATGCATACCATTTTCAGTTTTATGAAGATGCCAGTTTTCTCTCAGTTAAATTTTAGTTTCAATGTCATACCAATAGGCTTTTGTTTTCTGTTTTGAACTGGACATGGTTTATCTAAGTTCTTGTGGGGGAAACAAAAGTCCTAACGAGCAGAAAATGCCTTAAAGATAAGACCTATAGATGTGGGCCCCTGGGTGGCTCAGTCGGTTAAGCGTCTGACCAGCTCAGGTCATGATCTCGCGGCTGGTGAGTTTGAGCCCCATGTTCGGCTCTGTGCTGTCGGCTCAGAGCCTGGAGCCTACTTCTGATTTGGTCTCCCTCTCTCTCTGCTCCTCCCCTGTTCACTCTCTCTCTCCCTGTCAAAAATGAATAAACATTATTCTTTTTTTTAAAGAAACAGAAATATGTACAAGGAGAGTACATTTTAATTTCAAGTTCTAAAACATTATGGCACTGTAATTAAACAGAAGTCTAGACACAGAACCCAATATAAATGGTAATTCAGTATATGGTAAAGGTTACATCTCAAACCACTGTGAAACATAAATATTATTCAATAAATTGTGTCAATTGGAAAGACACTTGGAAAAAGTAGATTACTCAGACTAGGTTCCATGATTAACTCAAGATGAATTATGTCTAAACAAAATGTAAATAATGACTATTTCTTTATAGCTGGGGAGTGAGAAAATAGTTATAGTTATGGAAGCTATAAAATATAAATTTGCTGTTTCTTACTAAAAATATTCTACTGAAGAAGAATGAGAATTGTGATACGTAGCACATATTTAATTTTTGGACTTTTATGTACTATTAAAAACTATAATTTAAGATTTACAATTCATATACTTGGAAAAGGGCAAAGTCCTACATTCTTAGAAACTGATAAAGAAAAAAAAAGGGCCAAATTCCTGCTTTTATGGACTAATTTCCACAGCACTTTTCATTCATAAAATGATGGGGAAACAAGTCATCTTATAATTAATCATTAGCATGTGATTTGTGATTTACATTGAGGTCTAATTTACATTGATCTAATGTGATTTACATTGAGAACTGGGAAAACTCATTAAGATTTTTTATAAGGTATACCCTTTGACTCTGTAGCTTTACTTGCCAGAAATTATAGGACAAAATCTTAAAATATACACATATATTAATTGGATCATTTCTCTAGTAATATTGAAAACAACTTAAATATTAATCCATAGAGTACTAGCAAAATGAATTAAGTTCATCCTCTTAGATGAATGCTTTTGTATACTTTACAACAGGAAAAATTATAATTAAAAAACTATATCTTAAAATATCATCTTAAGAGGATATATAAAATTATCACAGAAAATTAATCAAAATTATTAACAACCTCTACTTTGCAACATAAAAGATTCTACAAAGAGGGAGAAATAAAAATTTCTTATGAATTGGTAGAAATTACTAGTAAACCATTATTATTTTAAAATCAAATTAAAAGCAGAATATCCCAGTTTCTTTAAAAAACTGCAAAATACTACAGATAGCTGGCTTCTTCCTTCATTCAGTATCTGAAAGTTCTACCAAGTAGAGAGAGATATCTGAAATGTTTAATATTTTAAAGGCCACAGAAATAATCGTTGACAGACAAATTGTTCTATCGTGTCTGTTGTTGGGAAATGCCACTCGGAGCTGAAGATGCATGGATAGTCTGGATGAAGGGTGTACTTATGAAGAAAAAGAAGAAACTACGTTGTACCGTACCTGGCACGCGCCATGATTTTGGATTTCTCATTTGGGATAAAGTTGTTCTAACAGCATAAGCAATTTTGAGTTTGAGAATCCTGTTACTTGCAGTGGTACCATCCAAAGTCATCATTTTGTAAAGACCTACATTTTAAAATTAAGATTGAAAGAAGATTTTTACTTCTGGGAGGTGGGAATGGGAATAAATGAATGTGCTAATTGCAGCTAAAACATCTGAGAACAATAGAAGGATGATAAGTCACTTTAAGAACTACTGTTATTGCGAAAACGAAAATGTGTAATATCACAGTCTAGATTAGAGAAAGGCTAGTAAATCATGAATAAAAAACTATATAGTTTTTATTTATTATGGAATCCATCACAGATTAAAGGCAACTGACACAAATATAGATTGTAATATTATTCTTTTTTTTTAAATTTTTTTTTAATATTTATTTTTGAGACAGAGACAGACAGAGCATGAACAGGGGAGGGTCAGAGAGAGAAGGAGGCACAGAATCTGAAACAGGCTCCAGGCTCCGAGCTGTCAGCACAGAGCCTGACGCGGGGTTCGAACTCACGGACTGTGAGATCATGACCTGAGCCAAAGTCGGCCGCTTAACCGACTGAGCCACCCAGGCGCCCGACTGTAATATTATTCTTAAATGAGGATTATTAGTTAGAAATGCTTGTTAACTCAACATTTTATATAATGTACAATTAACCAAAAGGGACAGGAAACTACAGATTATGATAAATTATTTGTTATGGAGATATATTCTAATCAAAGAAGTTTGAAAATGCAATTCTGTAAATATAGCACATAAGTTATAAAACAATCAAGTAGTATATAGTCCTTAGCAGAAATGAAACATTAGATAATTAGAAATGCAAATAGGTGAAAGTTCTAGTCTTCAGTAATGTTTTCAGACCACAAAGTGACTAAAAATGAGAACACTTTACTTTTTACCCGGTTTTAAACAAAAATCCAAATGACAATACAGTTTAGACTATGAATCTTTCATTATTCTGTCTTGAATGGATGCTGAATCATAAGACAGGGAAAAACTGTAGTGTTAAGTGAAGAGATGTATTTATCCAATTATAAATTCCTTAAAATCTTACTTCATACATTTGTTATTTAGTCGAACTATAGCAGTCTAAATTATGCAGTGGCTTTTTATTCAATTAATGATGTAGATCCAAGTAAGCTGGAATCAATGACCAAATCAAATCGACAATTCCGAGGCTTTTTTTCCTTACTGTGTTTTTATTTGAATTTTCTAGTGAGCAATGGGGAGAAATCTAGGGCATTTTCTAACATTTGTCACCTGAAATGCCAACTATTAGGATAATTGGAATTACTAGTTGTCTTAATCTGTCTGGGATGCTATCAACAAAACACCACACACTAGGTGGCTTGTAAACAACAGAAATTTATTTCTCATAGGTTCTTAGGGTTGAGAAATCTGAAATCAGTGTGCCAGAATGGTGAGGGTCCTATCCCAGGCTGTAGGATTTTGTATCCTTAACATGATTGGAAGAGCCTAGGGAGCTCTGTGGGATCTCTCTCTCTCTGTCTCTCTTTTAATGTTTATTTATTTTTGAGAGAGAGAGAGAGAGAATCTGAAGCCGGCTCCAGACCCTGAGCTGTCAGCACAGAGCCCAGTGCAGGTCTCCAACCCATGAACCATGAGAACCTGACCTGAGCTTAACTGATCATGACATGATGCTTAACTGATTGAGCCACCCAGGCACCCCTGGGGATTCTCTTTTACAATAGCACTAAACTCATTCATAAGAGCTCCAAGTTCATGGCCTAATCATTTCCCCAAGGCCCCATCTACTAATGCCATCACCTTTAGGGACTAGAATTTCAACCTGAATCTTGGGGGGACACCAACATTCAGACCATAATACCAATCTAAACTAACAATAAATTAGCCATATTTTCAAAAATCATATCATTGATATCAAAAAAATTTGATCATTTCAGTAATGTCAAAAGTAATAAATTATTGAAGATATTTTACTTATTCTAGTAAAAAAGTAAAAGAGGGGCACCTGGGTGGCTCAGTCAGTTAAGCATCCGACTTCGGCTCAGGTCATGATCTCACTGTTCGTTAGTTCAAGCCCTGCACTGGGCTCTGTGCTGACAGCTTGGAGCCTGGAGCCTGCTTCAGATTCTGTGTCTCCTTCTCTCTCTGCCTTTCCCCTGCTCGTACTCTGTTTCCATATCAAAAATAAATAAACGTTAAAAATTTTTTTCAAAAGTAAAAGAAATCTTTATATTTAACTTAAAATGTTTTCTATAACAATTTGGGGTTAATCAAGTGTAAACGGATTAACATTTTTACCCAGAAAGAAGAAAATATAAAAGAACATGACACAGGAACAAAAGATCAGTGATTTAAATCAGCCAAAGAAACTCTGATATCAATACCTGAGTATAAAAATATTTTTTTTTTCCAAATTGAGCCAATGACCTCAACCAGGAATTGATATTTTTGTAATTATGTATTTTCTTAAGGCTTTTCCATTCCATCCTTACAGCAATGTATGATTTTGTGGGAAGAAACTTAGGTATATTATATAATTTTTTGACTACCATGAAGTTAGGAAAATACTACTATGTGCCTTGAATCAATTCTTTTAGTTTCACAGCTATATTCTCTCCTCTAATTCACCATACCCCTTGGTGAAGGTGTGTCCAATTGAGAGAATAATTTATTCCATAATATTTGCAGAGGGTATACTCTGAGTTCAGTGCAGTGTAACATTTTGAGATTTAAGATAAAAAAAAAAAGAGACAGGCATATTTTTGCCTTCATCAATTTGAGTATTAGTCAACGCCCGTGCTTCCCCTGATTCAAAGTTGCCACCATGGTATTATAACTCAGATATTGACATTTCCTGTGGTCAAAAGCCACTATGTTCTTCAGTTCTTTTAGAAGGTTTTCATTGCAAACTTTCTGCTGAAACAGTCCCTTAGCTCCATAATTGATGCCCTTCTGGCTTTCATACACCCTGATTTTCATGTCATGATTGGCATTTCATACAATGTGTGATTTCATAGTTTATCCATGTTCTGAAAGGCTGGCTTGTCTTTCCTCCAAACTATAAAAAATCCCCTTATAAATCTGAATTACAGTCTTCTGATTTATAAAATTATACATTTATTGATATTCATGTAATAAAAGTTAATATGTTAATTATAACTAATATAAATTAACATATTTATAAGTCAGCAATTTACTTATAAAATGTTACATTTCTATATAAAATATATTTATATAGTCTAAAATAATTTCTTCAGGAAAATATGTTCTCATGCCTCAGTCAATTCTCTAGTTGTTTTCTTTCTTTCTTTTTCTTTTTCTATTTTTTCTGTTGTGTAACAAGCTCAACATGTCTGCCTCTTATTACCTGCAACTGGGCCAGGCCCCTTGATACATGGCCCTTTTCAGAAATGAGGAAAGTTTCTAAGTCCTTGTCTATCTACATCTGTCAAATCACTGTCTTTTTTTTTTTTTTTTTTTTTTGTTACACCTGTTGTAGGACACTCTACTGAGTCAGGTTATAATGACATTAAGAAGAGATATCTTTGAGTCATTATCAGGGTAGCAGGCTGCTTCATTATTAAACTCATCTTTTACCTTTCCAAATAAAAGAGAAACAAATGGAATTTACGGATTCAGAGCATGACCTTTGGAGATAGGTGTGGTGCATTTTCAAATGGTCATTCGTTAGCTATGTGATACTGAGAATTTTACCTCTAAATAGCCTTTTGTAAATTCGTAAAATGAGGATGATTACTGATACCTACCACACATTATTTCTGTAAGGGTGAAATTAAGCAGCATGCTTTCTATGTTTAACATAGTGATGAAAACTCAATAAAAATCAACCATTTCTCTTGCTACAATTTTAGAGATTTTATACTAAATTCATGCTCAAAATGTGTCAATTTAAAAAGGCCAGGGGCACCTGGGTGGCTCAGTTGGTTAAGCATCCAACTTTGGCTCAGGTCATGATCTCACTGTTCTTGAGTTCGAGCCTTGCATCAGGCTCTGTGTTGACAGCTCAGAGCTTAGAACCTGTTTCTGAATCTGTGTCTCCTTCCCTCTCTGCCCCTCCCCTGCTCACACTCTGTCTCTCTCTCTCTCTCCCAAAAATAAATAAACATTAAAAAAAAAACCTTTAAAATGCCAAATTTTGGGGGTGGCTGGGGGCTCAGTTGGTTAAGCATTTGACTTCAGCTCAGGTAATGATCTCAGGGTTCATGAGTTCGAGCCCTACATGGGGCTCTGTGCTGACTGTGCAGAGTCTGCTTGGAATTCTCTGTCTCTATCCTTCTCTCCCTACCTCTCCCTGTTCATGTTTTCTCTATCAAAATAAATAAATAAACTTTAAAAATATGCCACATTTTACAATTAGTTGCAAAAGAATAAAGATAAAAGTATTTTAAAACATCGAGTGTTAGTGCATATCTTTGAAATTAAAAGTTGTCATCTTCAACTCAGTGAAATCATCAAGAAACATTATAGGAGCTCCTGGGTGGCTCATTTGGTTAAGCATGCCATTCTGGATTTTGGCTCAGGTCATAATCTCAGGGTTCCTGATTTTGAGCCTTGTATTCTGCTCTCCGCTGTCAGTGCAGAACTGGCTTCTGATCCTCTATCTCACTTACCCCACTCAGGCACTCTCTCAAAAATAAATAAACATTTCAAAAACAAAAACAAAAAACAAAAAAAGACTATGCTGAAAGTTACAGACCGCCTGATGGTATTCCAGCCCTGCAATTCATATGTTGAAACCATAATCCCTAATGAGATGGTATTAGTAGGTGAGTCTTTGGTAGGTAATTAGGGTTAGATTAAGTCATATGAGTGTCTTCTTGATGGGATTAATGCCTTTATTAAAAAAAAAAAAAAAGAGGATGAGAAAAATTTTCCTCTTTCCACTAGGTGATGGTACAATAAAAGGCATCCCTCTGCAAACCAGGAAGAGAGGCTCTCACAAGGAACCAGTCTGGTAGTTTGATCTTAGATATCTTAGCCTCCAGAGCTATGAGGGGAGAAAAAAATTTTGTTTAAGCCACCCAGTCTAGTGTATGCTGTTATACCAGCCAAAATGATGAAGACACAAATTACCATTTTTTCCTCTACCAATACAAGAAGAATGTGTGAAAATATACTCTACCGACAAGGCCTTTGGGGATCAGGCCATGTTACACATTTCTGTTGAGAATGAAAAGGGAGACAAGCCCAGGCAGGGAGATTTTGCAATATCTTCCAAAAGTTGCATACATTACGCCATGTGATCCACAAATGTTACCTCTGGGTCTCTGTCCCAAGAAATCCTGGCAAATATACAAAGGTAGATGTTCATGGACATCTTGTTTTGTAGACTCAACTTTATTTTTTTTAATTTTTTTTTCTAAAGTTTATTTATTTTTGACAGAGAGAGAGGCAGAGAATGAGCAGGGGAGAGGCAGAGAGAGATGGAAACACAGACTCGGAAGCAGGCTCCAGGCTCTGAGTTGTCAGCACAGAGCCTGACGTGGGGCTCGAACTCACAGACCGTGAGATCATGACCTGAGCTGAAGTCTGATGCTCAACCAACTGAGCCACCCAGGCGCCCCAAGTAGACTCAACTTTAAAAACCATGTAAATTTTTATAATTATAGAAGTTAAATATGAAAGCAATCTCCTAAAATGAAATCTCTAAAAAAGAAAAATAATCTCTGTAATTAACTGACGGAATAATCACATGGAGATAGAAAATATCATGATATCAAGATATAGTAATTTGGTTGCATATCTCTTGTGGTATATACCATAAGAAAGAACTCCATAAAAATATTAAATTGTTTTTAGTAACAATATTGTGAGTAGTAATATTGATATTGACATTGAGTCTTTATTCTTATATTTTGGGATATAGCAAATGAATATGTGTGTTAGTGTACCTATTGTAAAAACGTATTTTGTCAAATAACCAAATTCTTTAATTTTACAACCTGGACAACTTCATCTATCCAATAGTAACAGGTGTTTAAGCTGTAGGGCATTTCTTATTCCTCAGATTTCAGGAATGTAAACCCTGGTATCTCTTCATATAAAACTAAAAACAAAACAAAACAAAAACAAACAAACAAAAAAAAAACACTTGCCTGGTTTTACTCTTTCTTGTTTGTTTGTTTGTTTTGTTTTATACATTTTGAATCAGGAAGAAGAATTAGCATGAATTTCAGATTGCTATATGAATAGTTGTCAAAACCGCCTAAAATTCAAAATCTCTAAATGAATAACTCTTAGACTTATAACTTATTACATTGTATGTTGAAGGCCAAACCAGCTAATATATTAGATTGTTAAATCAAGAAAACAAGGCGTCTAGACAAGGTGGCTTTACTGTCATGGCAGCCTACCTAAACAAACCAAAATCTAAGTCTGTATACAGATGTCTCAATGTTATGGAATCAAAACCCTAAGGATAACCAATCAAAAATAAAGCTAGGCTTTAAACTATAGTCAATTAAATTTTCTTTCTTTGCTTTGCATTTTCTCTCTATAACTATAACATTTACAAGTAATGGAGAATTTTGCTTATATCTGCCAACAGTAGATTGCACAAATGAGAAACCCTGGAGACAAAAAATTTCCAGCCTTTGCTATATGTACTTAACTAACACATTTGGATTCGTGATTCATCCATAGGTGATGGAAGGTGCGTTAAGGTTCTTTCTTTCTTTCTTTCTTTTTTTAAGGGTTATTTCTATGCAGTAAAAAATGTCAGATGAAAAATGGTATCAATGACTGAAATTTCACATCTTCTAGAAAATTGCTTATATAACAATGTCATTTTAAGCAGTAAAAATCCTCCAAAATCACTGGAAAATTATCATTTCTTAGACAGCATTTATGTATTCCAGGTTCACTGTGAACATTTGAGGGAGCAGTTTTTCATTTTACTAGTTATTTTTTTATAAATCTAACTCAATTTTCAAAACTAGTATTCATCTAGTTTTGAAAATTAGATGAATATTAACTACTAAAGTATTTTTATTTGTAGTATTATGATTAAATGTTTTTCTATTTTTTTTGCCTCAACCAGTTATTATGTAGCACTCTAAATATTAATACTAATATTAATGAATACTTAAACATTTTTATTTCAACATATGGATTTATAAAAGAATGTGTCCTTGCTGCTTTGTTAATCTGTAGTTTTCAGTCCCTAGAACCCAATAGCAACTTTCCTATAAATAATAACTCAAGTATACTTTATATACATACAGGGATATATCCACTATTCTTTTGAGTAACCTGAGAGACTAATAAGTCATGAAAAATAAACTCAACATGATATCCTTGATTGAAACCTTTTTCCATAAAGGACTTTATTGGGACAATCAGCAAAGCCGGATGAGGTTTGAGTATTTGATAGTAATTTATTTATCAATGTTATTTTTCATTATTTTGGCTGACCATAGGTCAGCAACATATCCTCATATATCCTCAACATATCCTCTTGAGCCTCAAATGGCTCAAAAAATAAAAAGTTACCTCTAAAATTCATGGAACTATTCCATAGACTTGAAGTTATTTCAAACTACAGAGAAAAATACACAAACACATTAACCTGAGAATATAGAGTTAATTTTAAAAACAAAGTATCATCTCCTTATATATATATTATATATATTATATATTTTACATATTATTTCTATAATTTATGTTTACATATAAATTATAAAAATCTGTAGTAAACAAAACTTACTTATCCTTAAATTAATTATTTACATGGATAAATCAATTACATTCTTCTACAAGTACACTTTTAAATGCCTACAAAATATTTTATTCTTATTTAAAAGGCATTTATAATTATCTTTAAAAATAATTCACCTGCATTACTCCATTTAATCTCATCAGAAGTGAATAAAATCAATTTAGATGGCTATATCACAGTGAATGGTAAAATAATACCAGAAAGTGTCTCACTATGCGGCACTCACTATTTTAGATACCATACAAAAGTATCGCATTATCATTAGTGCCCTAAAAGAGTTATTAATCCCTACTTCGCAAATGAGGAAGTCCCAAAACAGTAAATAGAGGATCTCTGACTTCTCTAACAGGCCAATATCCTTTAAATTGGACCATATATGGTTTTAGAAACAGAAAAGGGTGGGGAATATTTCCTGACATCTGCCAATTTCTTGTTCTTTTTAGTTCATATTTGAATCGGTTGAGTAAATTGAGAAAGATTATTGGTAATCCATCAACATCTACTCAGCATTCTTTCACGTCCATTATATTTCTTTTAAATAATCTTATTCTTATTACAAGAATTATAGTTAGATTAATAAATTAATACAGAATTTAAATTAGTTGAGGATAAGAAAATACTGTGCCCATCTTAGAATATATTTGTTTATTTAGCAGGTCAAATTATTCAGTAATAAGGAAAATGGAATACTAATATCAATAGCTTTTATTTATTGTGATTTTGTCTGTCAAACATAACATTTTTTTCCCACTACAATCTTATGTGAAACATCTCATTTTAATCCCCTTTAGGAGATTTGTCTCCCCTTTAGGAGAGTTTGATATAAATGTGAGTATTAAATATTTTAACCCTTGGGGCACCTGGGTGGCTCAGCTGGATAAGCGTCTGACTTCAGCTCAGGTCATGATCTCGTGGTTTGTGAGTTCAAGCCCCGTGTTGGGCTGTGCTGACAGCTCAGAGCCTGGAGCCTGCCTTGGATTCTGTATCTACCCATCTGTCTGTCCCTCCCATGCTCATGCTCTGTCTCTCAATAATAAATAAGTGTTAAAGAAAACATTTAAAAAAATAAATATTTTAATCCTAAATGGAAGAAATTTTCATTGTTTAAGAAATATTTTATTGAAAATCATCATACACACTCAGAAAAGAGAAAGTGTCATTCCCTCACTTTGCAATAGAAGATTACACTTCCTGACTATCACAGAGGCTTGCACTTAGGAGTTGAAATGATAGATAATGGTGCCTCTCAGAAAAGCACCATTTTCTGGACTCAACAGTGCCTACCGGGATAGCAATACCTACTGATACTAGTGATCGCCCTTAAGTGCAAGAAGAGCGAGAGAAGAATCGGAACGTTAGGTACAGCCTTGTAACTGGCGCTCTTCATGAACATGTATGAGACATCTGTTAATCACTCCCCCAAATTTTTGGGAATATTCCAACCTGGACATTTCCCTGTACTCCAGACGTGTACCTTCATCTGCCTACTTGCTATGTCCACTTGGAGTTTTTATAGTTATCTGAACCTAACTTGTGCAAAATAAGGCATCTGAGGTTCCTATCCAAACTTCATGGCTCTGTATCTCTCACACTGCACATCCAATCCATAGGAACTCCTGAATTCAACATGTATCCAGAGCCTGGCCACTTGTCACCACCTTGTCCAAGTTCTCCTCTTCTTTCCCTAGAGTACTAGACTAAGTTGCTTCTTAACTGGTCTTCGTGCATATACGCTTACCTCATCTATTCTCAAAAGAGAGATCATTTTGTTTCCTTTTTAATGTTTATTTATTTTCTGAGAGAAAGACAGCATGAGTGAGGGAAGGCTAGAGAGAGAAAGAGAGAGAGAATCCCAAGCAGGCCCAGCACCGAGCCCCATGTGAGGCTCAAACTCCCAAAGTGAGAAATCATGACTTGAGCCAAAAAATCGAGTTGGACGCTGAACCAACTGAGTCACCCAGGCACCTGGAGATCCTTTTCAAGTTAAATTTGAATGTATCACTTCTTTGCTGCCATCCTCCAATGGCTCTTTTATTCAGTGAAAAATTATAGTTGTTATAATGATCTACAAAGCATTATTTGCTCCGCTCTGCCAACACATTACTTCTGATTTCCTGTCGTCTACTTTTTCCCTCTCTTTGCTCTGAATAGGTAAGCCTTCGTATGACTATTTTTAAAAACTGCTTTTTGCCCTTTCTCTCATATTCCCTACTCCTTCAGCCCATTCTAATGTTGTAGCACTTATGACTTTATAACACACTGTGCAAATTAATCATTATCTATCTCCCCTCACTAATATGCTTGTTCACAAGGGAAGTATGTCTTACCATGAAGTTTTACCATTTTTAACTTATATATCTAATTCTTGCACTTAATAAATATCTGTTGAATGAATGAGTGGATAACTAGAGTAAAAAGAACTGGTCATACAGCATGAGTGGGATCCTAAAGTGTTTCCAAAAATTTTCAGTAAGGAAATAATCAACCAGACTTTTCTCTCACTTTGCTTTAATTTACCACACAGAGCAAACTGTACATTTGGGTTAAGGAATTTCCAGTTCAAGATGACCGTGTGAGAAGATCATGAAGTCATCTCCTTCCACACGGAGTCTGTAGCTATCTATAGCTACATACAGAATAGTTTGCGCTTTAAAAAGCCTGAAGACTGGTTGAGTGACTACAACACATTGAATAAATGAAAAGAAAACCATGCCAAAGTGGGTAGGAGGGGTGGGGACACAATCTTGCCCAAACCTTGGGTCCAACAACTGGCAAGGTAACTCAAAGCCAAAAGTTTCACCCTGAGGAACAAACAGGTTGAATCACACATCAGGCATCTCAAAACATCTAACTTTGAGCCCCCAAAACATCTAACTTTGAAAAACAATGGGGCTTACATCCTTAGACCCACCAGACTGTAGCAATCTAAGAAACTGTTCTTAAAAGAGTTCACATGCTCCAACTCATCCACCCCAGGGTCCAGCTCGGAGGTAGCCAATCATGCCCAGACATGAAGTGAAGGAAGCTCACCCGCTTATATTAAAGCATTGGCCTGAGTAGCAGACAGACATCTAACTTAACACACATATCTCAGCCTGCCGGAACAATCTCCTGGGATGAAGATTGGCAGGCACCAACTGCTGTCTCTTTGCCATGCTCCAGAGAACCAGTAGCTCGTGGAGGGGGAGCTTTTACACACATTTGGTGCCCTGACTTCCGTGGCAACATCTGGAAGACTCCACTTGATCACCTGGTTCCAAAGGCCAGGGGAACTTGCATTCATGGTCTCAAGAGGCCGTGATAATCCATGTCACCCAGGAAGGAGGCTAGACCACTGTCTCCACCCCAAGTTTTACAACTGCTGCCAGGGGACACCTCTATATCACCTAGGTCTGATGGCTAGTGGGGCTTATGTTTGTGGGTCCCACAGCCCTGTAACAATAGAGAAAGAATTCATAAACAGCTACCACCCTCAGAGCACAACAAGAGGCAAGAGACTCAGGTGCTCAGCCTTTCTGTAAAACAGGGTGATTACCTAATCATCATTAGCCTGAAGGGCAGGCTTCTAATTAAACATGCGGACTGTAATCCTTTCCAGAGAACCTGGAAGGTGGGCATTAGCCACATGCTCACTCTCTGCCATGTTCGATTGTGCCAGTGTCTCCAGGAGGGAGATTTACATACCTCCAGCGGCAGCTGTCGCCCAGTGGACATCCCTTGATCACCTGGAACTGGTAGCCAGGGAGGCTTGCACCGCTGGGTCTCCCATGACTCTGACAATCCCAGGGAGAATTCTTTGTATGCTATCACCCCGCCCACCCCCCCCGCCCCGCCCAGGGCATTGTGTACCCAGTAGACTGGCATGCTCCCAAGTATTTCTGTGAAAGCGGACTCTTCACTTGTCCTAGAGCTTTGGCCTGATGGCTAAGTTTCAGGATTGGCACACATTTAGTGGCCCACAGAGCGGCTCTTAAGGAAACATAGGCTAAAGATGATACCTCAGCACTCTCCCTCTGCCTTGCTCCTGCTCACCAATATTCCCTAGAAAGGATTACAGCATATATTCATCTAAAGCCTAGATTTCTGTAACTGTCACCCAGGCATGCACCTCCAGATTGCCTGGCTTTGGAGACCAGTGGACTTCTGCTTGCACTGCCTGTATATATTTGCATACTTTTAGAAGCTGATGCCTCAGGGTCTGGCTTCTAGTCAACTTGAATCTAGGTGCTAATTAAGATTTCTCCCCTTAGATCACTAACGGATCTCGACATACTCTCAACAGTGGGGGCATACCAAGAAGAAATAAGGCAGTTTAGGCAAAAAGTAAGATTTGAAAGAAAACCAAATGCTAGGGCAGGGTTGAATGAAAAAGGGCATCACCTTGTAAATAAAAGAGATCAAGAGTACACCGGTCTTTTTTTTTTTTTTTTTTTTTTTTTTTTTAATTTTTCTTTTTAACATTTATTTATTTTTGAGACAGAGAGAGAGCATGAACAGGGGAGGGTCAGAGAAAGAGGGAGACACAGAAGCTGAAACAGGCTCCAGGCTCTGAGCTATCAGCGCAGAGCCGACGCGGGGCTCGAACCCACGGACTGTGAGATCATGACCTGAGCCGAAGTCGGAAGCCCAACCGACTGAGCCACCCAGGCGTCCCAAGAGTACACCGGTCTTAATGAGCACTGACTAATGTGCAGAATTGCTGAATCATGTGTATGGTACACAAGAAACTAATATAACACTGTAGATGAATTATACTTCGATAAAAAAATAGAACTACCAGGGCTCCTGGGTGGCTCAATTGGTTAAGCATCCAACTTTGGCTCAAGTCATGATCTCCTGGTTCGTAGGTTCAAGCCCCTCATCGGGCTCTGTACTGACAGCTTGGAGCCTGGAGCCTGCTTCAGAATCTCTGTCTCCCTCTCTCTCTGCCCCTCCCCTGCTGTGCTCTCTCTCTCTCCCTCTCTCTCTCTCTCTCTCTCTCTCAAAAATAAATAAACACAAAAAAATAGAACTACCAAATGATCCAATAATTCTGCTTCTGGGTATTTACTCAAAGTAAATAAAAACACTAATTAGAAAAGATATGTACCCCCATATATACTGCAGCACTATTTACAACAGCCATGATATGTAAACAACCTTAGCATCCACCAATGGATAAACAGATAAAGAAATTACAGTGTTTTTGTATGTGTGTGCATACATGTATACATACATACATACACACATGTATATGTGTATGAATGCATGCATGTATGCATACACATGGTATACATACATACACGTGGTACATATGCACACAGTTCATATATACTGGTACATATACATACGCATGATATATATGTGTATATATACACACATATATGCACACATGATATATACACACACACACACTGGAATATTATTCAGCCACTAAAAAAGAATAAATCTTGCTATTTGCAGCCACATGAATACACATTGAGGGCATTATGGTAAGTGAAATAAATCAGACAGAGAAAGGCAAATACTGTATGGCCTGTCTTATATGTGGAGTCCAAAAACACAAGAATCAAGCTTGTAGATACAGAGAATAGATTGGGGGTTGGGTGGTTGCCAGAGATAGGGGGTGGGGATGAGAGAAATTAGTAAAGTATGAGTTCTTTTTTTTTTTTTAAGTTTATTTCTTTTGAGAGAGTGGGCATGTGTGCACATACACAAGCAGGTAAGGGGCAGAAAGAGAAAAAGAGGAGAATCTCAAGCAGTTTCCATGTGCAGCGTGAAGCCCGATGTGGGAACTTTATCTCATGATTGTGAGATTGTGACCTGAGTGGAAATCAAGAGTAGGTTACTTAACTGACAGAACCACCCAGGCATCCCTAAACTGTGTGTTCTCATTTGAATATATATGTATTTAATTTCCTGTTTGTATTTTTTAATGCAAGCTTGTCATTAGAACCTCAGAGACCTATGCTCTTCCTTTTTTTTTTTTTTTTTTTAACGTTTATTTATTTTTGAGACAGAGAGAGACAGAGCATGAACGGGGGAGGGTCACAGAGAGAGGGAGACACAGAATCTGAAACAGGCTCCAGGCTCTGAGCTGTCAGCACAGAGCCCGACGTGGGGCCCGAACCCACAAACCGTGAGATCATGACCTGAGCCGAAGTCGGACGCTTAACCACCAAGCCACCCAGGTGCCCCGACCTATGCTCTTCCTTAAAGATAAATTGGACACTTTGGGTGGAACCATTATATTTCTCATATCCTATTTTCAATATGCATAATATATTATAGATTTTTTTCTAAACAAGTAACATCATCTTAGGGCATCTGGGTGGCTCAGTGGGTTAGGCATCCGACCCTTCATTTAGGCTCAGGTTGTGATCTCACAGTTCATGAGTTCAAGCCTCACACTGGGCTTTCCCTTACAGCTCGGGTTTGTCTGCCTGAAATTCTCCCTCTCTCACTCTCTCTCTGCACCCCCAACTCACGTTCTCTCTCTCTCTCTCTCTCAATAAATAAACTTTAAATATATATACATATATGTATATATATATACGTATATATATATCCACATATATATGGCATCATCTTAGATAATATTAGCATAAGTTTGTGGTTTAATTTACATTATGTTGAATGCTAATTAACTTTATATGTGGATTAAAGGAGAATAGGAAGATCTTTATTGTAACAATGTATAAATAAGCTCACGATTTATATCTTCTAAGGCACAATAAGAGAACTATACAAGACTGTCTGTAAACTACATTACCTTTAAGTGTCGAAAAGAGGTCATATTTATCTTTCTATAGCCAATATCTGGCATGGTATTTATGCATAGCTAATATTTGAGGGATATAGGAGGAAATATGTTGAACCAGCATGGTTTACAATAATGAGTTAAAACTAACTTGGCTATATAAATTGGCATATAGAAAAAAAAAGTAATCTCAAATTTTATTAATTTTTCCTTTTGGAATTGTTCAATAATGGCTCAGCTGCTACATATATATGTATTTATTTACTCTTAGCATGGTTTATGATAGCCCTGATTTTTTTCTAATTCTTAATTTTTTTGCATTTTAATATTTTTCTCACTTTTTATCTAAATTCAAATTACTTAACATACAGTATAATATTATTTTCAGGTGTACAATGCATCAATACAACAATTCCATGTATCACACAATGCTCATCAAAACAAACACACTCCTTAATCTTCATCACTTACTTAACCCATCCCCCCACCAGTTTTCCTTCCGGTAACCATCAGTTTATTCTCTATAGTTAAGAGTCTGTTTCTTGGTTTGCCTCTCTCTCTTTTTTCTTTCTCTTTAATAATTTTATTTCTTAAATTCCACATTTGACTGAAATCATATGGTATTTGTCTTTATCTGACTGACTTATTTCACTTAACATAATGCTCTTTAGCTCCATCTATGTCATTGCAAATGGAAAGATTTCATTCTTTTTTTATAGGTAAATAATACTCCTTTATATATCTATCTACATATTTCTATGTATAGATAGATAGATACATAGATAGATAGATAGATAGATAGATGACAGATGGATAGACAGATAAATAGATAGATATACCACATCTTCTATACCCATTCATTAGTGGATATTTGGCCTGTTTCCATAATTTGGGTATTGTAAATGTTTCTGTAAACATCAAGGTGTATGTATCCCTTTGAATTTGTATTTTTTGTATAGTTTGAGTAAATTCCCAGTAGGGTGAGTGATGAATTGTAGGGTAGTTCTATTTTTAACTTTTAGAGGAAACTCCACACTGCTTTCTATAGTGGCTGAACCAGTTTGCACATTTTCACCCATATGCAAGAGGTTTCTAATTTCTCCACATCCTCCCCAACACTTGTTTCTGGTGTTGTTGATTTTAACCAGGTGTGAGGTTATATTTCATTATGGTTTTGATTTGCATTTCCCTGATGATAAGTGATGTTGAGCATCTTTTCATATATCTGTTGGCCATATGTATGTCTTCTGTGGTAAAATGTCTGTTAATGTTATCTGTCCATTTAAAAAAAAAATTAACGTTTATTTATTATTGAGAGACAGAGAGAGACAGAGCATGAACAGGTGAGGGTTAGAGAAGGAGACACAGAATCGAAAGCAGGGTCCAGTGTCTGAGCTGTCAGCACAGAGCCCAATGTGGGGCTTGAACTCACAGACTGCAAGATCATGACCTGAGCCGAAGTCAGAGGCTTAACTCAGTTGAGCCACCCAGGTGCCCCTGAAGTATTCCCAATAGTTTATTTTTATTTTTGCCTTTGTTTCCCTTGCCTCAGGAGACCTATCTAAAAAAAAAAAAATGTGCTACACTACCTTTCTCAGATGTCGATGTCAGAGAAATTACTGTCTGTGCTTTCTTCAAGGACTTTTATGGTTCCACGTCTCACAATTTGGTCTTTAATCCATCTTGAGTCATTTTTATGCATGATGGAAAAGAGTGGCCCAGCTTTCCCAACACCATTTGTCTTTTTCCCATTAGATAGTCTTTCTTGCTTTGTCAAATATTAATTGACCATATAATTGTGGGTTCATTTCTGGGTTTTATATTCTGTTCCATTGTATTTTTTTCAATTCTGTTCCATGTGTATTTTTGTGTCAGCACCATACTGTTTTGATTATCACAACTTTGTGAGATAACTTGAAGTCCAGAATTGTGATTCCTCCAGCTTTGCATTTCTTTTTCAAGATTGCTTTGACCATTTGGGGTCTTTTGCAGTTCCATACACATTTTAGAATTGTTCATTCTAGAACTGTGAAAATGCTTTTGGTATTTTGATAGGGATTGCATTCAATGTGTAGATTGCTTTGGGTAGTATAGACATTTTAACAATGTTCTTCCAAATCGTGATCCTGGAATGTCTTTTCATTTCTTTGTGTGTGTCTTCTTCAATTTCTTTCAGCAGTGTTTTATAGATTTCAGGTCTTTCACCTCTTCGGTTAGGTTTGTTCCCAGTTAGCTTATTTTCAGTGCAACTGTAAATGGGAATGATTCCTTAATTTTTCTTTCTGCTGCTTTGTTACTTGTGTACACAAATGCAACAGATTTCAGAACATTGATTTTGTATCCTGTGACTTTACAGGATTCATTTATCACTTCTATCAGTTTTTGGTAGAGTTTTCATCGTTCTATATAGTATATCTTGTCACTTGCAAATAGTGAAAGTTTTACTTCTTTCCTGCCAGCCTGGATGCCTTTTATTTCTTTTTGTTGTATGATTGCTATGGTTAAGACTTCCAGTATGATGCTAAATAAAAGTGGTGAGACTGGAAATCCCTGTCTGGTTTCTGATGATGGAGGAAAAGCTCTCATTTTTTCCCCATTTAGGATAATGTTAGCTGTGAGTTTTTTATAGATGGCCTTTATTATGTTGATTTATGTTCCCTCTAAACCTACTTTTTTGAAAGGTTTAATCATGAATGGATCTTGCATTTATCATGTTTTTTTTTTCTTCTTCATCTATTGAGATAATCATATGGTCCTTAACTTTTCTCTTGTTATTGTGATGTGTTACATTGATTGATTTGTAAATATTAAACCACTCTTACAACCCAGGAATAAATCCCACTTGATCATGGTGAATGATTTTTTTTTATGTGTTGTTGGATTTGGTTTGCTAGTATTTTGTTGAGGATTTTTGCATGTGTGTTTATCAGAGATATTGGCCCATGATTTTCTTTTCTTGTGGTATCTTTATCTAGTTTTGGGATCAGAGTAATTCTGGCCTCATAAGAATGAATTTGGAAGTTTTCCTTCCATTTGTATGTTTTTTTTTTGTTTTTTTTTTTTTTTGTTTTTTATGAGAAGAATAAGTATTAACTCTTCTTTAAATGTGTGGTAGGATTCACCTATAAAGCCATCTGCTTCTGGACTTTTGTTTATTTAGTTTATTAATTGCTGAGTGAGTTTTTTTGCTGATTATAGGTCTGTTCAAGATTTCTGTTTCTTGTTTCAGTTTTGGTAATTTATATATTTCTAGGAATTTATCTCTCCCAAGATGTCCAATTTGTTGGCAAACAGTTTTTCATAACATTCTCTTATAATTGTTTACATCTATGGTGCTGGTTGTTATTTCTCCTATTTTATTTGTGATTTTATTTATTTGGTACTTTCTCTTTTCTTTTTGATAAGTCTTGCTAAAGGTTTGTCAATTTTATTGACTTTTTCAAGGAACAAGCTCCTGGTTTCATTGATCTGTACTATTGCTTTTGGTTTTTGTTTGTATATCATTTATTTCTGCTCTAATCTTTATTATTTACTTTCTTCTGCTGGCTTTAGGATTTATTTGTTGTTCTTCTCTCTCCCTTAGATGTAAAATTAGGTTCTTTGAGATTTGTCTTGCTTCTTGTAGTGGACCGATATTGCTATTTATTTCCATCTTAGAACGGGTTTTGCAGCATCCCAAAAGTTTTGGACGTTTTTTTTGTTTTTGTTTTTTCATTGCCATTTGTTTCCACATACTCTTTTCCCTTTATTTCCTGGGTGACCCATTCATTGTTTAGTGGCATGATATTTAATCTCCATGTATTTGTGGTCTTTCCAGATGTTTTCTTGTGGTTGACTTCTAGTTTCATAGCATTGTAGTCAGAAAAAGATGAATGATAAGACTTCAATCTTCTTAAATTTTTTGAGGCCTATTTTGTGGCCCAGGATATAATCTATTCTGAAGAATATTCCATGTGCACTTGACAAGAATGTATATGCTGCTATTTTAGGATGGAATGTTCTGAATATATCCATTAAGTCCATCTGGTCTAGTGTTTCATTCAAAGCTATTGTTTCCTTGTTGATTTTCTGTGTTGATAATCTGTCTATTGATGTAAGTAGGGTGTTAAAGTCCCCTAATGTTATTGTATTATTATCCATTAGTTCCTTTCTGTTTGTTATTGTTTTACATATTTGAGTCCCTCCATGTTGGGTGTGTAAATATTTACAATTATTATCTCTTCTTACTGGATTGTACTCATTATTATTATATAATACCCTCTGTGTCTCTGGTTAGAGTATTTGTTTTAAAGTCTAGTTTGTCCAATATAAGCATTGCTACTCCAGCTTTCTTCTGACATCCATTTGCATGATGTCTCTCCATCCCCTTTCAATTAAAAACCTTTTAGGTCTAAAATAATTCTCTTGTAGGCAGCATATAAATGGGTATTAATTTTTTATCCATTATGACAGCCTATGTCTTTTGGAGTATTGGGCCATTTACAAAGTAATCATTGATATGTACTTATTGCCATTTTGTTACTTGTTTTGTGATTATTTCTGGATATTTTCTCTGATCCTTTGACTTTCTTTCATGTTTTGCTGATTTTCCTTAGAGATATATTTGGGTTTATTTCTTTTTAGTCTTTGCATGTAACTAGCAGTTTTTGATGCATGATTACATTAGGTTCGTATATAACTCCTTCTGCATATAGCAGTCTATATTAAGTTGATGAGAGTTTAAGTTTGAACGTATTCTTTTCCCCTCTACCCTCCACTTTGAGTATATGTTATTATATTTTATATCTTTTTTTTTTGTGAGCTCCTTGACTGAAATTTTACAGAAATATTTATTTTTAGTGCTTTTGTGTTTCTTACCTTTATATGCTCACTTCTGGTCTCTCCTTTTTATTCAAAGTTACCCCTTTAATATTTCTTGCAGTGTTGATTTAGTGGTCACAAACTCCTTTAGTTTTTATTTGTCTGTGAAATTCTTTCTCTCTTCTATTCTGATGATAGCCTTGCTGGATAGAGGATTCTGGGCTACAGATTTTTCCCATTCAGCACTTTGAAGATATCATACCATTCCCTTATGGCTTACAAAGTTTCTGTTGGAAAATCTCCTGCTAACTTTATGGATTTTTTTTGTAAGTTAGGGACTTCTTTGGCCTTGCCGTTTTTAAGATTTTTCCTTTATCACTACATTTTGCTAATTTAATTACAATGTGTCTTGGGGTGGGTCTACTTCTGTTGATTTTGATGAGAGTTCTCTGTGCCTCCTGGATCTAGATATCTGCTTCCTTCACCAGAATAGGAAAGTCCTCAGCTATTATTTCTTCAAATACATTTCTGTCCCCCTTTTCGTTCTCTTCTTCGGGACACCTATGATATGAATGTTCTTATGTTTGATGGACTCACTGAGTTCCCTAAGTCTGTTCTCGTTTTTCATAATTCTTTCTTTCTTTTTTCAACCTCATTGCTTTCCATTGTTTTGTCTTCTAGATCATTAATTCATTCTTCCACTTCTCCCATCCTGCTGTTCATGGCATTAAGCATATTTCTAATCTTGTTTATCACACTATGACACTCTTCATCTCTGATTATTTTTTATCTCTTATCTCTGTGGTAAGGGTCTCACTGGTGTCTTCGTTTTTTTCCCTCAAGTCCAGAGAATATTTTTTATGATAAGTGCTTTAAATTCTTCATCAGGCATGTTACTTATATCATTTTCACTTTGTTCTCTGGCCATGGCATTATCTTGTTCTTTCATTTGGGATAAATTCCTCTTCTCATTTTGTCTAAGTCTCTGGCTTCTTCTCTGTGTTAGAAAATCCAGTTATGTCTCCTGCTCCAATGGCCTTATGAAGAAGAGGTCATGTAATGTTTGGGAGCTGGTGCTTCAGGGAGTGTCCCTAGAGTGTGTTCTGCTGTTGTTTCAGGATACCCTCTTAGGTATTGCTTATTAAAAAAAATCAAAACAAAACAAACAAACAACAACAATAAAAAACCCCACATAATTCAAGATATCCTGACTGTCCAAAGATTAAGTGAAACGTGTCATGCACAGAAGATATTTACGGCAGTGAAACTACTCTGTATGATCCTATAATGGTAGATGCATGCCATTATACATTTGTTTAAACCTATAGAATGCATAACACCAAGAATGAACCCTAAGGTAAACTATAGACATTTGGATGATAATGTCCTGTCAATGTATGTTTATCATTTGTAACAAATGTATCACTCTGGTGAGGGATATTGACAATGGGGGAGGCCATGCATGTGTGAAAGAAGGAGTTATATGGGAAATATCTGTACCTTCTCCTCAATTCTGCTGTGAAACCTAAAACTGCTCTAAAATATCATTTTTAAATGAAAATTAAAAGAAAAATGGTGAACCACACATGAATTTCTACAACATAAATTTCTAAGAACACAGGTTTTTATTTTTCATACTACCAAAAATAATTTGAGCTATAGGCTCTATTATGAAATATGAAGAAGAATAAAAGTAAAATTATGAAAATTTAATCTGCTCTAAACTTGGTACATTTTGAAACCTATATTATACATTGAAAATTAGAGTAATCGGATTACCTCCCTGTAACCACTACCACAGTTTAACCTGTTTCTGGTGAGATGGTAGTTTTTATTTTCCTCCCATTTCAATTAGCAATGGGAGACAAATTCATCTAATCTCTTTGGAATCTTATTTTTATAGTATCAAGTCTGAGACTCTAGTAGTTCTCACTTTTTTTTTTTAATTTCCTGATACATGCCTTATCATTGCTTTTCATCACTACTGAGATTCTTTATGGCTATTTGGGGTTCTCCCTAGGATATTTCTTTTTTAAGCAGTACAGAATCTGCTAGTCAATGTTCTCTTTAATTTGCAACCTCTGAGATATTCACAAAAACTTCTAATTAAAAGCAGTTGAAATAGTCTGAATCACAGATGCAGCTGGATGGAGCTGAGTAGGAGTGTAGCACAGATAATCGTTTGCTAATGTCTTAATTTACTCTTAATGGACCAAGTGAAATCTTTTGTTTAATTTACATTTGTTTTTCTTTTTAATTATTTGTCATTCCAAATTTTTCTCTTTTTACAACTAAACCTTGTACAGTTATGTAAAAGATTACATGTTATTTAATGTTACTACATTCTTGGATTCCATAATAATGAACTATTTTAATAAATACAGTTTGGGTGGGGTCTTCAAAGATCTGAATCATTGTTATAAAAGCAGTAATAATGGTAAACCTTATAAAAATATTACAGAAAATTAGCTCTCAAAAGTAGACTTATTCAGTTATCACATAATTATCCCCTATTAATAGAAAATAACAACATTATAATTGAAATAAAAATCTGTATTCCTCTAAGCCTTCTTTTCCAGGTTAATATGAAAGTGCATGAGATTTTCATTCCCAGCAACAATTTTAAGTAACAGTTAAATTTGTATTATGGACTATAATGTATATAACACATTTATAAGAGGATTATTCATTATGTTGGCTAGATATGTATTTTTTTAATATGAGTAAGGTTATATTTTACATTTTTCTTGATATCACATGAATTCACATGTCACTTTACTGTTCGTAAGTCCTACTTGCTGAATTTATCTGTCTTATTGTATGTAGCTTTCTCTAATATCTATTTGCGGTACCTTCCTAAGAGAGAATAAATGGACTCAAAACTATTTTACCCATGTATCCAATTTCACCTTGAGCATCTATACTGAGAATGTTTCCAATAAAAAAATAGGAAGGCTAAGTGGTTACCCAAATACGTCAAGTGCTAAAACCATATCAGTCTTGAATTCATCATTATCATGAGTTTGGTCCTAAGTCCTGATGATTTCAGGTCTCGATTTCTTCAGGATCACAGACTGGAATGAAAACAAAGAAGCTTATTCATATTCACAAAATGCACAACACACCAACGTACCAAATGTATAATCTAGGATGTCAACCTGTCAACTTAAAGTATTTCAAAAGTAAATAAAAAACCAAATTGCCTATGTGCCTGTCATACACATTTTCTCTCTTTGAGTAAGTGACATGCTAAATGCAATTACTAAATGCTCTTAATTACGCATGGCATTAGCAAAAGGAGATACAGATATTGTTAAAGGTATGGCTCTGGGTTACTTACAATTCATGATTTAAACAACTCAATTCTTGATCAATGTCATATTTGAGAAGCACATTTCAACAAGAAACAAATAACTTTAAAACAATTCAAAACGCTTTTCCGATCACTATACTGAGAAAAATACAGATCATAACAGTATTTCTTAAAGCCTCCTCGGCCTTCCCTCCCCTCTCCTCAGCAAGATTCCTGCTAAACAAATAAACGAACAAAGAAACTCTGCTCAGACTTTTCAGACTCTAAAATAATTGGAAGATCAGAACTTAAGTATTACCTGGGAACAGAATTCCTTCAGATATAGTTTTTGTTCTGCTTTCACTGCTTTTTATCATTAATTTGATGATACTGGTGTTGCTGTTGCTGCTGCTGCTGCTAATAATAATGGTTGAAGCCACCACCTTAGCTATTGTTATCTCTACCTATTTCCCTTCCTTTTTTTTATGTATGTACATGTGTGAGAAAATGCATACACTCCCTACACACCTATGACTAAGGAAATTTAAATTTGTTCTCCAGTTTCACATAAAAGAACTTAGGGCAGGCCTCCATAACATCCACCAAAAATTTTATTTTATTCCATTGACTTTTATTCTATTGTTTTTTATACTCAGCTTCCTGATCCCACAATTGATTAACCTATCTATATTTGGTTATATAAATCTGACCCCCTAACTATGGTTTCATCCTTTGATGAACTCTGAGAAGTTCTAAGTTATAAGAAATCTGAATATAAGTAGGCATGTATCTTACTTATAGGATTGATTTAGAATCAAGATTGAATTATTGATATTCATGTTCTGAATGTATACTTGATATATATTTTGTTCTCTTCTCTATGTGCTAGCCTTTTCAGAGCCAGGAGAACTCAAAACTATATTTAGAGTAGCTATGTCCTTCCTACTTGTGTTTGAATCTTCCTCATAACTCTTATTTATGTGACTTTATTAGTCAAAGTCCAATGAGGAGACAGAAATCACAGAGTAATTTGGACAGGGAAAATCTAATATATTATATATTAAATATATAAAATACACATATGTAATGATAGCAGTAAATCAGTATGAGGGAATAGGATCAAGTAGGAAGGTGCTCTATAGAATGAAAGATATAAAAACTTCCTATTAACTCCCCTCTGGACCCTTAAGTGACAAGTGTCAGATCTTTTTGCAGCTAGAACCACTGTCTCTCACTGGCAGAAAATCTGATATGGCACCATGTCTGGGGAAATTGTTGACTTGTTAAATTCTGCCAATCAGAACTTCGGCAAGTCTTCCACTTAAGAGTGTTGGGGAATCAAAAGACATCATTTTTTACTCATTATTATTTTTGGTTACTTCTTTACCACCATCCATAAAACTTGGTAGATATGAATCTTGAGTTTCATTCCTAGCTATGATGAGCAACTTTGTTATAATCACTCATTGAAAACAACTGCAAACTATTTACGTTATGAGAAAAACAAGTGAATGAAAAAATATTGACTGAATGCATCACAAAGCAACTAAAATGCCAGAATTTGAGAGGAAGACACTATAAAGTTGTATCAAGGTTACATTCAAAGCAGTCTTTCCCCCTCCTCAGGCTGTTTGCTGACTTTATCTTCGGGTTGAGCCTGATCACAGTATGATCTGAAGTTTGTGTCGTTTTGGCTGAGCTGGTGTAACAGATATCACATGGATACCAGAGCAACCCAGAATTAAGAGGACAAACTGGAAGAGAAATGAAACCGTGGAGGTTGTTCCAAGCCTTCTGTATGCAAGCCCTGAAAAGTTCCTAAGTTGGTCGGGGCTGGAGTGAAAGGTAAAAACAAAGAAAAACAGCTGCTGAGGAAGGAAAACTATGCCAATATTTTGGCAGTCTCAGTCTTCTGGAACAAAAATGTATACAGCTGAATTCCTCAAAAAGAAGTCAGGTCTTGCAATCATGCCAGGCTTATAGTTCATCATCCCATCTCTTCTCGAAGAGGAAGGGCACATAAAGAGAACAAGCATGCGAGCAAAGAAGATGGGGGAATGGAAGGGGAAGGCACAGGAAGACCCAAATACAAAACAGATATAACTAATATAACTATAACTTTTAAATTAAAAGAAAAGTGAGTTTGGTGGAACCACACTCTGCTCAGCCGCTATCATCTGAAACAGATGGGATTTAAAAAAATAATCTATATCTTGGGGCACCTGGGTGGCTCAGTGGGTTAAGTGTCTGCCTCTCGGTTTTGGCTCCCATCATGATCTGATGGTTTTGTGAATTCGAGCCCCGCATCAGGCTCCCTCCACTGAGAGTGTGGAGCCTGCTTGGGATTCTCTGTCTCCTCTCTCTGCCCCTCCCCCACGTTCTCTGTCTCTGTCTCTCAAAATAAATAAATAAACTTAAAAAAATCTACAACTTAAAAATGCTAAATCACTTGATTTATATTAACAAACAACTTCGATGCAAGAGAAGGTGATGGCTTTCATTTTTTTCTCTTTTAATGTAATTTATTGTGAAGTTAGCTACCATACAGTGTATATGGTGTGCTCTTGGCTTTGGGAGTAGATTCCCATGATTCATCACTTGTATAAAACACCCAGTGCTCATCCCAACAAGTGCCCTCCTCAATGCCCATCACCTATTTTCCCCACTCCCTGCCCAGCCCCCCACTCCCTTCCCCCCTCAGTTTGTTCTCTGTATTTAAAAGTCTCTTATGGTTTGCCTCCCCCTCTGTTTGTAACCATATATTTTTTCTTTACCTTCTCCCATGGTCTTCTGTTAAGTTTTTCAACTTACACCAGTCAGAGTGGTTAAAAATAACAAGTCAGGAAACAAGAGATGTTGGCGAGGATGTGGAGAAAGGGAATCCCTCTTACACTGTTGGTGGGAATGCAAACTGGTACAGCCAGTCTGGAAAACAGTGTGAAGTTTGCTTAAAAAACTAAAGATTTAATTACTCTATGATCCAGAAATAACACTACTAGGAATTTATTCAAAAGATACAGGAGTGCTGATTCATAGGGGCATATGTACCCCAATGGCTTTCTTAATTTAACAAATTGTACTGGAATAATTTTACCATATGAAAGAAAAGAGATTTTCTAATTCACAACATGTGTGAAACCAATTCTAGATGGATCATAAATCAAAATCCAAAAGCTAAAACAATAATTTTTCTGCAGTATTACATAGATGTTTGAATAGGTTACTGTTTCCTCAGTAGAACACAATAATTACGTATAATGAAGAAAAAGACTGTTAAATTTGACTTTAGTAAAATTAAATTCTGTTCATCAAAAGACAACTTTGAAAGAATAAATGGCAATCCACAGATTTGGATGAGCTATATGCAATTCAGATAATCAATTGAAGATTCAAAAATACAAATCAATAATGAAAAGATAGACAACTAAATTTAAAATAAACATGAACAAATTAATTGAATAGGAACTTAAGATGTTATCCAAAAGTAAGCTTATGAAAAAATATGCTCAACAAACTTATTAGCAAAATAAAAAAACTGCAACAAAGTATCATTATAAAAGTATTAGTGTGTCTACAATTAAATAAAAAAATGGTAATACCAAGTTTTACTAGAAATATTGAGTAACAGGAACTCTCACTCAATTAATTGTCTATGTATAAATTGTTACAGACTCTTTGAAATTGTTTAGTAGTTTCTACCAAAGCTGAACATATGTATATTATGACATATCAATTCTTACATATATACTAAGAATTTATATATAAACAGCAGGAATCTGTACATATGTCACCAAAAATAAGTACAAGAATATGGAAGTGTTATTGTATCCCCAAGGTAGAAATGACCAAAATTATCACAACAGTAAAATAGACGAAGTAAATGAAAAAAATTAAGTTAGAATTTTTACTACAATGCACTATTATAGAGTAATACAATACAATGCAATACAATACAATACAATACAAACTACAACTATATACAACAAAACAGATAAATCTCACAATGTTTAGTAAAGAAAAATCCATATATAGAATAGTTGCACTGATAATGCTAGAAAATTGGGGCACTTGGGTAGCTCAGTCAGTTAAGAGTCTGATTCTTGATTTCAGCTCAGATCATTATCTATTGGTTTGTGAGTTTGAGCCCCACTTTAGGCTCTGTGCTGTCCGTGCAGAGCTTGCTTGGGATTCTCTCTACCTCTTTCTCTCTGCCCCTTCCCCACTTGCACTCTATCTCTCTTTCTCACTTTCAAAATAAAGTTAAAAAAAAATTTTAAAAAGAAAAACAAGAAGGGACTTTATTGGTAACAGAAGTCAGAAGTGTGATTACATTTATCCAAGG
Source organism: Panthera tigris (assembly GCF_018350195.1). Classification (NCBI taxonomy): domain Eukaryota; kingdom Metazoa; phylum Chordata; class Mammalia; order Carnivora; family Felidae; genus Panthera; species Panthera tigris. The sequence goes on along the minus strand of NC_056663.1, from coordinate 175,248,047 downwards.
GCTAATAACTGAGTAGAAGCATAAAGGAATATTCTAGAGCTTGATAGTATCTTATATTATCCATAATATCTGGAAGGTATTATGCTGAGTGAAAAAAAGTCAGTCAAAGAAAAACAGATATCATATGTTTTCACTTATATGTGGATCTTGAAAAACTTAACAGAAGCCCATGGGGAAAGGGAAGGGGGAAAATTGTTATAAACAGAGAGGAAGGCAAAACATAAGAGACTCTTAAATACAGAGAACAAACTGAGGGCTGATGGGGGGGGGGGGTTGGAGAGAGGTGAAAATGGGTGATGGGCATTGAAGAGGGCACTTGTTGGGAATAGCACTGCGTGTTGTGTGTAAGTGATGAACCACAGGAATCTACCCCAAAAACCAAGAGCACACTTTACACACTATATGTTAGTCAATTTGACAATAAATTATATTTTTAAAAAATCCAGTGGTCTATATGCTTATGATTTATTCACTTAATTCATGAGGGCTCTATTTTAAATTAAAAACCTATGAATAAAAATATCCTACTATATTTACATCTTACCTCATTTATTAATAAGTAGTTGAAATTAAATTTAAAATGAGTGTACACATTTATGTGAATTTCAAATAAATGAGATAAATTCTTTTTTGTTGTTTTGGCTACATTTAGAATAGATTGCAAATCACTCTATTTCAACATGACTTTTTCTCTCTCTTTTTTTTTTTTTTCCAAAGCATTTACCATGTTATCTTATTTCACCTATTTGATGTTTTGTATCTGAAACAAAATCCTGTCTATGGATAAAGCTTTAAAAATACCACTGTAAGTGTTTTTATTCCCTTATGAAAGTCTATATGCTGAGGGTTTATTTGAATGAAACAGAGAAAGGGATTATGTAGAAGAAATGGAGCTTCTTGCTTTCACAAATAGTATTTTATGTTGCCAGTAAAAATATGTGTTTGTGTTTTCATCGTTGGGTTCACCATTAATCTCTGCTTAAAAATTCGTATGTTATAAGAAAATTACAACGAAATTTAAAAATCACTGTTTTCAGAGGACAACTTCTAGCTAAGGTCAGAGAGATTAGAAGATGAACATCACAATAGATGCAATGCTACTTAGCTCTATCTCGAAACGTAAGTGAAAAGCTGATGGCCTGTATCAATAGTTATGTACGGATCCACATGCTTTATCATCTAGATTGTTGCTTTATCATTAATTCCTTTTATTTACCAAATAGTTTTCACTGTATAACATGTACCTGTCTCTTAGAATGATATGAAAGTTTAGCATACCTCCCTTCCTAATTATAAAGCCACTAATTACCTACTACTATCAGGAACTTGACAAATACAACTGTCAGGGACAGGCTTTCCCCAAAATACTGTTTGGAGTTTAATACAACACATGGTAGCACAGTCAATTAAGGCTTCAGAATTCTGTGCTACAATACGTGAACGCATTTTTAGCTGGTGTTTCTTTCTATAAATCAAACACATTTTAAAATGCTCATTTTTCATCTTTAAAAAAAACTGGTGTAAGAATTAAGCATTTAAAAATAAATTAAAGGAAATGATTGTTCTGGTGACATTGGTGGTTTAGTATTTTATAAATAAAACTTCAAACAATGTGTTTTTTTTTATTCAGAATAAAGTCACATTTACCTTCCAGTTACCTCCAAGTTAAGCTCATGCTAATATTTTTTCAAATATTACTAGTTAATTCTATCGAGTGGTTTTATTAAGTGCTGTGCATTTTGCATATATTAAGTCTTATATGAAATTATCTAGGATATAGCTATTCTCTGTAATATAGAGTGTCAAGGTATCAGATGTACCGTTTCCTCATCAATTGACTGAAATTATTAGTAAGAAGCCTCCCAGCCTGCCATAGTTAACAGCACCACTCTTAAGTGCGGATATCAGACAGGTGTCTGTGTCGCATATTGGGTTTTCATTGTGCAACTCTGAAAGTGCTAATAGTATTTGTTTCACACATAACTCTTCTCACTGCTTTGTTGTGATAAATACTCATGAAGTGAAGGAAAAGAAACACATGTCAAAGGAATGATTTCCACATAGGAGACCATATATTACTCAAATACTGGAAAATTTTCCCAGCCAGAGAATGCTATGTTTAAAGGATTCCAAATTTATAATTTTGGTTCCACTTAAGCTCTGTCCAATTAATAGGCACATGATGTAATAACATTCATTTAACTTCACATGAAAATCCTTTACATTTTAGTACATTTTATAACATGTTCACTCTATTGGTTGTGCTACAATTGACATAATCAAGTTTAACCATTCTAACAGTAAATTGAAAAAAATATATTGGGGATTTCTGGGTTTCAGTTACACTTGAAAAGAGCTCAGAAGTCAGCACTCCATCCTAACAAATAAAAAATGGAAGAGACTGAAAAATCAACAACTCTTCTTGGTCCATAAAAGAGGAAAAAACACAGGGCAAAACACTACCCCTATTAGTGGAGAGACAGACAGGTGAACATAAGCCATGACTTACCAGAACAGAGACTCAGGAGCTGAAACTGCCACTGGAATTGGGTCTATGTAGGAAAATGAACTGTAATTGATGAATTTCTGAAGGTTTAGTGTGGTCACTTTTGAGAGTTAACAATTCCAGGAAAAACCAGTGACCTTGACAAGATTCTTTCAGTAAATATTGCAGAAAAATTTCCTCTTGCTTTCTGCAAAGGATTCTTTTTTTTTTTTTTTTTTTTTTTTTTTTAGAGCAAGAGAGAGAGAGAGAGAGAGAGAGAGAGACATCAGGCAATAGAGAGGAGCAGAGGGAGAGAGAGAATCTTAAGCAGGCTCCATGTCCAGCCTGGAGCCAGATGTGTTACTCAATCTTACAACCATATGTGTTACTCAATCTTACAACCATGAGATCATGACCTGAGCCAAAATCAAGAGCCAGATGCTTAACAGACTGAGCCACTCACATGTCCCAGAAAAGAAACCATTTTGGAAAATAGCAGAGTACGCTGTGCTTCCTAAGGTCTGCCCTAATCAAGCTCACATGGAACATTCACTAAAATAGAATACATTTTGGGCCCCAAATCACACCTACCACATTTAAAAGAATAGAAATTATATAATTTCTTCTCTCAGATCACTATGGAATTAAACTAGAACTCAATAACAAAGATAACTGGAAAATCCCAAAATAAATAAATATTAAACAACCTATACATGTCTTCTATATAACACAGTCATCAAAGAAGAAATCAAAAGAAATTTTAAAATATTTTTAACAAAATGAAAATGAAAACGTAACTAATCAAAATTTACAGGATGCAGTAAAAGCAACACTTAGAAGGAAATACATTGCATTGAATGCATATATTAGATCAGAAAGATCTAAAATCAATAATCTAAATTTCCACTTTAGGATAGTAAAAAAAAGAGCAAATTAAATACAAAGTAAGCAGAAGAAAAGAAATCATAACAATTAGAGAAGAAATAAATGAAACTGAAAACAGGGAATCAGTAGATAAAATTAAGAAAACCAAAGATGTTTCTTTGAAAAGATCAGTAAAATTGAGTCCCCTCTTGTCAGGGTAAGTAAGAAAATAAGAGAGAAGGTACAAATTATTAATATCAGAAATGAAAGAAGGGATATCACTACAGATCCTATGGACATTAAATAGATAAACAAGGATATTATGAAAAACTCTAGGCCCACAGATTTGATAACTTAGATGAAATGGATCATTCCTTGAAAGAGACAATCTGCCAAACCTCACACAAGAAGAAATAGATGATATGAATAGACTTTACTTATTAAAGAAATTGAATCAATACTTAATATCATTCCCAAACAGTAAGCACCAGGTTTAGATGGTTCTCTGGTGAATTCAACGGAATATTTAAGAAAGAAATTGGATCAATTCTCTAGAATTTCTCCCATAGGATAAAAACAGAGGGAATACTTCCAACTCATTCAAGAAGCCAGCATTACCTCTATACTAAAGTCAGACAAACACATTACAAGAAAGCTACAGATCAGTATTTCTCAAGAATATAAATGCAAAAATCCTCAATAAAATATTAATAAATCAAATCCAATATTGTATAGAAAGAAATATACATCATGACCAAGTGGTTTCAATATCTGAAAATCAATTAATGTAATTTGCCATATCAACTGGCTAAAGAAGGAAAATCACATGACCATTTTATTGGATACTAAACACTCATTTGACAAAATTCAACGCCCATTCATTATAAAAATTCAGGGGAACCTGGATGGCTTAGTAGGCTAAGTTCCCAACTTCAACTCAGGTCATGATCTTGTGATCTGAGGATTCAAGCCCCCCATTGGGCTCTGAGCTGACAGCTCAGAGCTTGGATCCTGTTTCAGATTCTGTGTCTCCCTCTCTCTCTCTCTGCCTGTCCCCTGCTCTCTGTCTCTGTCTCTGTCTCTCTCTCAAAATTAAATAATAAACACTGAAAAAAAAACACTCAGTAAACTAGGAATAGTGGGGAAACCCCTCAAGTTAACAAAGATAATCTACAAAGAATCTTCCAACTAATATACTTAATGATGATGAAATCAAAGCTTTCACGTTAAGATCAATAGCAAGGCAAGCATATCCCTTCATACCAGTCTTTTTTCAATATAAATGAAATTTATAACTATTTCAATAAAAAGAAAGGAAAGGAAAGGAAAGGAAAGGAAAGGAAAGGAAAGGGTAAAGATATACTTACTGGGAAGAAGAGATAAAACTGGATTTATTTTTAGATGACATGGTTGTCTATATAAATACCCATGAGAATGAAACAAAAACTCCTAAAACTAATATAGAATTACAGAAAGTTTGTGGGATATAAGATTATTATACAAAAGAATCACTTTTCTATATACTAACAGTGAAAGAGTGGAAATTGATGGGCAAAATAGGTGAAGGGGTTTAAGAGGTACAATCTTCCAGTTATAAAACAAATAAATGAGAGTTATGAAAAGTATAGTTTAGAGAATACACAGTCAATAATTTTGCAACAATATTGTATGGTGACAAATGGTACCTACCCTTATGGTTTTGAGTACTGAGTAATGTCTAGAACTGTCAATTCACTATGCTGTACACGTGAAACTAATATAACATATATATTAATATATAAAATATATATGTTATATAAATATATAAAACTTATACCCTTATATAAAACTTATACCCTTCAGAAATATTAAATCAAAATGAACCATAGACCTATATATAAAATAAAAAAAACTAAAAAAAAACTCCTAGAAAATAACATAGATATGAGAAAGCCTAGATAACTTTGTGTATGATAATGATTTTTAGATACAACAGCAAAGATGTAATCCAGAAAAAATTAATTAATAAGCTGAACTTCATTAAAATTAAAAAAAAAACTTACACACTATATTTTTTAAAAAGTCAAAAGTATGAGGAGTCAAGCCACATATTTTTTTTGTAAAAAATAAATCTAATAGAGGACTGTTATCCAAATATACAAAGAAATCTTAAAAATCAATAAGAAAACAACCCAATTAAAAAAGTAGTCCAAAACGTTAATAAATACCTCTGCAAAGAAAACATGTAGATGAAAAATAAACATATGAAAATATACTCCACACCATCAAGGGAATGCAAGGCAAAACAACAATGCACACTAAAACCAAAATTACACATTAAAATGGCCAAAATTTGGAACACTAAGAACAGTAAATGCTGACGATGATGTGAAAAAACAGGAACTCTCATTCATTGCTGGTGGGAATGCAAAATGGTACAGCTGCTTTAGAAGACAGTCTGTTGGTTTGTTACCAAACTGAACATATTAAAAGAAAACTAAACATACTTTTCCCATATGATCCACTGCTTGGTGTTTGCCCAAAGGAGATGGACATCTATGCCCACACAAAAACCTGCACCTGAATGTTTATGGTATCTTTTATTCATGATTGCCAAAACTTGGAAGCAACCAGGATGTTCTTCAATAAGCAAATGGATATATAAAGTGTGGTACGTGCGGACAATGGAATATTATTCAATGCTAAGAAGAAATAAACTATCAAGTCATGAAAAGACATGTAGGATCTTTAAATTCATACTATTAAGTGAAAGAACCCAATCCGAAAATTGTGTATATTGTATAATCTGACGTATGACATTCTCAAGAAAGTGAACATATGGAGACTGCAAAAAGATCATAGAGGTCATCAGAGGTAGAGGGAAGGGGAATAAATAGGACAAACACACAGGATATTTAAGGCAGTGAAAATAGTTTTGTATGATACTAAGATAATGAATGCATGTCATTATAAATTTGTCAAAAGCCACAGAATGAAGTCCGACCCCAAAACTGAACCCTAATATAAACTATTAACTCTGGGTGTTAATGCCATGTCAGTATAAGTTCCCTGATTCTAACAAATGAACCACCGTGGTGGAGGGTTATTGATAATAAGGGAAGCTATGCATGTGTGGGGGCAGGGAGTATATAGAAGGTCCTCTAAAATTGCTGTGAACTTAGAATTGTTCTAAAACATTAAAGTCTTAAAAAACAAAATGAAACAAAATAAGAACAATTGTTTCCACATTTTTTTTTACTTTTCCAAATAGAAATAAATTGTACAGTAGTACACCTGCCATAGATTTCTAACAGTTTCCTAGTGTTTTACAGGTTTAATTCAAGGTGTTGATTTTAACACCTGTATATAACATAGATTTCTTGATAACTAGAAAAGATCAGTGTACATGTCATTATGAATTATTTCCCAGTTCTGGTTGGGGGGGGATTTGAAAATGTCAACTCTAGCTTATTTATTAATTTGTTTACTCACTTTTTTTACCCTTTCCCTTGAGAATCTTCTCAATACGTTTTCAGTATAGAAATTAAAATGGATGGAAAAGTATCACTATGTTTAAATGACTTTTCTCTCCAAATTAATAAATCAATGGAATCAAAAATAACCTTTCAATGGGATATTTGATGGAATTGAAAAGCTAACCACATATTGAAGAATACCAACTAATAACTTTATACCTGAAAATATTCTAAAATATCAAGTAAATATGAAGGAGAATCCTGTCAGGTAACAGCCAACTTTACAGCTCTAAAAATTCAGAGAGGATACTACTGATGCAGGTAAGAGTACATGATTGTGCATAGTATAGAGAATATTTTCACTCTTTATCCTTAATAGACGTCAATGCATAGGATAATGTATTTGTGTATTACTTGTATAATTAAAAAAAAAATTAAGACGAATGGCATTATTTGCTAACATTTCTGAGAGGTTCCTCTATGCTAGGAATTGTTCTAGGTATTTTCTGACCTGTGAAAACCTGCATACGACAACCTTACTGTCCTGTTTCAGAAGAGAAAACTGATGCTAGAAAAATTAACTTGCCTAAAGTTGCATAGCATGGAAATGTCAGAGATGGGATGTAAATCAGGCTGACTAGCGTCTATATGCTAAACTGGAAACCACTTTGCCAAAGGGCTTGGTTTTGTGCTCAGGTTATCACAAGGCATGGTTTTCATATTGCAGCATTGAGGTGTCAGCCAGGCCAAATTCCTGTCTTGAGGCTTGGAGCAAGATTTTGCCTAAAAGCTCACTGAAATTGTTGGCAGAATTTATTTCCTCACAGTTATATGACTGAAGTCTCCATTTTCCTGCTGTCAGCTATAACTCTCAGCCCCTAGAGGCCACCTGCCTTCTTGCCGTGTGTCCTACCTTGTCTTCAAAGCCAGCAATGGAAAACTTCTCATGGCTCAAATCCTAATCTTAATTCAAATGGATCTTATTTCCCCTTTCCCAGACTGCTAATCCCAGATTTAACGGGTTTATATAATCTCATCAGGCTCACTCCAATATTGCCTTTATTTTAGGATCAGCTGATTTGGAATCTTAATTACACTTTCAAAATCCATGCACAGCAGTGCCCAGATTAGTGTGATGATGAATTTTATGTGTCCTCTTGATTAAGCTCTGATGCCCAGCTGTTGAAACACTAGTCTAGATGTTGCTGTGAAGGTATTTTTTAGATGTGATTTAACATTGATAATCAGTAACTTTAGGGGCACCTGGGTGGCTCGGTTGGTTAAGTGTCTGACTTTGGCTCAGGTCATGATCTTGCAGTTCATGGGTTCAAGCCCTGAGTCAGGCTCTGTGGTGACAGCTCAGAGCCTGGAGCCTGCTAAGGATTATGTGCCTCCCTATCTGTCCCCTCAACACCCCCCCCCAAAAAAAACTAAAATAAACATTAAAAAATGAAGTAGCTTTAAATAAAGAAGATTATCCCCATAATGTGAATGAGCCTCATTCAACCATTTCAAGGCCTTATTAACAAAGACTGAAGTTTTTCCAAAAAGAAATTCTGCCTCAAGACTGCAACACAGAAACCCTGCCTGAGCTTTAACCTATCTGCCTGTCCTATAAAATGGCAACATTATCTCCTTCCTAAATTTCCAGCCTGTTGGCTTGCCCTGCAGATTTTTGACTGCCCACCTCCTTAACTATGTGAGCCAATTACTTCAAGTCTCCATCTCCAATTCCTACCTGCCCAACACTTACCTAGTTTCAACATATTCTAGTTCAATTTTTAGTCACTAATTTTAATAGTAGGACTTTTTATAAAATTAATGAATAGAGGATTTTCTTCTTGTATAGAATTGCTATATTTAGGGAATAAAATGCAGGACACCGAGTTAAATTTGAAATTCAGATACACGACGCATAATGTTTTAGTATTAAAAGTATCTCAATAATGCGCACACTAAAAGTCCATTATTTATCTTAAATTCAAATTTAGCTGGTGTCAGTTTATCTATCAACTCTACACTGAGAGCACTTTTTTTTTCCCTTGAGTTTTAAGGAGTGCCCTCCCCTCATTTTTGTTTGCTTATTTAAAATTTAGAAAGAAATTGTTTAAATATTTAGAATGGTATTTGTGTATTTAATGGTTATGGTATTCAGCATATATTAAACCAGATTTTTTTTTTTAAATTGTAATACTTCTGGAGGCAATAATACAGAAGCTCATGTTGTTTTGAAGTCATTTTTAAATACTGATACATATTTATGTGCATGGAGCTTACAGAAAGTTAAAGGATTCCACGAGATATTCTGAGACCTTAAAAACAAACGGCGCGTATCGCTAAGCACACATTATCTAGAAAGCACAATTCACTTGTGTAAGAAGCTGTTCAAACAATAGCATTATATATTCCTTGTCTTTCCCAAACACATTGCAGACACGGCAGCTCTATCCTTCCCATTAATGAAGATGTAGGCGATGTGAAGAGGGCAGGTTCACATCACCAGAACTCCAGAAATCAGATCACAATCACGGTGGTGGCAGTTTCATAATCTTTCACATTGCAGGTTGACTGGTTTTTCAAATACATAAAATAGCACGGGCTTCCAACCAAACAGAACCAGCTTCTCATAACTCAGATTTCCAATTAGTTTCTGTTAAGCCAGATTGTTTCCCACACCGGAAAAAATAAGCAACACAAGTTTGAACAGCACGGGTCCACTAATAGGTGGAGTTTTTAAAATAAATTCGGTGCAGTACTGTAAATATATTATTCCTTATGATTTGCTTAATGACATTCTTTTCTCTAGAGTATTTTATTGTAAGAACACAGCGTATGATACAAGTAACATACAAACTATGTGTTAATTGACCGTGTTATTCATAAGGCTTCTGGTCAAAAATAGGCTTCAGTGATTAAATTCTGGGTGAGTCAAAAGTTATAGATGGGTTTTCCATTGTGCAGAGATTTGGCGTTTCTAACCCTTGTGTTGTTCAAGGGTCAACCGGTATTTCCAAAGAAATTTTTAAAAAGGAGGAAAGGCAAAATGACTGTCAATAGTGACGTAGAAAGAGTTTTATTGCTTCATTTATGCTTGGAATAGCTTTATTGATCTGGCCAATATCAGTGGCATTTGGTCCAACAGGTAAATGTAAACAGAACAGAAGCAGAAGGCAAGTCTTCAAGAAAGGAGGAGTCTGACTGGGAACAATTCCAAGTATTACTTGCTCACGAGCCACGCTAAGAGCAGGACAAATTGCACGAATAAGGAACATTCTTGTATTAAAGGAGGTATTTTGGGGGTAAGGGGAGGGAGAAGATAATACCTCAAACATGTCAAAATAAATTTTAGGAATAAAACATACCTGTCTTTATTTTAGCAGTCACCTTACCTTACTTTTTTACACAAACGTCTTAAGTTTATATAAAATCTAAATGAATTACTGTCATTTAAGTTGGTTATTGTTGCTACACGAAAACAGACTTCAAAGCCAATTTCTTCTGCTTCAAAATATCATCAAGAAATCCTTATTTTATTTTACTGTATAAAAACTGATTGTCATCTTAATAGAGAAATAACATTATTTGGCTATCAGTAGACTTAATGAACATTAATACAACTTCATGAATTATTTTTTGTAAGTTTTGAGGTCTTATCAAATGTTTGAAAGGTACATTTTTTGGTCTAATAGATGATTTAATTGCATAATAAAAGCATATAATTGTGATTGCCATTTTATATGAATGATAAGTAATATTATTCATGTAAAAAACTTAATCACCTATGAGAATAATGGATTTGCTTTAGATTTGTTTCCGAATTTATTTATGGAAATCTTAAAGTGCTGAGAAAAATTCCAATACAGAAATATTTGGGGGACCTCGGTGGCCTTGAGCATCCAACTCTTGATTATGGCTCAGGGCATGACCCCAGGGTTGTCAGATCGAGCCCCACATTGGGCTCTGTGCTGAGTGTTAAGCCTGCTTGAGATTCTCTCTCAGCACCTCCTCCCCTCTCTCTCTCTCTCTCTCTCTCTCTCTCTTTCTCTCAAATTAACAAAAAAGGATAAGAAATATTTAATATCTCTGGTTAAGGTTAAAAGCAACTGGGAAGAGCAGTTAAATCTTTTCTACCCTCTATAAAAGTACCAAATCCATTTGTGAATTATGGCATGAAATTATGAAGTGATATTTGACCCTAAACATTAGGATGAAATTTATACTTATGAAGTTACCTGTGGTGTTTAGAGCACAACTGTTGAACTTCAATAACCTAAATTTTCTGCATGAATAGTCTTTAATTAATATGGAAAATTTCCAAAACTGTAATTTAATTTAAACTACATTGTTGTCCAAGAAGTCTTATAACAGGATATTTGTATTTATAGAGTCTCACTAATTGTAGTCTCTATAACTTAACTTTTTATTGCATTGTTCATAGATCAGCTAAACTACTTTGCTATTTTGTAAGAATTTAAGTTTCACTATTCAACTCTTTGGGGTATACTTTTGTCTTTATTCATACGAAAAATTTCTATTAGTCTTAATAAGAATTGCAGGGAGTTCTATCAAGGGAGTTATATCCCCATGTCTCTACCAAAGGAATTATTCAACCCTTTGATTGTAATAATTATCCACTTCAGCTACTGTCTTATATACACATAGACAACCATGTTCATCTCATGAATAATTATAACATAGTTATGGTAATATCTTTATATAGAGAAGAACATGTTTTAAATACAAAGTAATGTCTCACTTTGAGCTATAGCTGGATGAAATTTAGTTTATAAGTATATTCTAGAGTCCACCTTCGTGTGGACAGCACCCTCGTAATTGCAATTGCATAAGCAACTTAAAATATTAAAATAATGGTGATAGATAATGTTTTTTTTAAACATAAGATTTTACAGCTACCTATTGGCATCTGTCAAATAGAATGGGAGACACTTTTACAAGTCCATTGATATAACAAATTCATGATGTTAACTCCTAAAAAGAAATATTAGCATGCAACTCATAATTTTGGCAATGCACAAAGTTAAGAAGTTTTTTTTTAAAACTTTATAGGCTCTATGAGATGATATCGAGTGTTCCATACCAAGAACTATAATCTATGGTTCACACATTGACACTATTGCTAAGAACACTGATACCAAGCTGTTGTTAGGTAGCTGCTGAAAGTTAGGGGCTGTTTTTCTCTTTCAGTATGAAAAGGAAATAAATTTAATATTTCTAAAGCATTTATACTAGTGTCTGCTTTGAGGTGTTCTATACATTTTTATTTTCAGCAAAATCAAAGCTAGTTCATGTATTAATTTTTCACCTGTTTGCTCTGCGAACATAAATTTAAAAACAAAAATGCATAAAAATTGTGTATACAATTAAGACATGTAGTTTAGAAATACATAGTAAACTGCCATTTACTGCTCTCATGGCCTCTACATTCTTAGTGTTGTGAGGGGGGCAAGAAGGAGACAGTTAATGAACAAAGTCAAATTATCAAAAGTGATATTGAATGAGTGTGATTTGAGTATGTTATTTTATCTATGGTGATCAGAAGAAAAATATATGATTGGTTGACCTTTTAGTGGATAAGTTTTTAAAAAATGAGGCTGGGCCATATAAATATCTGGAGAAAGAATTGTACAGATTTAGAATAGAAAACAGCAAGCATTATGTTGGGATAATTCCTGATGTGTTTGAATGCAGCAAATAATCCAGTGGGGCTGAAACAGAATAGGGAAGGGGAAGAGGAAAGTCAGAGGAAAAGATAGTGAGAATGAGCAAAGATGGAAGTCACTGATTAAACTGAATGTTTAGTGTCATACTTTTTGTAATAATCTGTGCCTAAAAAATGTATTCATCAAGGAAAAAAATCAGATGTATTTCTCTATGCTCAGTGATACTAAATTAATTTTCAGAGAGATTATATCCTCTCCTATGTTATAAAATTACAGGGTGGAATGTTAAATTCCACACTTTTTTAAATTTCAAATTTCAAGAAAATGAATTAACCAGTGTTCAGTTTAGCTTTCTCAATTCATATTGTTGAGAAAGGAGGAAATCTCTCCAAATGGAATTTATTTAACTGGACTATTTTTTGGAACTTAAAACTATCATAATCTTTTAGAAATATCAGAATTATATGATTATCTTTGAAGTAGTTACCCTATATGTTAAAAAATAATTCAAAGTTTCTATCAGTAGTTAGAAGTAACTATAATTTTGATCCACTGATTTCTGTTTGCTAATTGAATAGTATTAAATATCACTCCTGGAAAGAGTTCAAAAATAATTTCTGTAACGAATATTGAAATATAAAGAACAATAACTGACATTTTGTTGAAGAAAAGCCCTCAGATGTCAGTTTCCAAATAAGATAAAAAATAATTTTTAATGCAGCAAAACTAGGTTTAAGTTACAATTGGAATTACCTTGATAATTAAATTGTATATTTAACTTACACCAATATGAACAAAGAATGTTTTTGTGTCTCTGAATTTGATATTTATTAAGCCAGCCCATTTCACTTGTTTAATACAGATCTGTAGTGTTATAGGTGCATTTCCTACACCGAAAACCCACTGAAATCCCTTGAGATTTCTGTCCACATTTACCTGGAAACTTCAGTTGACTTGAACCCATGTGAGTGTCTAAGTACCCTGACTAGTCTGTCCTAAACCACACTACAGTTTGATGATATTGCATTGTATGTGTACATGTGTGTGAGTGGTCCAGACCCTGGGTTTTAATACTGTGTGAAAATGTCAAAGTGAAAGGTCACAGCGAAAAGAAAAGGAAACCTCTCTTTTTCATAGAACAGAAAAATAATTATAAAAGCTTGAATGTGTTATTGAAGTAATTTAGTGAAAATATGTGGTCAGAAACTAAGACTATATTTAATTTAAAAACCAAACGTGAGTTTTTAAAGTTTTATAGAGACACTGAAATTAGTGAAAATATGGACTAAAAAAATCTTTCACCAGGAGGTAGCAAAAATTACATTGAAAATTTGCTTCAGTAATGTTTGACGAAAGCTGTAACTGAATAATTTTCAGTGCTAATGAAACAGCCTTCTACTGGTACCATATTCTGGTAAAATGAATGAATGAATCTTTTTAGCTGCAAGGTTTACATGGATATAAATTTAAAAATAAAATCTGGGCGATGGGCATAATGGGTGAAGGGGAGTGGAAGATGCAGGCTTCTGGTTAGAGAATAATTAAGTCATGGGGATAAAAGGTACAGCATAAGGGATATAGTCAATGATATCATAGAAGTATCTATGGTGACAGATGGTAACCACAATTGTGGTGAGCATACTGTATAGAGAAATTGAATCACTCTGTTGTACCCCAGAAACTAATGTGACATTGTGTATCAACCATACTCAAATTAAAAGTTTAAATTAAAAAATCGTAATAAAAAATAAAATCTGAGACTTCAGTTTGATGAATTATGGCACTTAAGGCTGCCTTAACAAACTCCTAACATGGCTGAGCAGAGAGCATCATCAGATTTTAAGTGTGCTAAGACTAGATCAACTGTTCCTGGCTATAGTCCCACAAAACAAAAAAGATGGCAATAATTGAAAAAAAAAAGTGAACACCTGAAACATTTAAGCTACTTTTGTGTGTGTTATTACACATGGCTGAAAGCATGAGAAACCTGGGAAAAATTTTTAGCTTGATCAATGATCAGTCTGTACCAATACTGCAGCTCACCATAGATTAGTAAGACTGAACTTCATGTAAAAACTATTCTCAAAAATTTTTTCCTCCAAATGTGACATCTATCAAATACCTATGTGACCAAGGAAATTTAATGTCTCCAGGGGAGTCACTGTAAACATGTCCTTGGAATTGTTGCTCGCTGTGTTTAGCAGGGATTGGCAAATGATCTCGGGGATCTCACTTATGCAGCTGGGAAAGAGATTTGGGTTTATAATTATATTTTATAATATGGAAAGAGCCCAAATGTCCCATTGACTGTTGAATGGATAAAGAAGATGTGGTGTATATATACACACCCACACACACATATACATACAATGGAATATTACTCAGCCATCAAAAATGATGAAATCTTGCCATTTGCAGTGACATGGATGGAGCTAGCATATGTTATATACAGCAAAATAAGTCAGAGAAAGACAAATACCATATGATTTCATTCATATGTGGAATTTAGGAAATAAATCAGATGAACATGGGGAGGGGAGGAAGAAAGAGGCAAACCAGAAAGCTGACTCTTAAAAATAGAGAACTTGGGGCACCTGGGTGGTTCAGTTGGTTGAGCCTCTGACTTTGGCTCAGGTCATAATCTCACGGCTTGTGGGTTCGAGCCCGGCATCGGGCTCTGTGCTGACAGCTCAGAATCTGGAGCCTGCTTCATATTCTGGGTCTCCCTCTCTCTCTCTCTCTGCCCTCTCCCACTCATGCTGTCTGTCAAAAATAAATAAACATTAAAAAAATAGAGAACAAATTGAAGGTTGCTGGAGGGGAGGAGGACAGGGGAATGGGCCAAATGGGTAATGGGCATTAAGGAGGGCACCTGTTGTGATGAACATAGAGTGTTACATCTAATGATGAATCAATTCTATTCCTGAGACTAATATTACACTATATATTAACTAACTGGAATTTAAATAAAAAGTTGAAACTAAAAAGAAACTAAAAATAAATAAATAAATGGATACATAGACAAATAATTTCTTTTAAAAAAAAAAGAGTGAATGTGAAGTCAAAGATCTTAGAGGAGCTTGCTATGCTGATAGGATATCAAAATTTATTAATCCTACCAAAAGTTTTTTAGCCAAATACATACTTGAATTTGAATAAGGTGCAATAAATAAATAAATAAACAAATAAACAAATAAATAAGTCAATAAATAACTGAAGTTGAGTATTTTGCAGTGAATTGGATTTAAATATGTAAAATAACCAGGAAATGGATAAAAATATTACCACAGAATATTGAACAAGGTATTTTTGTTAGTGCTCATTTAAAGGGAAGCTACTTAGGGGCACCTGCATGGCTCAGTCAGTTAAGTGTTCAACTCTTGGTTTCAGCTCAGGTCAAGATCTCACGGGTTCTTGAGTTTCAGCCCTGCATTGAAAGCTCTGTGGTATCAGTGCAGAGCCTGCTTGGGTTTCTCTCTCTCTTCGTCTTTCTCTGGCCCTTCCCCACTTGTGCCCTCTCTCTCCTTCAAAATAAATAAATAAACTTCAAAAGTGATTCCACGGCTCAAAATTGTATTTAAAAAAATAAAATAAAGAGGAGCTACTTAGATACAAGGGATGTTAAAAGACTCAGAGGATTCTGGGAGAAGTCTATTAAAAACAGTCTATCATCCGAGAAACCTGCTTAAGGCCTATCATCTGGTGTTATCTTTAGTAGTAAACTGATGTGCTTGCTTCAAAATCCTCAATCAAAATGGTAGAATAAACACTTCATATTACTGCATTATATATGTGCAGCATTTCGTTTCTTTTGATTTTTTCACATTTGTTGCTTTACATCTTAAGGATATTTGTCAACTTTTCATTTGCTTTAGGAACTTATTACAATATAAAAAATCAGTAAATAAAATCTACTATTATGTTATCTCTTCCCATATCATATTCATATCTTTTCTGGGTGAATCTGCAGTGATAAGATAGGCTAGCAATCAGTATCTGCTGCAGAACAACACATCTGTAGGTCCTAATATTCACCCCATGGGTTTATGACACTGGCAGATTACTTTTGATATGTATGGATTACTCTAGAGAGGTTACCTTTTTAATCCTGTAGTTATCTCCACTCATAGACAGATGTAAATTCTCAAATATTAATAAATCTGTAAAGGTCTATACTGTCTTTCAGTTCGAATTAATGTCCACATACTTCCCCCCAAAATATTTTATTCTGCATGGGGAAAAGCTGTGTTGCTGGGTACCATCCGTCATATTAATCGACTTGTGCATTTTTAATAGACACTTTAAATTTTTTTTTAACGTTTACTTATTTTTGAGACAGAGAGAGACAGAGCATGAACGGGGGAGGGTCAGAGAGAGGGGGAGACACAGAATCTGAAACAGGCTCCAGGCTCTGAGCTGTCAGCACAGAACCCGACTCGGGGCTCGAACTCAGGGACTTCAAGATCATGACCTGAGCCGAAATCGGATGCTTAACCGACTGAGCCACCCAGGCGCCCCTATGCTTTAAATCTAAACCCGTATTTGTCAAACTTGTTTGCAGCCAGGACTCTAGATGTATAGAAGTCTCACACAAGACTGGAAGGCAAAACCTCAGAAATGGTTTCAATAAATTGATTTATCTTGCCAATAGGGCTGGAGATGCTTAGCTCTATCTGGGACAATCAGGCAGCCATTATAGTGCCTGCTTCCTATTTATTTATTCCCTATTCCATATTTATCTTATGCTAAGAAGTTCCAGATGTTTTTAATATTCACTCATGTAATCCTCATAACTTGAAAGGATAGTCATGGTTCCTATTCTCAGTTTACAGATGGGGAGAACTGAAGCACAACGGATTTCCTAATGAGGCTGAGGTCACAAGGTTAATGAATGGTGGAGGCAAGATTTGAATTTAGCGAGGCTTGCTACAGAGTCCATGCCCTCAACCACTATGCTGTGTTACTTTTTCATTTATCTTTCCTAGCATCCCTAGAATTTCAGACACTGAGTAAAGTGTCAGTACATTAATGAGATTTCTAAAAGAATTTTTAGAAGAATTTTTAGGAGTTACAGTGTAGCTGTTTACCTTGGCTGCTATTGTTCCTAGCTATGCGGTATGGAAACCGTGGCTATCTGGGGGATTTTAAGAACTATTTAAGATGGCCCTTTCATCATTAATTAGCAGGTATATTATTGCCTGAAACTGAGGAGTTGTAAGCAATGCAGTAATTGGTTACAAAGGTGCTTGTGGAAAAGACACTCTCAAAGCTATCTAGGATTAATGATTTCACGAGGTTGAGATTAAGTCAGCGAGGAGCCAATTAATACAAAAGGATAAGACACTAGTAATCCATGGCATGCAGTGACAAAATAGTTACTTAAAGTATTACCTATGATCACCTGGAATTAATTGCCTATTGAGAGCTAGGCTTTAACAGACTTGGTGGTATTATGGTCCATGACCATGACAGGTTTAACAGGGCAGTAGGGTTGAGAATGGCAGTTTCTGCCCATGCTCCAAAGATAGTGACCAACTCACGATTTCGATTTTCATCTCAAAAGTTGCTGAGAACACACAGGTCTTTTGTCCCGACCAAAGTAAGCACTTTTTAGCTGCAAAGTTTACATGTATATAAATTTAAAAAGAAAATCTGACCCTTCAGTTTGGTAAATTAAGGCATTCTATTAGTTTCCTAAGTGGCCTTAATAAAGGCAGCCTAAGAAGTAGATAAGCTTCAGGCTTTCCTAGGAAGTAGGTAGGTTAAAACAACTGAAATTTATTTTCTTCCTGGACATTAGAAGTCCAAAATTAAGGTGTCATGGAATCTGGCTCCCTGGCGGCTACACAGAAGAATCCTTCCCTGCCTTTGTAGTTTTTGTTATTTGACAGCAATGCTTGGCATTCGTCGGCCTCATACGCATCACTCTGGTCACATGACTGTCTTCTCCCTGCACGTCTTCGTAATGTCTTCCCTCTGCATATCTGGCCACGTCCTCATATAATAACCTATGGGTTATTAGGATGGGCCATAATCCAGTGTGACTGGTGTCCTTATAAGAACCTATTTCCAAATAAGCTTGCATTCTGAGGTACTGGCAGTTAGACTTCAACTTCTATTTTTTGAGGAATACAAGTCAACCCATAGTAAGTATATAAACTAAACATACAGTCTCAAATATTTTGTGAAAATTAGGACATTTAGTAAGAGAAAATGGGATAGTGAAATTTGGAGGGAGATAATTTGATAGTATTCCAGTGACATTCATAGGATTCCCAAACCCCCGTGCCAAAATATAAGACTGCTCCTGTCTTCTGCGAACAAATACAATGAATGTATGTGAGGGAATAATCTTGATGAGATGCAAATTCTCCTCATACTCCTCTCTTGTTTTCCTTAATTTTCACCAGGCCTGTAATAAACACATCCAAGATGCTTCAAGAGAGAAATTCCAAAGCCAAAATTTTGTAGAAAATGGTGTATACACCAACATAATTGCAAGAGTTGGCTCATGTATTAGGTCCTGTAATCCAGGAGTTACGTGTGGAGATTCAGGGATTTCTAGATGAAGAAAGGAATAATATAATTGCACATTAGGCCAAATTTATTAATGTGGAACAGCTGCCAAAAATTTTGAGTCAATGTGCCAACTTGAGAAATTAGAAGTGGTTTTAATTGCCGGTTCATTCTGTTGATGTGATTTGGAGGTCATTAGTTCATTCCATATGAAGTTGAAATTCCAGAAACTCCACGACAAAACATAAAATAAGATAAAAGCATAAATCAAGATACCCAAACACTGAGTGAATTGGAAGGTTGGAACTGTTAGGTCATACAACATTCATTCCCTAACTATGTCCCTGAGAGAATCCAGAGACCACTATTTTTTAAAACATTCATAAATCTCTTGATGAGTAGAATATCAATTCTGAAATTCCCTGGAACTATTCTACGTATGTATATGTAGAACAGTTCCAGGGAATTTCAAAATTGATATACGTGTGTGTATATATGTGTGTATATTCCTATATATATATACATATATATATATATATGTATATATATATGTATATATATATAGGAAATGCTCCACTGAAGTAGACTTTTTGTTTGGATTTGATTGAAGGATTTCTGGAGTGCAGAAACAAAATAGTAACACAAAATTGCCAAAACAATGCTCTTTTAATTATTCTTGGGTATTTTAATAGTCAATACAGTTGTATTAACAATCAGAATGTAGGGGCACCTGGGTGTCTCAGTCGGTTGAGCGTCCAACTTCGGCTCAGGTTATGATCTCGTGGTCTGTGAGTTCGAGCCCCGCATCGGGCTCTGTGCTGATGGCTCAGAGCCTGGAGCCTGCTTCAGATTCTGTCTCCCTCCCTCTCTGACCCTCCCCCGCTCATGCTCTGTCTCTCTCTCTCTCTGTCAAAAATAAATAAAACATTAAAAAATTTAAAAAAAAAAACAATCAGAATGTAAACTTCACGAATCATGGTTCTGGACAACTCCTGATATTATGTCTGGGACTTACTATGTGTCACTAAGATCACCTTTGATTTATTTAACTGGAATGGGGTAGGAGGGGAACAGAAAAGCTCTCTTATTCTGGAGACTAATTTGAAGATCCTTAAATGGCTCTGGCTGTAATTCCCAGTCCTGAGTTAGTTCACAGGTACGGAATTCGTTGAAAAAATCTGAGTCTGGATTCTATTTTGGAAGAACTATGAGATAACTCCATAAGTACATCTTCTTTCTAGTCTTCCCCAATTGGCACTTGCAGCCATTTATCAGAGGGAATGTTCACGGGGAAAAGAGCATTTTGGGGGATTTTTGGAGGTGTTCTCTGAGATA
This sequence comes from Panthera tigris, assembly GCF_018350195.1. Classification (NCBI taxonomy): domain Eukaryota; kingdom Metazoa; phylum Chordata; class Mammalia; order Carnivora; family Felidae; genus Panthera; species Panthera tigris. The sequence continues at coordinate 175,227,711 of NC_056663.1, read as the reverse complement.
ACACTGATCCTTGGAAACAAAATTGTTGTCCACCAGCCAGAAGAAGGGGCTTATATGGCTCAGATGATAAGTGATTCTTGGAAAGTTCATCAGGATTGGGAAACTAGTCTATGGCAATTTCCTTACTTCAAAAGTTTATAATGTTTTAGTTTTTTATCGTGAAATATAGATTCACAGGAAGTGGCAAAGGTAGAACTAGGGAGGCCCAGTGTACCCTTTACCCACTTTCTCCCAATGTGTACATCGAACATTATTATAGTACAATATCAAAACCAGGAAAACTTTGGTATAAAATGTGTGTATAGTTCTGTGACATTCAGAGACATATAATCATGTGCAATCAAGACACACACATATTCTATCAAAACAAAAACAAAAACCCTACCTCATGCTATCTCTGTATAGACACATCCACTTCCCTACCCTAGCCCACCGTTACTAACCCATGGCAACCACTAATCTGTTTTCCATCTCTATCATCGGTAACTTCGTCATCTTGAGAATGTTACATAAATTGGATTGAAACTATTGGCTCATAAAAAGGTCTAGGATATTTTGTGGAGTGAAGTCACCAGTTACAAAACAACCTATAGAGGAGTCTAATTAAAGTTCAAAGTGTAGTCCATTCCCCAACCCTTTAAAGGAGTAAAATTGAAAGAAGAAACAGGGAGAAGCCTGCCCCACCCCTCCCTTCTCTGTTTCTTATATGCTTTCTTAAAATTTGCTGTGTTGAAACAAGTAGGTAGGATTTTGTAACTCTTTACACAATTTGGATGTATCCAGTTTAAAGTGTGATCATTCAGATCCTACAGGTTCCCCCACTAATCTGCATCCTCACTGTCTCCTGAATGTGAATTACTTCTTGCTTCTTTTATCCTCCACCTACATCAAACCTCTCATTCTTCAGATCTCAGTGTACACACATCTCATTTCTTTGTTTTTTCAGCTTATTCAGGCCCGTTCCATGCAGGGCACTGACCGTCTGTCCCACTGATGTATCACCCTGAGCCTGTCCTGTGCCAGCGTAGTGCACCTGTCCTTGACTCTCCTTGAAGTTAAGATCACAGAGAATAAAAGGCTACTTTTTTTTTTTCTTCTCTTCTTTCACTTACTGGAGTTCAAGGCCTGACATGGTATAGCTTACATGAGAACATGACTTCAGGAATCAGACAGGTGGCCTGGGATCCTGACTTTTCCTTTTTCTGGCTTTGTGCTTTGAGCAAGTTAATGTCTCTGCATTTCGATGTCCTCATCTTTAAAGAGTAATGATAGGCATCCCATAGCATACATGTGAGAATTAGATGAAATTATGAATGTGAAATGTCTAGAAGAGTGCTAAGCAGATAAAAGAGTCCCAACCAAGGGTAGATCCTGTTGATCTTAAAACTATGAGTAATAATAAAGGCTTATTTGATAGTGAAAGAAAAGAAATTGTACCTTACAGGATTTTCTCTCTAGGGAGAGGGTATCCTTGAAGAGATTGAAAGAGATCGCTGTTGTACCTAAATATCTTTTGGGGCAAAGAGGCGTTAAGAGAAGGTTGGAAAGGGCAGTGAGGTTTGTCCAAAAGAGTCATATCCCTTGAGCAATCATCTCAGTCAAGCCACTGATTTACCCAAAGGACAGTACTTCTGGGTGCCTCAGCTTCTATGACTTTAGGTCCCTGGGGACAAAAGAGTGAACCACCCTCTGATGTGAAATAATTGTCCACAGGTAGAGAAGAGAGGTGGGGGGGGGGGGTCCATCCTTCAGTCTGTGTGTCTGGGACAAGTTGGTATCCTCACCTCAGTCAAGTTATTGCTGCTTAAAGTGTGGGCAGGGATACAGCATCATCATCACCAGCTGGACATATATTAGAAATGCAGAATCTCAGGTCCTGTGTCAAGGCTGCAAAATCAGAATCATTTGCACATTTGCACATTTGCACATTGCACATTGCACATTTGCAAAATCAGAATGGATTTGCACATTTCAGAGTGAGAAGCACTGACTAGTATAATTTCTGCTTTGTGGGTGCATTAAAGTTTGAAAAGTGCTGGCTTGGAGTCTTTCTGTGTTCATAAGGTCCAGTCAGAGGCAACCGCAGGGATCCCAGGGAGAACAGGTGGATTGGAGCAGGTGGTGAAATGAGGAGATGCACGTCGAGTCTGTCATATCATGAAAGAGAGATGCCAGGATTCGCTGAACGGCTGATGGGGAGTGAGAGGCAATTTCCTGGGTCTGTTCTGTATCCCTCTGTAGATCAGGCTTTCCCACCTCTACTTCAGGGACCACTGGCACAGAAAAAATGCCTTTTGAAACAAGGTGGATGAAGCGTACAAGTTCATCACTGTTCCTCCTGAAACCCTCTAAAATGTCCTTAGAGAATGAAAACAGGTCCACGGGACAAGGAACGCAGTAGAGGTGTTCAGAGTGATGAGAAGGTCAGTAATTGTTTAAAGAGTAAAGCAGAGGAAGCAGTGAGTGGAATGGACTCAGAGTGACAGAGGCCACAAAGTGCCTGCAGTCAGAGATGTAAACAAAACTTGGTGGACCCACCTGAGAGGTTCAGAAATTGGTGGCTCCACACACTCTAGAGAGTGGGGTGGAGGGAGCGCCTAAGAAGGGTGGGTTGTTTAATGCCGGAGTAAGAAACTGTTAGATCTACGCAGACATAGCTCCACTCAATTTCACCGGAGACCACAGGGTGACCATTTGGAAAAATAGAAAACAGCTGGCCCCCTCCAGTGTGAGGTGGGAGGGATGGAAGTCCGTTCCCTGAGGGGTTGACTATCAACTCAGAGAAGACTCCCAAAGTTGACACTTCAGCCTCCTCTGAATGCACATTCTTCCTCTCCATAGTCAATTCTATCCCTGCACTCAAGTTTCTGACCAAAAGTTTTAGTCCCTTTTTCTTAACTATGAATGCACAAAGACCACCAGACAGGAAGTCCCCCAACACAAAAACAGATGAAGGCAATAGTCAAAGAAACTCAGAAAAAAATGGACAAGAGAGGAAAAAACTTCCCTAAAAACTCACAATTAAACTCCTCCAGGAAGTAAGAGAAGCTATGCATCTGTAGGAAAAAGGTCAAGATATTAGGGAAAAAATGGGAACATTCACAGCTTCCAGATGAGGGTTAGGGAAAAGGACAAAATAAAAACAAGAATTCTATAGAATTATTAGAAGATAAGAATGAGAAATTTTGCAAAAAAAATTACATATATATGTATGTATACATACATATATATGTATATATACATATACATACAACTAAAGAATCAAAATGTCAACCTTAGGAGAAGAAAAGAAGATGAGAAAGTTGTCTAGGGAATTAAACATATGACAAATATGAGATATATGGAAATTATCAAAAAATGCAGGAAAGTTCCCCACAGCGGAGGAATATGTGTTCTGAGACCGAGTGAAGGCAAATCACCGTGAAATATCAGTGCACCAGAAGTAAAGAGAAGATCTTAAAGTTCCAGGAGGAGCAAAGAGTCTCTATAGTAAATATCAGTGATCTGAGTCTCATTAGAGTTTTCCATAGCAACACTGGGAGCTAGAAGACCATACAACCGTGCCTTCAAAATGCTAAGTTCAAAGTACTCTAATATGGAATTCTTTGTTTAACAAACTATCAAGCGTCACAATAGAACACAGATACTTTCAAACATTCAAGGTCTCAAAAAACTTATCTCCATGAGCTCTTCCTTAGGCCGCCTGTGGGCGTGTGTTTCTACAACATGAGAGAAGAAACTGAGAAAAAGGTAGGCAGGGAGTTTCAACAAAGGGAGCCAACACAGGAGAGCAGACAAGGGACTCATAGGAGTGATAGTGAAGTTACTCTCAAGCAACAGCTCTGCTGGGAGCCAAGGGAGGAACTAACTGGTCCAGAAGGGAGCTGGAAGACCAAAGGTACCAGATAATACTCCTCCAAGAAAAATATAGGAACACCAAATTGTCTAATGCATTGTCTGTGTGGGGAAAAATGGTTTTATAGATAAACGGAAACTTTTGAAAATTAGCCATATGTGTATGAGAAGTAAATAATTATTTTTTTATTTTATTTTTTTTAATTTACATCCAAGTTAGTTAGCATATAGTGCAACAGTGATTTCAGAAGTAGATTCCTTAGTGCCTCTGACCCATTTAGCCCATCCCCCCTCCCACAACCCCTCCAGTAGCCCTCTGCTTGTTTCTCATATTTTAGAGTCTCTTATGTTTGTCCTCCTCCCTGTTTTTATATTTTTTTTGCTTCCCTTCCCTTATGTTCATCTGGAGAAGAAAATAATTATTAAAAAAATTTTTTTAATGTTTATTTTTGAGAGAGAGACAAAGACAGAGCAGGAACGGGGGAGGATCAGAGAAAGAGGGAGACACAGAATCCGAAACAGGCTCCAGGCTCTGAGCTGTCAGCACAAAGCCTGACGCAGGGCTCGAACTCACAGACCGCGAGATCATGACCTGAGCTGAAGTCAGACACCGACTGAGCCACCCAGGCGCCCCAGAAGAAGAAAATAATTATTAAAAAAAAGAAAAAAAAACATATGTTCAACAAAAACTTCAATTATCTTTTCCTCTTTGGTTCAATGAAAAGTATTTACATTGTTATTAATATTGGCTTGACTGAAAACCCAGACAAACCACACTGGGGAGTGTTTGTTTCTTGGGGGCAACCGGGTGGCAGTTTGTGGGAATATAAGAGAGTTGTATTACTTTCCTGTTACCGCTATAACATATCACCACAAAACTTAGTGGCTTGAAACTACATAAATGCGATATCCTACCTTCCTGGATTCAAAAATCTGAAATGGGTCTAACTGGTGTCAGATGAGCTGCATTCCTTCTGGGAGCTCGAGTGGAAAATCGAGAGGCTGCCTGCATTCCTGACTTTTGGCCCCATCCTCTATCTTCAAAGCACAAAGTGCCAAACTCCGCTTCCACCCTCACATGTCCTTTTTCTGACTCTACCCGCCTCTCTCTCTCTCTCTCTCTGTCTCTCTCTCTCAAAGCCTGTCGCTCTCTCCCTCTTAAAAGACCCTGGGATTATATTGTACCCTCTTGAATAATATAGGACAATCTTCCCCATCTCAAGATCCTTTACTTTAACACACCTGCAAAGTTCTTTATGCTATGTAAAGTGACATTTTAATAGGTCCCTGGGAATAGGCTGACAAATTTGAGGGGAAATTATTCTGCCACCATTAAGAGCTATGGTACTCAATGTGCTCAGTGGATGAATTGGGATATAACCATTCAAGCATGTTATCAGGAATTATAGGTGGGGCTCAGCTGGTTGAGCCTCTGAGTCTTGATTTTGGCTCAGGTCATAATGCCGGGTTCGGAGGGTCAAACCCCATGTCCAGCTTGGCGCTGAGCATGCATCCTACTTAAGATTCTCTCTCTCTCTCTCTCTCTCTCTCTCTCTCTCTCTCTCTCTCCCTTTGCCCCTCTCCCTTGGTCACACTTGCTCTGTCTCTCTCTCATAAAATAAAATAAAATAAAATAAAATAAAATAAAATAAAATAAAATAAAATAAAAAAGGGCACCTGGGTGGCTCGGTCGGTTGGGCGTCTGACTTTGGCTCAGGACATGATCTCATGGTCTGTGAGTTCCAGCCCCACATCGGGCTCTGTGCTGAGAGCTCAGAGCCTGGAGCCTGTTTCAAATTCTGTGTCTCTCTCTCTGCCCCTGCCCCGCTCATGCTCTGTCTCTGTAAACCTCAAAAATGAATAAATGTTAACAAAAATTAAAATAAAATAAAAAAGAATTATAGAGGTAAATTCCAGAAGAATTCACTTAAAAGGAAAGTGGAGCCAGAGATGGGGTGGCAGAACCAGATGATAGTTATTTTTACTGTAAGCCTTTTGGAACTCTTTGAGTGTTTAAACCACATGTATCTAATGCTGTGATAAAGAGTAAAATCACATTGTAAAACCCAGTTCCATACCCAACAAATCAAAATTCTGAGTGGGAACCCTAGATTCGGTATCGTTTGCCTATTCCCCAGGTTGTTAAATGCCGAGAGAGCCAGGTTGGGAACCTCTGGAGTCACCATGAATATGTTATGGCCAGGTTCATGCCCACTCTGGTAGTTTCTCTCTAACTCGTCTCCTAACCAGCTGGTGAGGGGTAGAAAGTTGGGCCCACGCAAAGGACTTCTTTTGGATGCCTCTTGCCCAAGTCTATTTCATTACATGTTAAGGCCAAATGAGTCAGCATTCGCTAAATGCTCATGGAAAGATGCATGGACATATGACAAATATCTAAGGAGGTTTTGAAGCTACCAGAATGGTGATTTCCCAAGTACTCATCTTCTGACTAGTTTTGATTCATTTTAAAATATTTTCACTGGTCTTCAAAAGAAAGGAGGAAAATAAGTAATGTGTATAGGAAGTTTGCATATATGTAAATACTTTAACTGAAAAATTGTCTTTTGTTTCGAGGTAACTTTCTTGACCTTTTTTCTTTTTCTGTTAAAAATATCCTTTCATAAAATGATACCAATCATGTGTATACTTTTAAATTTTTTCTTATTTGCCAAAAGGGAAGTTTTTGTTCAAAAGCATTCCCTAATTTTTTTTTACTTTTGAAATTGTAAGTGTCTAAGAAATTTAAAATCTGATGAGTCCGTAGAATTTTCTTTGTGGTGGCTCCTGGCCATCATTGTATGTTGCTTTGTACCAAAATTATATGTCCACTGGTCAATTTCCCTGTGCCATTTTGGACAATGACTTTTATTTTGGTACCCTGATCAATCACTATTTTGGTGAATAGATTAATGAGTGAGTGGATAACTCTTAGGAGCTAAGAATGTGAGCTAGATGAGAAATCATTTTTGTGTGATGTTTCAGAATCATATATTCATTGATCATACTATATAATTAAGCCTGGACAAGGACTGTATACAAATCTGCATTTCAAAAAAGGCTCACACATTGTGCGTGATTAATAGGAGTTTAATAATGATGATCAAGGGGCGCCTTAGAGGCTCAGTTGGTTGAGCATCTGACTTGAACTCAGGTCATGCTCTCACAGTTCGTGGGTTCGAGCCCCGTGTCAGGCTCTGTGCTGGACAGAGCCTGGAGCCTGGAGCCTGCTTCAGATTCTGTGTCTCCCTCTCTCTCTGCCCCTAACCCACTTGCATTCTGTCTCTGTCTCTCTCAAAAATAAATAAAAATAAAAATAAATAATGATGATCATTCTTTGGGTATCATATACTTTTTATTTTTTTTTTTTACTTATCTCAGCTTTGTTAGACATGTCCTGTGAGAAGGATGCAGAAGGACCCCATTCCACAGCAATTGTTATTCTGGGAGGTGATCTTGTATGCTCCTGAAGAGATGTGGCAGAAATTTGCTCATCCCTAAGACAGTTTGGGTGTCAGAGCACTACCCTGGACAAATCCAGAAGAGTAATTAATGCTTTTTTGATGTAGCCATTTTAAAAAGTCCATTATTCCTCAGTAAGATGGAAAACAGGGAGAAGGTTCTAATGTTGAAGGGGGCTGATGGTACAGCCAGCTCGTTCTGATTCCATAGTGAGGATGTGTGAATCAGGGCGAGGATGGCTTTAGAGCAACATCACTTCCTAACAGTGTATCATTTTAATGCCCAAACCTTCCATCTTTTATTTTATTGCATTAGTGCCCAACTCTTGGATCCCCAGCTTGGACATCTCTTGTGAGAATTCAGGCCCATAAATCCATATTCCACATAACATTGCTTCTGACCAAAAAACTCACTTTACAACAGTGTCACAATGAGCTCAAACTCATGGAAATCACTGGTCTTATCATGTTTCCTACCATGCTGAAGCAGCTGGATTAATAGAATGTTGCAAGAGCCTTTGATGACTTAGTTTCACCATCAAGTATATGACAGTATATTTCATGGCTAGGGCAGTGTCCTGGAGGCTGTATAGACTTTAAGTCAGTGCAGCCAGAATTCACAGGTTTAGGAATCAGAGGCTGGTAACAGGAGTGGTCATACTCACTCTTACCCCTAGTGATCCACTAGTAAAATTTTTGCTTCCTGTTCCTGTGATCTTATGTTACACTAGACGAGGGGTCTCATTTCCAAAGAGACGGAGGCTTCTGTTAGGAGACACAACAATGATTCCATTCAACTGGAATTTAAGATGGTCATATAGCCACTGTGGGCTCCTCATGCCTCTGAATCAACAGACAAGAAAAGAGCATTATTATACTGGATACAGTAATAAAGCCTTACTCCCACGAAACAATTGAACTGCTACAACCCTGTGGAGATAAGAGTGTGTCGAGAATAGAGGAATTCTCATAGGGTGTCTCCTACCATTAACTTGCCCTGTGAGTAAAGTCAATGGTAAACAACAAACACCCAATTCAGGCAAGATTACTAATGATCCAGACTCTTCAGAAATGTAGATTTGGGTAAAGAACCATGATGGCTGAAGTGCTAGCTGAAAGCAAAATTACACAGAATTGGGTAGTGGAAGAAGATAGTTATAAATACCAGCTACAGCCATATAACAAGTTACATAAATGATGGCTGTAATAGTTATATTTCTCCTTACTGAATTAGAACAAATGGACCAAGTATAGCAAAGATGTTCTTTAAGAAGAACAAAGTTAGAGATACTGCTTCTAGACATCAAGACTTAATGTGATAGCAATTAAGATGTGGCATTGGTATAAGGATAGACAAATGTACCCGTTGAAAAGAATGGAATGTCCAGAAAGAGACTACCTTTGATTTATTATAAAGATGGGATCATGGGGTATGTATGGCCTTTTCAATAAATGCTGTTGTGTCATTTGGATATCTGTCAATAAGAATCCCTCTTCATGTCCTATACAAAAAGTCAGGAAATCTTGTAGATCTAAATGTAAACAGTTAAGATAACAAAGTTTTGCCCCAAGGTTTATATTGCCCCCAGGTTTATATTCAGATATAAATGGCATACATCACTGAGTTTCAGGTGTATGAGTTTCAGGTGTATTGAATAAAGGTTTGACTTACAAACATTGTGACATAATTGCCACAATAAGTTTAGTTAACATCGATCATTTATATAAATACAATTAGAACGACATTGGAAAGAAATGTTTGTTTCATATATATATATATATATATATATAAGTTATCTTTGTTTTTCCCTCTCTTATCCCCCATCACATAAAGTAAAATATATTGACTTTATATAACAGTACTTAAGTATTGTTAACTTTATAAAATAGTATTTAAGTTATTACGGGACATGAAGAAGAAAAGTGACCATCATAGAGGTCTTTGCATCCTCTTCCGGGGAACAGGCAGTGCATTTGCAGTTTGCAGGATAGTACACAACATGTTAGGCAAAAGCACGAATGCGTTTTTGTCTTTATTTGGATTAAATATGGTTTAATGTAATGCGTATAGGTGGCAAGTACACAAGGGATGGACTTGTGATGATTAATTTTATGTGTTAACCTGCCCAGACCGTTGTACTCAGATAATTGACCAAATGCGTGAATGTTGCTGGGAAGGTGTTTTATGAGTGAGATAATATTTAAATCAGTAAACTTTGAGTAAAGCGAGTAAAGCACACTGACTTCTATAATGTGGGCTGGCCTCATCCGAGGCAGAGGGCTTAAGAAAAAAGATGAACATTCCTCAAGGAGGAGGTAACTTTGCCGTCAAACTCCCTGAGGTCTCAAGGCATAATATTAACTCTTCTGCAGGTTTCCAGCCTGTTAGTGTGTCGTACAGATTTTGGACTTGACAACCTCACAATTGTGTGAGCCAATTACTTCATGTAAACCTCTCTCTTTCTCTTTCTCTCTCTCCCTAAATATAATAGTAATACAGTTGTATAGAATACATCATTTTATACACATGTAAGTAACATAATTTTATATGTTGTGTGTGTGTTTGGTGAGTATGTGTATTCTATTGGTTCTGTTTCTTTGGAGAACCCTGATTGCTACAGGGCACATCTAATTTTATGAACCCTAAAAAATGTAGATCTTATTTTTCTGGCTGGTGACAAGGGAGATGAACAGAAGTGTATGTCAGAGAAATGTAAACCATGAGAAGGATTTAACCCACCAATAATGACTTTGAAGCAATATGCGGAGGTGGGAGAAGGGGCTATGAGCCATATCATTGAGGAATCCTCTGAAGTTGAGAACAATTACTGTTGAGAGCCAGAACCTCAGTACTATGTTCACATGGAACTAAATTCTGTCAATGAACTAAATGAGTGTGGAAATAGACTCTCCTGCAGGGTCTCAGCTAAGTGTCTAAGCCGATAGCTACCTAATTGAGGAAACAGTTATAACTCTATAAGAACCCCATTTCTCAAGTTTGGGGTGCTGGCATTCAGGATAAGATACATTTTTTTGAGGAAGTCACCACTATATAATCTCAATTCTCCCAAAAACAAGTTATTAAGGTACTAATATGAAGAATATAAATAGGAGTGAAGCAATTCATTAATATACCCTAAAGTCTACATGAAAATATTTGATTCTCATTCCTACAAAGTTTCATTCTGGTGATTCAGAGGTCTTAATATCCAACAGAGTGTAGCTTCCACTGAAAAATTCAACAATGGCTCTGTTTAGAAGAATATAGAACAGCCCATCATAACAATTTTAACATCTCATTCAAAGAAAAAACACCCAGAACAATGAAGTGACTAATGTTTTGGCAGGGGACCTTGATCCTAATTATCAAGAGAAAATAGCATTGTACCACATAATAGATTGACTGAAGCTGATACCAGTTGGAGGTGATCATCGAGAGGATATGACTCCACCCCTGGTTGACCTGTGATCTGATCTGGACATTAAGACTCCTCACTCCTTCCTCTGTCCTTGGAACATGCACTCCCCTAAGCTACATGCTGCCTTGCCCAAGATAACAGACTTAAAACATTAATGTAGTAATGAGACCATCTGGATGGTATGTCACTGAGCCTGAAGCTTGTATATATTTTTTTTTAAGATTCTGGTGGGCAAGTATTCATTACAGCATTCTTCACAATAGTCAAGATACGGAAACAACTTAAGTGTCCATTGAGGGATGAATGGATAAAGAAAATGTGACAGATGCACACACACACACACACACACACACACACACACAAATATTATTCAGCCATAAAAAGAAAGAAATTCTGCTCTTATCATGACAAACCTTTTATGTGAGTTCCTTTGCTTTTTAAAACTGCTATATATCAATCTGGAACAGTCTGACTCTTTGGTCTCTCCTTGCCCTCTGTGTACGTGGGCGCATTGCAAACCAACAGAAGCCTGGATTTCAAAGGATCAATTGGGGTATCACATCAAACAGAATATCTAGTAATAAAATGCAGCTGAAATTATTCCTAATCCGTATAGGTTAGGCTATCAAGACCTCGTAAGAATCTGTGTTTGAATCAGTCCTACAGGTACAGCATCCTGACCATAGGAGTTGCTGGATGAAGACAAATGGAGGAGTAAGGAGAAAATTATAAATATTAATTGTTTGCTTTGGGATTTATGTCAGAAAGGAGAAATGTAGGTGCTAGCCAATTGTGTTCCCTCATTTGTTATGACATATTTGCATTCACTAATCAATTGTCCCTCCCCCTCTCCTTTTTTTCCATGATTTTATTCAGGATATGCACATCGTTATGAAATATATCATTTAGTCCTTATTTACAGTATTATAGAATTGTAACTGAACTTGAGAAGGAATGAGCATTAATCTGAGATTGATATAGTGACTATTGAACATTACCTCTTAACGTGAGGCAGAAAGGCAATTAGATTTCATTTTTATGAAGTAAAACTGTTTTGTTACATAAGGATAGAGTTTTGTTGCTATTTTTTTTTATATTTTGATCATGTACATAGATGTTGAGTGCTCAAGTGGTGGAGTAAAGTGAGTCTATGGATTAGCTTACTCATTATCTATTCTATTCCCCTTCACCCTGTATTTCAGTAAAACAGTATTTCTCAGGCTTCCTTGATAGAGTAGGTTTCCAGATGTGGTCTAGCTTAGGCCAAGCAGTAGTCTCAGTATAAGACTTGGAAAAAAGACACGAGCAACATGGAATACTGAACGTGAATGGGGAGATGCATATTTCTTTTATGCATGCTGCTATAACTCTTTGGTTCTTTTGGTTCAATTCTGGTAGAAAATCACTGTTCGGTCTACAGGATCACAAGTGGAAAATGCAATAGCGTGAAAGTAGTGGTTTTCTGATGGAAGAATTTTGTGGTATGGAAAGTTATTTTTCTTGGCTGCAATTTTTTTTTCCATGTAGCATTCACATCTGACTCCCTAGTTCTTCTGCATTTTTCTTTGGCTAGTTAAATAAGCTGTAATATATCTGTTTCTGTTTAAACTATCTAGAAAGTTGTGGTTATCTGTAACTCAAAACCCTAAGCAACACAGAATGAATAGATTTTCCATATCATAATGATTGAGAAATCCATATTCAAGAAATATCACTAATTAGGAGAATGCAAATTAAAACCCCAAGAGATATCATTTCACACCTGTCAGAATGGCTATTATCAAGGAGATAAAAAAACAGCAAGTGAGGGTGCGGAGAAAAGAAAGCACTTGTTCACTGTTGGTACAAATACAAATTGGAAAACACTATAGAAAATGGTATGGAGGTTCCTCAAAAAATTAAGAATAGAATTCCCAGATGATCCATCAATCCCACCTCTGGATATTTACCCAAAGGAAATGATACCAGTATCTAGAAGAGATATGTGTACATTCATATCCATTACAGCATTCTTCATAATAGCCAAGATATGGAAACAACCTAAATGTGCATTGATGGATGAATGGATAAAGAAAATGTCACACACACACACACACACACACACACACACACACACAGTTAACTATGTGAATTGATAAATATGTTAATTATCTTGATTTTGGTAATCATTTTACAATATGCATCAGATAATCACCTTGTACCCTCTAAATATGTGTAATTATACCTATCAATTATTCTTCAATTACGAGGGAGGAAAGAAACATAAAAGGGTGAAACAAGTTTTAAGATTGTTATAGTCCATGTACAGCTTCCTTTTATTTTGTTGACTTTAAACTTAGTCATTGCCATAAATCTTTTAAGCTAACTTTCTCATGACTTGTATTCTCCTGGCAGCCAATTTCCAAAAGGCAATCACAGAGCAGCATTTCATTTTTAACCAAGGGATGAATGCCACAGAGGAATCACAGGCACACTTTCTTTCATTTTTCCAAGCGATTAGAGCTGTTCTTACTAGAACATTCCAGTTAAAGGTCACTTGCTATTTCTGTTCAAAAGCCTCTCTTTCAAAGGTATATTTCTCAGCCATTTAAATTTACTTTAAATGTACAATTGACAGCTGTCTAGGTATGATTATTTTATTGAAAATTATATACATACATTTATTTTCATGACGTGTAAAGAAAAATAACACCTATTCTTTAAAAATTTTTTTTATTAGTTTTCTTTATTTTTGAGAGGCAGAGAGAGACAGAGCATGAGTGGGGGAGGGACAGAGAGAGAGGGGAACACAGAATCCGAAGCAGGCTCCAGGCTCTGAGCTGTCAGCACAGAGCCTGATGCCGGCCGAACTCAGGAACCGCGAGATCCTGACCTGAGCTGAAGTCAGAGGCTCAACTGACTGAATCACCCAGGCACCCCAAATAGCATCTATTCTAAAGGATAAAATTCAGCATTTATTGGTCCATGAGAATGTGTACTTTTTAAGTTTCAAATTATGTATTTTAGTACAATTGAGTCAAAACGATAAATCTACCGATTGTGAAAAAATCTTAGACTACAATTTATTTATCATTTCGGATCTAACTCTTATAATAAAAATGGGTTTTGATGAGTATATATGTGTGTTAGGAGTAGAAGAGGGAATCTCTCCTCTGAAATAGATACAATTGTGGCAATTCTTCACAATCCAGAAGATGGATCGATCATATCTTACTGACTCAGGAGTAGGACAGAGTCTAGTGTTGCATCACATGACTCAATGTTCCTACTTGTTTGGGCATTTGAGACTAACTCCATTTCTCTATGCAGTAGATGTACATAAGAACATTCATCTTAGCCATCATGTGGCCAGATGATAATCTAGGCATTTTCATCAGAATATGAGTTACTTTAGAGTATCAGAGAAAATGTGTGGTGGCTTTAAAACATGGTAACTTTTTACTACAGTGAATCGTATTTTTTATTTTACTTCCAATTTCTCGGTTGCTAGCATATAGAAAGACATGCATACAAACATTCACACATGCAACATAGATGGGTAGGTAGATAGATAGATGCATATATTAAATTAATGATGTTTGTCCACATATCCAGGGACTTTACTGTGTAGAATTTTTTTAAATTAATTTATTTTGAGAGGGAGAGAGAGACAGAGAGAGAGAGAGACAGAGAGAGAGAAAGGAAGGGGCGGAGAGAGAAGGAGAAAGAGAATCCCAAGCAGGCTCTCTGCTGTCATCATAAAGCCCAACAAGGGTTCCTCTCAAGAATCATGAAACCATGATCTGAGCCAAAATTGAGTCAGATGCTAAACCGACTGAGAGACCCAGGTGCCCCTACTATGCAGAATGATTAATTCTAACAGTTTTTCTATAGATTTTGCTGGATTTACTATCTAATTGTCATAAAGTCTACAAATAATAATTTTAGTGTGTTTTTCCAGAACCTCAAATTAATGCTGAATAAATATGGTGATTCCAGACTTCAGGGGAATGCTTTAAATATTTTTTCTTTTCTTTTGCTCTTAGTTTTATGTTAGCATTTTTTTTTCTGATTGAGAAACCTGTCATCTTCTGATTCAATTGGAATTTTAATTATGATGGTGTGTTTAAATCTGTTGAATAATTTATTGAATGTTTAGAGAGGATCATGTGATTCTCTTTTTTACTATGATACTGACATCTTGTAGAGATTGATTATAGATTTTCATGTTGGCACTTCCATTTGTGGAATAAACTCCACTTTTTCTATTGATGACTTTTATTTGCTAACATATCATTGTATTTCATGACAATGTTGTGTGTTTAGTTTCTCTCCTGTAATGTTCTTATAATTTAAAAAAAAATTTAATGTTTATTTTATTTTTGAGACAGAGAGAGACAGAGCATGAACGGGGGAGGGTCAGAGAGAGGGAGACACAGAATCTGAAACAGGCTCCAGGCTCTGAGCTGTCAGCACAGAGCCCGATGCAGAGCTCGAACTCAAGGACTGCGAGATCATGACCTGAGCCGAAGTCCGCCGCTTAACTGACTGAGCCACCCAGGCGCCCCTGTTCTTATAATTTTTAAGTTAAAGAGTTTTAAGATTTTATAACACGGATTTTGAAGCATTCCCTTTTTGTTTTCCTCTGAAAGAGTATGTGGGCCAATGATTGTGAAATAAAATCCAGAAATAAATTAATAAAATTGAAATCAATTCTTCTGTCAGTGTGTTATTAAACATCCTTAAGAACAAAGCCTTGAAACTAAAATTGAAAATGATAAATGAGTCATGGATATGTTAATATAAAACTCTACCACAGGATAATCAGTGAAAGAGATTTAACGGAAAAACAACACATAAAATATCCTTTGACTTCTGTGAAGTGTTTGGCACGTGAGTATACTCTTAAAAATCAGAATTTAAGAAAAAATGTGCAATGTGTACATATTTTTCCATGATTCCTTATCCTATATTCACTTTTTAAAAATTAATCTACCACCTATAGTTCCTGATTCTGTTGGATGTAAAGGCTTGTAGTAAAGATGAATAATTTCATGTAATAAAACATAAAAATAATTTCTTCTTGCAACAGTAGCTTGCAGGTTCTGAATTAGTTGGATGGAGGCAGTTGCAATTATTTGACAGTGAAATAGAAGAGGTTTAAAAGCTTGTTTTCTGTCACTTGCATGGCTCTCCAGTGGGAACCTTCAAATCCAAGGTTAATTAATATAGGCTCTCTCAGAACTCTCTCTCTAAAGTTTTTCTTAAATTCTGGAGTTACAGTCCTGTATTTGCTGTTCTTTTACTTATTGTATTTTATAAAATATGTGAACATCAGTCCAGGAAACACTTCCAAATATCTGTTAAAATATGTTCAAAGAATGCTGTTCCCAATACGGGTGAGGGTGTGGAAAAGGGGAAAGGACAGCAATCTCTTCAAAAGTGTCACGTAAGATTCTCTTTCTTCCGTTAAAAAAAATTCTCCTAGTTGCAAATATTATTTGGCCAGTTTTACCTTCATCTGTATTGATAAAGATTAGATAATATGGCATCAAGAATTTCACCTAATGGGGCACCTGGATGGCTCAGTCAGTTAAGCATTCAACTCTTGACTTTGGCTCAGGTCATGATCTCATGGATTGTGGGTACCAGCTCTGCATTGGTCTCTGCACTCACAGTGCAGAGACTGCTTGAAATTCTCTCTCTCTTTCTCTCTCTGCCCCTTCTCTGTTCGCTGTCTCTCTCTCTCTCCCAAAATAAATAAATAAACCTAAAAATAAAATAATTCCAGTTAAACCATGGCATCTAATTTCCATATTGAGCAGTGAAGAAGCAAACTTTATAATTACATTTCTCCCATTGCATAAAAGCAAATAGTTGTAAAAGTATAATTCTACTAGTAATGCTACAGAGAGATTTGACTCATTTTGTTATAAATTAACTGGAATTCTTGAGTAGCATAAAAATACAAAACTTTACCTTCTATGTTGATGCATTGATAAGGAGGTAATTTCTCACACTAGTAAATATTCCTAAATGGGGTAACTGAATCACGACTGGTCATTCAGTAATTTTATTTCCAAGAAAAATAGAATCTGGATTTCTGGAAGTTAGAAAATACATTTATACAGGCTATCTGTAGCTTTTCAATGATAAATAACAACTCAGAAGGGAAGCCAAGAAAAGTGGCCCCAAAGTCTTTCTCTAATGCTATCACTAACCTGGATTTCCCAGTGTTTGATGTTAATATACTTTAAATTAATTTGAAACTAGTGAAATTTCCAGTGTCCTTAGGGTCCTAATACCTTCCATATCTCTCTTGAACCTGGAAGCTTCAATTCAATTGAAATTATTTGACATCATTTATGAAAAGCCTTTGAAGTGCTACTGACTTAATTCAGGCTGAATCTACTCTGAAGTTATAAAAAAGGGTGGGGGGGGACAAAACATGATTTTCAAAACTTCTTTCTTGGTCTGATGTTGTAATTTTTCTTTTTGTTTATAACTTCTGAAACGTGATTTATTTTAAGAGATAAAACAATTTGTGTTTCATTTTTGAATAGTATACTGGATTTGCTTGCTGGAAAGTGATGTATTGTGAGAACTATAGTGTAATTTTTGACTACTTCTAATACATGCACATTATATTCTTGGTTAGAATCCAATAACAATTTATTAAAGCATGTAGCTTATTGCCGAGGCTATAAATAACAGGGGCTAAACATTACTGAATAAATAGAATGCAATGATCTCTTTGCTAACTTATTATGTAAGTCATTATCACATTTATTTTTCTTTCTTTCCAGGAAAGAAAAATATTTCAGGGAAGTTTCAAGGAAGTTATAATTCATATGATATGGCTCATTAAAAAATTAGTAATAAAAAATGAGTAAAACACCCATCCTCAAAAAATTTTGCAACATAGTTTCTATGCGAAGTCCATTGCTTCTAGACCTATGCTGACATTGCTCAAAATAGCAGATTTAGATATTCACTAACTTACTTATTTATATTAATTCCATAACCACAGCCCCATGCCATTGGACCAAGAGTTGATTTTGTTCATCTTTAAATGAATCAAATCTGTAATAGCCTCAAAATAGAAGTTTAGCACTGTATAAAACATTCCATCTAAATCTGATTTTGCCTTTTTCCTTTATAAAATACAATTCTAGGTTGCTTAAGCATATTTTCTGTTATTATTACACCAGAGAACATTGAGAATCTACTACAAATAATATTAGTTTATTTGTGGTTCTTTTTGTTATTATTTTTTTTTAATGTTTATTTTATTTCTGAGGGAGAGAGAGAGACAGAGCATGAACAGGGGAGGGGCAGAGAGAGAGGGAGACACAGAATCTGAAGCAGGCTCCAGGCTCTGAGCTGTCAGGATAGAGCCTGACACAGGACTCGAACCCACAAACCATGAGTTCATGACCTGAGCTGAAGTTGGACACTTAACCACCTAAGCCACCCAGGCACCCCAGTTTATTTGTGGTTCTAATCAATATGTCATCATCTATTGACTCTATGAACATAAACAGCTGTAACTGTTGAGTGGATTACTTTCCCAGTTACAGATATTTATGTGGAGATTACATCAATAGGACTTCCGGTGTCAAACCAATGGAAGCAGTACCATGTTTCATCGGTTATGTATTACGAGTTTTCACAAATAGGAGTTGTGTAGCACATGTGGCAAAACCTCTCTTTAAAAATGTCTTAATCATCTTAAAATGAGTAGGATGCCGGGAACACATAGTACATACTTCCAGCTAATTTTTGTTAACTCTATTCTCGGTAGATATACCACCAATTTTTTTTAAGGTACAGAGATTTCCCATATACCCCCTGCACCTACTGACATGCACAGTCTCCCTCACTGTAAACATCCCGTTCCAGAGGGGTACCCTTGTTACAAGGAATGAACCAGACTGATACATCATTACCCAAAGTCTATAGTTATCTCAGGGTTTCCTTTTGGTGTACAATCTCTGGGTTTTGACAAATGTATAAAGACGTGAATCCACCACTGTGGCAACATACATATTAGTTTCACTGTCCTAAAAATTTGTTCTTTGTCTAAACATTTCTCTCATCCCTATCCCTGGCAACCACTGATCTTCCATATCTACAGTTTTGCCTTTTCTTGAATGTCATTATCATTGGAATCATATAGTATGTAGCCTTTTCAGATTGACTTCTTTCACTTGTTAATATGTACTTACAGTTCCTCCATATCTATTCATTGCTTGCTAGCGCATTTCTTTTTAGCATTGAGTAACTCCATTGTCTAAGATGGACCACAGTGTATTTATCCATTCACCTACTGAAGGGCATTTTAGTTGCTTCCAAGTTTTGAAAATTATGTATAAAACTGCTATAAACATTTTATACATATTTTGGTGTAGACACAAGTTTTCAATCCATTTGGGTAAGTACCAAGGAGCACAGTTGCTGAATCATATGGTAAGATTAGGTTTAATTTTGTAAGGAACTGCCATATTATTTTACAAAGTTACTATAAAATTTTACATTCCCACCAGCCATGAATAAATGTTTTTGATGTTGTCAGTATTTTGGGATTTGGCCATCTAATAGAGGTGTTATCTTGTTATTTTAATTTTCAATTCCAAAATAGCGTATGGTGTTGAAGGTCTCTTCATATGCTTATTTGCCATCTGTAAATCTGCAGAAGATAGAAAAGGCAAGGAAACAGATTCTTCCCTACAATCTCTAGAAGGGATGCAAAATGTTGACTAGTTTGGCCTTCTGACCTCTAGATACATAACGACATAAATTTGTGTTGTTTTAAGTTGCTAGGTTTATAACACTTGTCATGGCAGGACGATCAAATTAAAACAACCACTTTCCATTGTATCATCATGAGATGTATTTGGGAACACTAGTGGGTCATTTGTCCTGGAGAATGTTTACATTATTTAAGGCAAACCCAAGCTCTCCTTTTTTTTCCCTTAAGTTTATTTATTTATTTTTGAGAGAAACACAAAGAGAGTACAAATAGGGGATAGGCAGAGAAAAAGGGGGACAGATGATCCTAAGAGGACTCCATGCTGATAGCAGAGACCCCGATGTGAGGCTTGAATCCATGAACCATGAGATCATTACCTGAGCCAAAGTTGGATGCTTAATTGACTGAACCACCCAGGCACCCCTAAATACATGGTATTCTATCAATTAATCACAGAGAGTTGCTTTTTATTTAAAGATATGCCATTTTTTAGGTACTTGTATTTATTAGGCTCATCTGTTTATACAAAACTAACCCTTAGAGTTACATAGTGGCATTCCACAAATAGATTAGCTGCTCCACCAGATTTTCCAGGGAGTACAATTTTAATTACATCGAATTCAATTATTTATCAAAGGCTCAGCTGAGAAAATAAGTTAAATTGTTAGAAAGAAGCACATAATTTCTTCTCACTTGTGCTAAAAGGATACCAAGACTCAGTCATATCAGTTGATATTTGGGTTCCTATAAAGTACTGTTTTCCACTTGTATTCCAGTCTTCCTTTCCATCAAGTCCCATGAATAATCATCCTTGCTTAATCATCACTCCTGAATGATGATAAATACTGGTGGATCAAATATTTTAAATATATTTTGCAGATATTTTAAACATAAGATTTCCTTTCTGAGTAATCTTTTTTTTTTTAATGTTTATTTTTGAGAGAGACAGAGACAGATGTGGCGGGGGGTGGTGGGCAGAGAGAGAGGGAGACATAGAATCTGAGGTAGGGTCCAGGCTCAGAGCTGTCAGCAGAGCCAGAGGCCAGGCTCGAACCCAGGAGCCATGAAATCAAGCCTGACGCTTAACTGACTGAACCACCCGGAAGCCCCCTGAGTATTCTTTTAAAAGCTTTAGAGACAAGCTTGTATTCGATACATGGTAAGAGAACTGATGAACTTTGAAATCACTGTTTCATTCTCATTTATGGCTCTAATTATTCTCAGTCCTGTTCTTATATCTTCTAAATTATGTTTAATTTATTAATTTCATCACATTTTATGAACTCTTTTATAAGTCAGTCTGAAATATTTAGAGGCATAAATAATAATTAATTAATCAAATAAATCTAGTGAAAATATACAATATTGAACTCACGTTTTTAAAAGTTGGGCACAATGATCAGAAAATAACAGAATTCGTTTGAATTAGTAAAAATTTCCAGCATGACAATTGAATTAGGATCATAGTGCCATTTTTCTTAATGCAAGGATTATTTATTATAATTACCTTGAATTTTTTGGATAATTTCAGAATTTTTCTTGAATCCCTGGTATATTCATAGATATTTGAAAGATCAACTTTTTCTGGAAACTGACTTATTCTATTAATAATTACCTTATATTTTGATTTAACCTGTGATATTTCACTGAAACTTTTCTCTTTTGATGTAAAATTTGAACTCCTGAAGGCAAAAGCTATTTCTATTTATATCTCTTTTTCTTAGTCTTTCATTGTCATTTTCTGGTTCACATTTCTGTTACTTTCTCTGGGGGTTAGCATAGTTTATAAGCCAGGCCAGGAGAACAAAATCTGTTGTAAGCATTCTCAGTATAAAAGGCTTAATATAGGAACTACAGGTTAGGTGACTATTAGGAAAGCTGAGGATTGGGGGAAAAGTCCTAAGAACTTCTGAAAAGTTAAGAAGATAAAGGGACCTCATTTGAAGACCTCCTTTGAAATAACAAAGTAATTTTCTAAGAATCACAATCAAAAGTTTTCTGAGTCTCGCTTTTACTCAACAGATGCTCTAATTTGAATATAACAGATGGGTGTGGCTGTGAATTCAATTGGCATTATAATTCATCCACACACAGGATCAAACTTTAGAGTAACTGTTCAGCAGTATCAACCAATAGGAAGTATGTGGAGAGAGGGGCACACAGAGAGAGAGAGGGAGAGAAAGAGAGAGAGATAGGTTCATTTTAAGGAATTGGCTCATGCAGTAGTGAGGGTTTGATAGGTCTAAAGTCTATAGGATAGTTCAGCATGTTGGAGACCCAGGAAGAGCTGTAGTTGGGGTCCAAAAGCAGTGTGTTGGCAGAATTTCTTCTTGCTCCGAAGTCATTCTGTTTTGTTAAGGCCTTAACCTCACGGATGAAGCCCACCCACATTATGGAGGCCACTGATTTAGTCAAAGTTCACAAGTATAAATGTTAATCTCATGAAAAAGCTCATGAAAAAATCACCTTCGTAACTATATCCAGAGCATCTGGTCAACTATCCAGGCATTGGGACCCAGTTGAGTTTGATGAGGTTTTTTGGTGTGATAGTGGGGTTCATTGGGTCTGGAGCAGATGGCCAAACAAGAATTCTTGAAGATGCCTTTGGTGCAAAAAGGTGATTTTATTAAAGCATGGGGACAGGACCCGTGGGCAGGAAGAGGTGCCCCAGGATCATGAGGAAAGACTGGTTGCCTGCTATGGAGATGGGGGAGGTAAAGTCCAGAAGAAGTTTCCAGTGAGATTATATACTAAAGACAACTCACAGGATACTGGATGTCTAGCTATTGTACAGGTAAGGTGGTTTTCCCTCTAGCAAAGCATTAGCATTAAGACAGTAGGGAGTTCTTGGAGCCTCAAGTATTTGTCAATGGACTGCAGGTTATAAGGGAAATGTAGTCTTATCTGTCATTTCCTTCTGCCTTTGTTTCCCACATCAAGTTGACACATAAAACTAACCATCACAGCCATGCTATGAGATTTCAGTTTCTCTGTTTATTTCTTTTCCTCAGAACTTAAAGCCATGAGTTTAATGAATTATTCTGAGTTTTCCAATGTAGTCAGGAGTCACCTCATATTATAATCCTCTACTTTTATTTTCATTCATAATATTCTATTATTACTACAATGTGGCACCTCAAGTCTCATGCTTTTTTAGGAACTTCGATACATGCAAATAAAATTCATGCAACTATTTTAGCCCTTATCTACCAGGATCTCATTTAATACTGTTAATAAGATCATCATTATCTTCAATTTTAATGAAATCCAATAAATTATTCCAGATCCCCACGTTTAAGATGCTGTTCCTTTGAGATCACTTCCAGTGCCCCAAACTGTCTGGGTTTAGACAGTCAAATGGAGACCAGTTAACATATTCTGAATATAAAGGATTTAGTACAAAAATTATAGACTTAACCTAAATTTGGAAGAACTGAATAGTGAAGGACAGGGATGCAGGTGCTGGAAGTTGAGGAAGCCAAATCTGAAGATCTGATCCTATAACACTGAAAAGATTATTTTTGTCGCTCAACAAAGTCTTTGCAGTCCTCAGGAATTAATGTACAACTATACAGAAAATGTGTTTTGGAGAAATGTGAATCCAAGATTCTCTTTTGCAATGCAGAAGCAACCTTGAAAGGAATGACGGTGATGCTAAGTTTATAACAAACAACCACGCACACAAATGTGGAACATGTGGGAGGAAGTCACTAAATATATATTAAGGTAAATTAATTTGGTCCATTACTGCAAGTACTATGAGGCAACATTTGAAACTGGTTCACTTAATAAAATGTAATGGTCTGCTAATTGTTTCTGCCAAAATGTGCGTAATCAAAATATCACCATGTCAATCTCTGATCATGATATATGGTATTGTCTACAAAAATTGTCTTGTTATTAGTACTGTTCTTGGAATAAAAGTCTACCTCCTGTATTTCATTCTTGGGATAATATATTTGTCAGAACATACAGCTCTCTGTGAAAGGGGAACCTCCTAACAAAATGTCTGATACCAAGACCCAAAGGCTCACTGTATCACTGCATGTATTATTAAAAGCCTGATAGCCACATCAAAATATCTACCTAACAAATGGCTCATTTCTTTTGAACAATTTGACAAATTCAAAAGAAATTCAGCAAAATTCCAGTGCAAGGAGTTACGTACAACCCATGAAAGTTTACTCTGACTTCCCAGTTAATATTATTGTTCCCTGACACAAACTGTTGGCAGGGAAATTGCAAACTCTAAAATAGCAGTAGGCTCTTTTCATAATTTTGGTATAGTGCCTTGTGCCCTTCACAATCATTTCTGATGTCAGTACCAAGGAATAGAGACAACGTCAGTGAATTTTGTTTCAGTCTGTGTGGCCTGAGGGGCTGACCTTACCAAGAAATCCTGAGGCTAAGAAGAAGGCATAAATCATCAAGTGATGTTCAAGAGGGACAAACAGAGAGAACGGACAGTATCTGAGACACAAGTCACAGACTGGAAGCCAGAGGTCCTGGGTCATAGAAGTGCATATGTAGAAACAGAACTGAAAGACAAAGGACAGTTGAGAGTACAGAAGTTGACTATAAAAGAGGTAGAGATGAGGGGAAAATTACTTAAGGACAAAACGTGCTGATGCCCCAGTTCAGGCAGTGGTGTTCAAGTGATTAAGCCTAGTTGGTCTTAATATTATAATCTCTCAATACCCTTTTCACAACCTATATCCATGGAAAAAAGTGAGGCCCGTGAGCAATTCTTTCCAGAAGGATTTAGTATGCTTTTTTCTAAGTACCATTATCTCCTTTAGCAATGATTGTGTCGATTCAATTCCATGTAAGAAGATGCTTTCTTCTGGGGTACCTGGGCAGCTCAGTTGCTTTAGGTGTTCAAGTCTTTATCTCAGCTCAGGTCATGATCTCATGGTTTATGGGTTTGAGGCCCTCATTAGGCTCTGTGCTGATGGCGTGGAGCCCACTTGGGATTCTGTCTCTCCCTCTTTCTCTGTACCTCGCTTGCTTGCTCTCTCTCTCTCTTTGAAAATAAATAAAATTTAAAAAAAGAAGATGCTTTCTTCTGTCCTTTTTCTTTTTTTCTCTTTCCTTTCCTTTCCTTTCCTTTCCTTTCCTTTCCTTTCCTTTCCTTTCCTTTCCTCTCCCCCCTACTTTTTTTAGCTTGATTTAATCAGTTCTCCTTTAGTCCATTAGTCCTGCATGTGAATGTGTTGAATAGGTTCCAGGCTTACCAACTAGTGTCTAAGACAAAACACATTAGTTTATGAAGTTCAAATTATTCCTCTACTCAAAATCTGTCAGTGTTTTCTCATGTTATTAGAATGCTTTCCAAAGTCCTAGACAATCTTAGCACATCATCATGGTCCTACATAAACTCGCATTGCCCGTATCTAGAACCTAATTTTCTGCCACTGGCTGCATTCTTAAACACCAGCTACAACACCTTGCTTCTTAGTCCTCAAATACGCCAAGCTAATTATTGGCTCAGGCCTTGGCATATAGTGCTAGCTTTGTGTGAAATTAGGGCTCTTGGAACTGACCATGTCTGACTTTATACAATCATTCAGATCTTAGCTCAAACAGACAATTTTTGTAGAGATTTTTCCTGACCCTTATATTTTGCCTCTTCCCAGTAATTTCCTTTAGATCAATTCCCTGTTTTATATCTCTTCTACCACTTATGTCTGAAATTGTCTCAATTATTTATCATTGATCTTCATTTCTCTATTAAATGCCAGGGATGAAGTTTATTTCTTTTGTGCTGTTTTGCTGGTGTCTAGATCAGTTCCAAGAGTAATCTGTGTGTATTAGTGTGTGTGCAGTTATTTATATACATGCTGAAAAATATAGATTTAATTACTTAAATATCTGTGTCTTAACTTTTTGCATAAACCTGCAGACCCACTGGAGACTTTACCATTTGCCCAGATCTCTATCAGATTCTGGAGGCCCCCCAAAGAAAAGATACCATCTAACCAAACACAGTGTGCTTGCATTTTAAATACAGCAAGGAAATATCCAGTAGCTAGATACATTTTTCAGTTGTATTATAGATATGGGCCTTTTTTTTTTTTTAAGTTTTTCTAATGTTGCTTTTTTTTGTTGTTTTTTAGTTTTTTGTTTGTTTGTTTGTTTGTTTTGACAGTGAGAGAGACAGAGCTTGAGCAGGGGAGGGGCGCAGAGAGATGGAAACACAGAATCTGAAGCAGGGTCCAGGCTTTGAGCTGTCAGCACTTAACTGACTGTACTTAAACCAGTGGCTTAACCGACTGAGCCACCCAGGGGCCCCAGATATGGGCCTTTTTGATATAGAACTCTTGAAGCTGCCAGAGGCTGCAGATGTTCAAATTGCTTAGCAAATTTTCATTCTGTGTATTTACCTTGGTAAATGCTTCCCATTTCCCAGATCTGGCCCTCAGGCCTTTGTTGACTCAGCCAGGTTCCTGACCCATGACCACTGCTATTTCTCTCCCAGAGACCTCTTGTCACTTTTTTGAAATACACCCTTTGATTTCTATAGGATAATGTCCCTTCTATAGGATAGTGTCCCGTAGACCTAATTGTGGGCATAGAACTGCTTATTAATTGCCTGTAATGATAGTGGTTTCACATTTAGCAGTATTGTAAGCAAAGCCAGGAGTGACCCAAGGGAAACACGAACACACAGAGAGACAAATTTACAAATGCTATTAGATGGAGTTTCTCTAACAGCCTGTGGCCCCAGAGACCCAGAGATCACCACTTGTGCTGTAATCCAAAGGCTGTCACTGTCGGCCTAGGAAGATGCCTCCCTAACCATTCCCAAGACAACATCCAGCTTATGTTCTCATGAAACAAGTGTCTTTGAACATGCCTAGGAAACATTGTGAATCAAACTGTGTGTGTGTGTGTTGTGTGTTGTGTGTGTGTGTGTGTGTGTGTGTGTGTTTAATAGTTTTGCTGAGGTATAGCTGACATCTAATAAACAATTCATTTAAAGTGTATGGTTTGATGAGTTTTGGCATATCTAGACTCCCAGGAAAGCATCAGCAAAATTGAGATTTCTAGTACAGTGAAACCTTGGATTGGGAGTAACTTACTCTGTGAGTGTTCTGCAAGACGAGCAAACATCTCTAATACATTTTAACTTGGTAAGTGAGTGATGTCTTAAAATATGAGTAGTACATGACACCGAATGTCACATGATTGCAACTGAGACAATGGTTCTCTCTCTCTCTCTCTGGGGGATTGTTGGTTATCGTCTCCCATGCTCAGATGCTCAGTCTCAGGCAAACTGGTGTTTGCAACAATCAGTGATTTTTCAGAACTTTGCAAGGTGCCCACAATAGGCACTAGTGTATCTTTTGTCACTTCAAAGCACCTGGGGACAGTCCTTTGCTTTTCCATACAAGAGTAAGCTTAGGAATGCTTTGCTTCATTCTAGGTCGGGCTGCCTGCAGATAGAGACCCTTTCCTCCTGCTTTCCTATTGCCTAGTACATTAAATACAGTATATGACAAGAGTTTGTTAATACTGTAGTGTAGTCAACATCCTTGCGAGTGTAGGCAATGTCCCCCATGCAGAAAAAGATTCCACTGAGCCAATATCTAGATAGCAGTGATTCTGTTTGTGATAGTGGAAGTCATGCTACATAATAACTCTCCTCTCTCTTCTCTCCTTCACACCAGCCATGATGGTTTTCAGAGGTAAGTGCAGGTTAATTTGTTTATTTTCCTTTGTATTTTGTATTTTCTTTGTTATTTTGTATTATATTAGAGTATTGTAATCCTTTTTATATGAACATTTTTGGGTTGTGGAATGAATCATCTGACTTTCCATTATTTCTTATGGGAAAATTTGCTTTGATATACAAGTGCTTTGGATTACAAGCATGTTTCTGGAATGAATTATGCTCACAAACCAAGGTTTTACTTTATATTCTTATCGTAAAAGTTTCTGCTGAAATGCCTCTTCTCCGAGATATATACCTTGACCACCCTGTTAGAGTAAAAGTACCTGCCTCTCCTCAAGCACCCTCTCCCCCTTAACATCAATTTTATTCAGAGATCTCACCACTCTCTTAAAATAATACGTGTGTGTATATATATATGTGTATATATATAATAAACATATACTATCATATATTATATATATATGATGATATATGATATGATAATATACTATATATAATATATGATAATATATGTTTATTATATATACCTATGATACATGTACTTATATATGCATGTATACATGCATAGTATATATGTTTCTTTATCTATTCTCTTTGCTTTTACTAGAATGTAATTCCAGGGACAAGGATGTTACTTAGAAGAATGTCTCACACATATGAGCTTACTAAATATTTGTTAGAATCTGAATGTCCTTTCTCAGAACCAAGAATCACGAGGTTTTAACTTATTTTCAAATTGTCTCTTAGTGAAGTCTACAGTGTCTTATCCATGATCTTATTTTTCATTCCAGAGCTTTTGAGAGTGATAAATAATTTCACTGCTAGAATGTAAACTTCATGAAGGTGGAAATAATTTTCTTTTTCTTTTTCCTGCATTCCAAGCTCTTATTATTTTACCTATGTGCTTAGCTGAATTTACCATTCAAAGAACCATTTTTAGAATTATCTCCTCTCACTGTGTAATGCCCATTTCTGGGCAGCAAATTGGCTTTAGTTTATGATAGTCAACAAGGTAAAGGGACTGGGGGCAGCTTCTAGCTAACGGTTAATGAAAAATGGAGGTTCTGCATCCCACAACCTCAAGAAAATAAATTCTGCTAATTACCACATGGGCCTGGAAGAAGGTCCAATGGCAGGTGAGCCCTAAGATGAGACTGCAGTTTCAACCCAACACCTTGATTGCAGTCTCCAGAGAGATGGAAGTGGAGAAACCGGTTAAATCCTGCCCAGATTCATGGGCCACAGAGACTGTGAGATAATAAATATGTGGGTTTTTAATCTACCAATGTTGTCAATTTTGGGGCATAACTATGCATAAGTAAATTTGTAGAGTAACAAATGCAGTGGGAAGAAGTAATTTTAAGAGTAAAGATTCTGGTGTCATGCACACAAGTGGGTAGAAGATTCCCTAAATATGTGTTAATATGACTTACTCCACCTGGGTATGTTGCCTAGCCTTAATACCAGGATCCCATCCAGGATACACATTGCATATAGTTGCCATGTCTCCTTAAACTTTTACTGGCTTTCTTTGTTTTTGGTGAGCTTAATAATTTTGAATATTACCCATCAGGTACTCTGTCGAATGTTTCTCTGTTGGAATTTGAGGTTTTCTCATGGTTAGACAGGGAAGAAGAGTACAGATCTAAAGTACCAATTTCATCACAATATTTCAAGGGTAGATAGCATCGATACTGTTGATTTTGACTTTACCTAAATGACTGAGATAGTTTGTCAGGTTTCCCCACTGTAAAGTTATTCTTTTTATTCCCTTTCCAGACTGTAGTCTTTGGAAGAAATACACTACGTGGAGCCACACTTACGGGGTGGTGAGTTATGTTCCTCTTCCTTAAGGGTGAGACGTCTACATAAATTATTTGGAATTCTTCTGTATGGGAGATTTGTCTCTTTTCCCCATGTTACTGATTTGGTCAAGCATTTATTTCTAGCAGTATGAACTCATGGATATTTATTTTATACTTTAGGTTATAGTCCAATATTTTGTCGTCCAAACTGTTCCAGCTCCAGCTATTCGGAGCTCTTTCAGTTGGCTCCTATGTCCCTTTGACATAGAATTTAAAAAAGAGAAGTTCCTGGGTAGCTCAGTTGGTTGTGTCCAACTTTGGCTCAGGTCATGATCTCACGGTTTGTGAGTTCAAGCTCTGCATTGGGCTCTGTGGTGATAGCTCAGAGGCTGGAGTCTGCTTCAGGTTCTGTGTCTCCCTCTCTCTCTGCTCCTCTCCTGCTCATGCTCTATTTCTCTTTGTCTCTAAAAAATAAATAAACATATATATATATGTATATATATGTATACACACATACATATATATAAAATATATAAAATATATCATTTATATATTATATATAGATATATAGATATAAAATATTAAATATCTATATCTATATAGCTGTATATATTTGATACTTCCTTACTTTCTTACATTACAAGATATTCCAGGCTCATTTTATATAGTTCCTGCCTCAGAATTAGATATTTCTCAAAAGACCCCTGTTCTTTTTATTGGGGAGCAGTAGCAGAAATGAAGATCTATGTACTAGGTGTGCTTATTTCTACTGGAGTGTCATTTCTTCCAGGTTCTTTGAGCCGACAGAGTAAGGAAACATAAGTGTATGTGAACTCATGTATATACATACATATGTCTATAAATATTTCTCTATATATCCAACCACATCTATATTATACTGACCTGACTGTACCGATATCTCCAGCTCTAATCCATATGAATTATCCTAGCCTTTTTCATTGCTTGTCTGCAAGTTTCCACTCTAACAATTATAAACCTGGTTCCTGCCATCCACCATCCATTTTCTTAGTTGTTTAATTCCAGTATACATGTGTAGCTACATTAAGAATTGCTGATGGGGCGCCTGGGTAGCTCATTGAGTTAAGCATACAACTTTGGCTCAGGTCATGATCTCTTGGTTTGGGGGTTGCAGCCTGAGTCAGGCTCTGTGTTGACAGCTCAGAACCTGGAGTCTGCTTTGGATTCTGTGTCTCCCTCTCTCTGTCTGCCCCTCCCCTCCTCATTTTCTCTCTCTCTCTCTCTCTCTCTCTCTCTCTCTCTCAAAAATAAATAAATATTAACAAAAAAACCAATATTGCTCACCCATATTTCCATGGAAATCAACTTTATCAACTGGAGTGTATTTCTATTCACAGTTTTGTTTTGGCTTTTTATTTATTTATTTTTTTCTGTTTCTCTTAACATTCTGCTAATTTCCAAATTGCATGGTTTAGTACCTTTCTGCCCACCATCCTCCAAGTAGCTATTTCACATAATTGTTAGCTTCTTTTGTCATCGTCTGTATTTTATACTGGAATCTACCAGTCTCCTGAGTGACATTCTCTAATTTGCGTACAATAAAGTCCACTATTTAATTTGTAAATTTTTATGGGTTTTGACACATGCATTGTCATGTATCTGCCATTACAGTATCATATAGAATAGTTTCACTATCCAAAAAAAATTCTCTGTGTTCCACCATTTCAATCCTTCCTCCTCCTTCTGACCCCCTGGCACTCAACTGACCTTTTATAGTTGTGTTTTCCCCAGCATACCCTATTCATGAAAAACTATAACATGCAGACCTTTCTTCTTTGTATTTCATGGCCTGACATCTTGTTTTGTTATCTTTTTTAAATTTTTATTTAAATTCCAGTTATTTAACATAAAGTGTAATATTAGTTTCAGGTGTCCAATATAGTGAATCAACACTTCCATAAAATACCTGGTTCTCATCACAACAAGACCACTCCTTAATTCCCAGCATCTATTTTTTTATATCATAAAATAGTAATCCTTTTTATGGAAGTACACTATTTACAGATTTAAGATCAACTTGTTTAAGGTTTTTTTTTGTGTGCAATTATGAATAAAGCTGATATAAATTTTGCATGAAGGTTTTGTGTGGAAATAAATTTTCAAATCAGTTAAATAAATATTTAAGAGCCCAACAGCTTGATTGTATTGCAAGATTATGTTCAGTTGTATAAGAAACTGCCAAATCTTCAAAAATGCTGTGTACCATTTTGCATTTGTACCAGCAACGAATACGAGTTTCAGTTGTTCTGTCTCTTCATCTGTATTTGGTGTTGGTATTGTCAGCTTTTTGGATCTTAGCCATTCCAATAATGATGTAGTGATATCTAAATTTTGTTTTACTTCACAATTCTCTATGACTAATGATGCTAAGCATCTTTTTATGTGTTTATTTGCCATCTGTTTATCTTCTTCGGTGAAATGTCTGCTCAGATCTGTTGCTTATTTTTTAATTGAAGTTTAACTGGGTTATGTGTTTTCTTTTGGGTGAGAATTAAGTACTCTTGGAATATTTTGGGTATACTCCTTTATCAGATGTATGTTTTGCAAATATATTATCCGTGCCTGTGACTTGTGTTTGTTTTTTTTAACATTTGCTTTTGTAGAGCAAAAGTTTTTAATTTTAATAAAGTCCAACTTATAAATATTTTATTTCATATATCAAGTTTTTGATGTTTTATTTCAAAACACATCATAAACCCAAGGTTACATAGATAATTAATGTTTCTTCTAGAAGTATTTTTTTAATGTAACATTTGAGTCTATGATCCATTCGAGTTAATTTTTGTGAGAGATGTAAAGTCTGTAAGTCTGTGTCTAGATTCTTTTATTGAGAAACATGGACATCCAATTTTTCCAGCCTCATATGTTTAAAAGACTATTATTTCTATGTTGGATTGTCTTTAGTTCTAGTCAAAGGTCAGTTGACTATATTGTGTGGCTATCTTTCCAGCCTCTGTATTATGTTTGATTTATATATGCATATATATATATGTGTGTGTGTGTGTGTGTGTGTGTGTGTACACACACATATACATATACATTTACATATATATACATATATATATATATATATTTTTTTTTTTTTTTGGTCAATACCATGATGTCTTACAGCTTTATAGTAAGCCTTAAAATTTGAGCAGTATGTATCTACCAGCTTTGTTCAATTTCTTTTATACTTTTTAAAAAAAAGTTTTAATGTTTTTTACTTATTTTAAAGACAGAGAGAGACAGAGCATGAGTGGGGATGGGGCAGAGAGAGAGGGAGACACAGAATCTGAAACAGGCTCCAGGCTCTGAGCTGTCAGCACAGAGCCGGACGCAGGGCTCGAACTCACAAACTGTGAGATCATGACCTGAGCCTGAAGTTGGACCCTTAACCAACTGAGCCACCCAGGTGCTCCTTTTATACTTTTTTTGACTACTTTAGGCTATCTTTCCATACAAATGTTAGAATCAACTTGATGATTGATACAAATTATATTGCCTGTATTTGATTAGGATTAGGTTTGAATCTGTAGATAAATTAGGAAGAAATTACATGTTAACAATATTGGCTCTTTTTTTATGTTTATTTATTTATTTTGAGAGAGTGCATGTATGCAAGTGGGGGAGGGGCAGAGTGAGAGCTAGAGACAGAGAATCCCAAGCAGGCTATGCACTTAGTGCTGAGCAAAGGCTCAAACTCAAAAACCCTGGGATCATGACCTGAGCCAAACCAAGAATTTTGAGACTTAACTGACTTAATCATAATAAAATGATTATTATTTTATAAACTATGTCCTTAAGTATTTCATCTTTTGGTGTTATTATAAGTGGCATATAATATATGCCATATAACATGTAGCTGTTAAAAATGGCTTTTTATCTCAAATTACAAATTTCATTGCTAGTATATAAGAAAACCACTGACTTTTGCATTTGTCCAATCTATGATCATTTATTAGAGCTGGGAACTTTTTGTAGATTTTTTGGGATTTTCTACACAGTTTGCTGAGAATTTTATCGTAATGGTTACGATTTTTTACAAGTTATTTTTCTTCATCTATTTGAAATCTTGTAATTTTTGTCTTTTATTCTATGATATTGTACATTGCATTACTTTTTTTCACTATTAAATCATCTTTGTATTCTTGGTATAATTCCCACTTAGTTTGTATAGGATCCTTTGTATATATTTCCAGATCCAATTTGCTAATATTTTGTTGATGATATTGCATCTGTGAATGAGGAATATTGATGTCATCTTATCTAAATTGTCTGATTTGTTGATATAAAGATGTCCACAATATTTTCTTAAAATCATTTTCATTTCTGAAGGATCTCTGGTCATGTTTCCTTTCTCATTTCTGATTTTGGTAATTTGTGTCTTCCATATTTTTTCCTAATCAGAAGTTTGTAACTAATATTTATCTTCAAAAAGAACATATTATTGTTTTCATTTTCTTTTTCTATTGAGTTTTCTGTTTTCTATTTCATTGATTTCCACTCTGATGTTTATGATTTTCCTTCTTCTGATCACTTAGTGTCCCATTTTCTCATATATGTCATTGGTCTTAAGGCAGAAGCTGAGGTCATTGGCTTAAGATCTTTCTTCTTTTCTAATATAAGAATTTGTGTTATAAATTTTCTACTAAGAAACTGCATACCACAAATTTGATATGGTGTATTTTCATTGTCGTATAATACAAAATGCTTTTTTAACTCCTCTGACTTAAATACTGATGCATCACTTATTTAAAAGTCCATTTAAACTTAAAATTTTTGGAGGTTTCTCATGATTTCCAATTTAATTCTACTTTGGACAGAGAACATTCATTTATGTCAAATTAATTTAGTTTGTTAAGACTTATTTTATGTCCTATATATAGTCTATTTTGGCAAAATTGCCATGTGGTTTTCTATTGTACTGTTGCTAGACGAATTACATAAATTACATAAAAGATGACAGTATTGTTTAAGTCTTTTATAAGCCTATATTTTTCTAAGTTAAGATCTTTGACTATAATTGTCGAATTGTCTTTTGATAGATCTTGAAGACGTTGTTCTCTGTATCCTCTGTGAATCTGCACTTGAGTGCATAAATATGATTGGTTAATTGACTCCCTTATCATTATGAAACTCTCTTCAACCTGGCATTTTTTGCTCTGAAATGTTATTTTTTTTGATGTCAATAATAACTTTCTATTTTTCTTGGGATTAACGGAAGTATGGCATATCATTTTCCATCTTTTACTCTTGACCTATTTTGTCTGTATATTTAAAGTGAGTTTCGTGTAGGCCACCTATAGATGGATTTTGTTTTTGAATCCAATCTGATCATCTCAACCCCTTAATTTAGTTGTTAAGGACCTATACATCTGAAGTGAATATTATTACTTTTAATTTATTTATTATTTTTATTTTTTTTTAGAGAGAGAGGGTGCAATCAGAAGAGAGGGACAGAGGGAAAGAGAGGGAGGTAGTACCCCAAGCGGGCTCCAAGCTCAGCACGGAGTCTGACATGGGGCTTAATCCCATGTCCCTGGGATCATAACCGGAGTTGAACTCTTCCACGACCCTGGGATCATGACCCTGAGCTGAAATCAAGAGTTGGATGCTCCACTAACTGAGCCACTCAGGAGCCCCCAAAGAGAATATTATTATTCATAATTTGATTCAAAACTTTGTAAGTTTGGTTTTGATTTATCATAACTCTTCTTTGATCTAGTTCTTTTTTTTTCTGTATTCTTTTGGATCAATTGAGTGATTTTTATTTTCCATTTTATATACTTTGTAGTTTTATTTACGATAAATCTTGTTATTTCACTAGTCTCAGTACAGCTTTTAGTTTACATTTTCATTATATTGTATCTTCAAGTGACATTATACAATTCGACATGTAGTCTATGAACCCTATAATAGTGCATTTCCATTTCTCATATTATATTTTTGAAAAAGGGGAAATGGGCTCATATTTATAAAACTCACTGGCTTTACCAAATACCTTATGACTTACACACAAATAGCCTGATATTATTGTAGAATGGTTCTTTCATGGCACCAAGTTTGTGACAACACCTTGCAGTTGTGTTATACAAAGTATCGGATGTTACTTAACTAGTGAGAAATCTATGTGTTGTTTTAAAGACAAAGTACACATAAATGAGAACCACATTAGTTTTCTAGAGATGCTGTAACAAATTACCACCAACTGGGTGGCTTTTTAAAACATTTTTTTAAATGTTCATTTATTTTTGAGAGGGAGAGACAGAGCACAAGTGGGGGAGGGGCAGAGAGAGAGAGGGAGACACAGAATCTGAAGCAGGCTCCAGGCTCGGAGCTGTCAGCACAGAGAATGATGCGGGGCTTGAACTCATGAACCATGATCATGACCTGAGCCAAAGTCGACGCTCAACCAACTGAGCCACCCAGGCACCCTGTGGGTGGGTTAAACAACAGAAATTTATTCTATCACATTTCAGAAGAGGAGAAGTCAAAATTCAAGGTTTAGCAAGGTCATACTACTTGGGAGACCCTTTAGGTGAGTTCTGGCATTCCTGGGCTTTCTTTCTTACATCACCACAATCTCTCCCTTCATGTTCAGATTACCTCTTCGTCTTCAGAGTCTCTTATAAGAACATTGGATTTAGGGCCCATCTGAATAATTCAGAATGACCTCATTTCAAGATTTTTAAATTAATTATACCTACAAAGACCCTTAAAAATATTTTTTTTCATTTAATTTTGAGAGACAGAGACAGACAGAGCACAAGTGGGTGAGGGGCAGAGAGAGAATGAGGCACAGAATCCGAAGCAGGCTCCAGGCTCTGAGCTGTCAGCACAGAGCCCAATGTGGGCCTTGAACTCACAAACTGTGAGATCATGACTTGAGCCGAAGTCAAATGCTTAACTGACTGAGCCACCTCGGCCCCCCTGCAAGGACTCTTTTTAAATAAAGTCACAATCATAGGTTTTGGAAGTTAAGGAAAAATGCATATATTTTGAGAGGCCACTATTCAACCCCCTGTAAGAATAAAAAAGTAAACTGAATGCAGCTCACACTTGCCTGGTGTAGTCCATTTGCAAAATCTGTTTCCTATTACCCCAATCTGTGTCGCTGGATTAGAGGTCCTCACTCTCCTAATAGAATCGTTGAATCACTGTATTGTACACCTGAAGCGAATATAACATTGTGTGTTAACTATACTGGAATTAAAATTTAAAAAAATAATTAAAAAATGTAAAAACTAATAGAGTTCCTAGTTCTCCTAAATGCCCCAATCATAACTCCATTGAAACAAATGTTGAGAGTAACACACATTTTTGTTCTTCAGGTCTTCAAAGCAGCAAACAAAGAAGGAAGTAATTGCATTTTCTGAAGCAGTTGTCATGGAAATCAAGGGGATATACACACATATATACATATATATGCATTATATATATATGTATAATGTATATATATAATGTATATATATATATGCATACATAATTTTTTAACCAATGGGTTCAAGGTGGAGAATATCTGACACCAGGACAATCTATATCATGTTTAGGTGTGATTTTACAATTTTTACATTTTCAGGTGTGATTTTAAAGACTGCAATATTTACAGGATCATTGATAACTCACAGTCTTCAGAATAAATGTTTAAGTTATTTCATCAGGTTGAAGCAAAAAGGAGAAGCATCAGAATTAATGTCTAAAGTCAAGTAGAACGTGAAATGATTCGTAAAACAGGGAAATCATAGATACCAAATACAGATTCATAACCAGTTTCAGAAATGAGGAACATAATTTACAACTATTTGTGCTTATTTAATTATAAATATATAATCTCTATACATATTTTGTGATATATATTAAAGATGTATATCATTATATATAGTCAATATGTGTATATTTTACTACACTGATATAAGGATAGGCATAATTCAGAGATGTATTGAGCGATAAATAAGAATTTTATTTACTTTCTTGGGAGATAGTAGGTAACACTTCATTTATGAAAGGGATTATTATGGGCAAAACATGCTGTATTTCAATTATTTTTATCTGAAACCTAAAAATACCTAGAAGATTATCTGTGAAAGAAAACACATATTTATACTATGTTAATCACAATATAGTGTATGTGTGTGTAATATACATACAAACCTGTGTCCACACACATATATGCATTCATCTATAAACAGACATATACTTTCATTAATATATTACTGTCTTAGAGAAAAGATATACTTAAATGTATTCTTTAACTAAAAATACAACAATAAAGTTTTAGTCCTTTTTTTTCCTTCTTTTACATTCTATTTACATTCTTCTTTATCTTTTCTTACCTCTGTAAAATTAATGAGATACCTAAAGAATTTAGTAATTAGGTGAAGCACTATATATTAAAGGTGTAGAATAAAAATGTCATTTGTGTGGTATACCTAGCTTAATTATAAGCTGTTTTATATGTGTTTGATTATCTGTTTCTGTTGTTATGGAGTCAGAGAAAACCCAATTTTATTTACAAGTTAAGGTAACTACAACAAAAGAGCCCAATTTGAAGAGTGGCATTGCTGTTTATAACGCTGTATCTAGAAAATTGCATATTTGTGGTATTTATTTATTGAAGTGGCACTATATTTAAAAATAATTTGCACTTTAAATTACTATCTTTGGATGGATTCATACACTGTTACAACTTATTGAAAAGTGTTACTTCACTCATTCTTGTTTTGCTTATTCAATTAAACACTTGCTTTGACAATGTGTTCACTGATTTCTTTTAACTTAATTGATAGGTCCTTTGGCATACTGGAAAATTACGCAAAACGTAAATATAAATTTTAATGACACAGTGATATTAAGGATAGAGGAATTATATATAATGGTCCATTTTTCTTTCTTTAAATAGATATCAAGTATAAAGCTAGTTGACATTTATTTGACTCCAATTTCTCTCAAAGAACTGGGGTGTGATGTTTTGTATATATCTAATGATTTTGGCCTCAGTGTCTCCAAACACAAAATGAAGATAATGATGCTGATTTCTGAAAGTTTTAAGGAAACTAAAAATTACTTAATACATTTCTTGTCATGCTAGGAACATCAACATATGGAAGCTACTGTGTAGTTCAAGTACTTGCTCAGATCCTGTTGCCTTTCTGTTGATTTTTTTAATACATTTAGTAGTCACAAAGTAGTTCATCACCCAATAAAAAGACATGAAGCAGTTCCTTGTATTATTTTGAACTTTTTTCACATTCTATGATTATGACATTTCATGAGGTACACATTGGTGAAACTGAACATACATACACACACACACACACACACACACACACACACACACACACACAAGCATCCATAGTAGGGTTACATAAAATGTCCAATTTAATTAGGCAACTTTATAAGATCTTATTGAGAAGAGGTGACCATAAGAGTAGAAGAGACTGATCATGACAGAACAAAGTAGCTTGGGAGCTGAATGATGGTGGCATTATCTGAAAAAATATAAATCAAATAAATTGGCAAACTTTAATTACTGACGTAATACTGTACTTTTATGCCCCCAAATTACATTATCTTTCCAAGGGGCTCTGTGTCTCCCACGCTCTCTGCCCTTCCCCCACTCGCACTCTGTCTCTCTCGGTCTCTCAAAAATAAATAAATGTTTAAAAATGCTGGAAAATATGTACTGAGTTTTAAGAAAATGAGGCATATTCTCTGCTGAAGGAAGGAAGAACGATGAGTGGTATCATGTCTCTGACCACATTTCAGCCTCTATATTCCTGTCTTTCTGGAAGATTTATCCTCATGATAAAAATTATATCCCATTTTGTATGCCTTCTATTATTTCCTTGTGTCATCCTATCACTTAGATTTGAAGTACCTGCATGGAAAATGTCTTACGTCTTTTCCATCGTATGGATTCAATACATATTTGTATGGTTTTTGAAGGGGTTACTTTCAAGTGAATTTTTTTTTAACATTCATTTATTTTTGAGAGACAGAGACAGAGCATCAGCAGGGGAGGGGCAGAGAGAGAGGGAGACAGAATCTGAAGCAGGCTCCAGGCTCTGAGCTGTCAGCACAGAGTCGGACTCAGGGCTGGGACCCACTAACCGTGATCATGACCTGAGCGAAGACAGACGTTTAACCCACTGAGCTATCCAGGAGCCCCTCAAGTGAATTTCAAGGCAAATTATGTCTGCCAAAAGAGACTCCCAGGTGCATATATATTTTGATTAAAGTCATCAAATGTATTCCACTTTAAACATTAAAACTAGGCATATAGTCTAAATATGAAATGATCATAGTCTTAAAGGTTTAGAAATTTTTTATCCTAGATTATTTAAAAATAATACACATCTGCTTACAACTTTCATTTTTTATTTCTATATAATTCTGTTAATGCATAAGTTATTTAAATGTTTAAACATCAATTATGTTTCTATTTCTACAAGAGCATTTTATTACACTTATTGGAGATATTTGTGATTTTAATAGTTTTGGACTTCATCTGTCCATCTATAGATTATACAATTTTAATAGAATTCTACTTTGACAAAATCAAAATTATGAAGTTTTGAAACATATAACCTGTAAATTTCAGAGAGTAATTATACTGAAGAGTCAAATTATCTACCCCAACCCAAAACCTTCAGTGCTTAGAGAAAGTCTTTGGCCAGATTGTTAAATATCTAGAAAGTTTACTCAAAAAGCAACTGGGCTCCTATGCAAACAGTATTTTATTATCCCATCAATTCTGCTTATATAAATCCCTGGATTGTGTGTGCATGTGCGTGTGTGTCTGTGTGTGTGTGTGTGTTTTGAGTTGTATTGCTATCACAAATGAACATTTGGTATTCCTAGTTACTACAGAAAAAAATATGAAGAATGCTTGGAAGTTAAATTTATTTTCACATTCTCAAAAGCACATGGAAACAGGAAAAATAACTGTCTCAGAATTGTCTATTATGCAGATTATAATTTCACAGTTGGTTCTCACATCACTTACATCATGCCTGCTAATAAAAAAAAAATAATTCTAACATAACTCTAACAGTGACTGAGCTGCCAAAAATATCACTGCCAATGAATTAAATCATGTTGTTTACAATAATTTGCTGACTTTTAATCTGAAGAAAGTACTTTGTGGAACTAATGCTGATGCTAATTCTGCATTTTTATGCTCTGAAATGACAATGATATAATGAAAAATGAATCTCATTTTGGTGTGCATTTTGGATGCAAAGCACAAAAGACATTACAAAAGAGATCTTGATTGAAGTCTGTTAAAAAGTAAAGTTTTTAGAAAAACTAAATGTAACTTCTTATCTACTTATGCCTGTGAACCTCCTACACTGTCAATTTTTTTCTGGGTTGTGGAGCTTTTGATAAGTGTTTGGCACAAAAAGAAATAAATATTTTTTTATGGCTATAGGCAAATATATACTGAAATATATGCACAAACTTTAAGAATACTAACAAAATAATGTGAAGCTTAATTTTATAAGGCAAATATCACACTGTACTTGCAGCATTTTAGCAATAATAGCATTGCCCTTGATTATTTAGTAGCTAATTTTTTAATTTAGTTGATTTTATAGTTCTTTGACCATGGTTACTCTCTAGCACATGTATTACATGAAAAGCATGGGAAGAATAAACACCAAGCTTAAATTACCTAAGATTTTTATTATCATCTTTATTATTATTTTCATTTGTTAACCATCTTATCGTTATGCTTAGTGACAAAGCTGAGTAAAACGAGATTTGGAGAAAATCTGTCAACGGAAAATTAGCATGTTCACAAATGTCAAAGTAAATCAAGACTAGAATGAAGAAATAGCTTTCCAAAAAGAAGTGTTGAGAATCAGATTTTTTAAAAAGAACTCAAAATAACAAGATGTTCCAACTGAAATTGTTTTCTTATATGTTTAGTCATCCCTCCAGCAGAAAAGTTAGATATTTCCTAGTCGACTCTCATGGGTTTCTCAGTTGGAGATTTAGAATGGCTTTTTAGAATGGATAAATCATTTAGTTGAACTTTAAATTGTGTCCAAAACTTAAAAGTTTCTTAAGAATAAAGTTAAATGCAATTTCTGTAACTTGTGAAGATTCTTAAAATGTATGTGCTTTATTAAAGTCTATATTAATTTATTTTATTTGTCCAACAATTTAAATACAAAATAAACTTGATTTCTGAAATAGTCTTTGGGTATTTCTTTGTTTTTGAAATTATCTAAGAAAATTTTGAAATTATCTAAGCCCAACATATAATAATTACATGAGTTAATAAAATTATAAATATTTTAAAATTTAGAACTTGAATGGTATCCGAAAGGAGTTAATTTTTGGTACGTATAATCTTTCCATTTAAAGCTGTATTGCTCAATGAATGTTTAATTTATTCAAAATGAAACTAAAAATTGCTATGGATCGTGGTACAACATAGATATTTATGATAATTAAATGATAAAAGCTGGTTACCTAGGAATCTATACATATATAATCATGTTGTGTATAAATAAATAGACACTGTTTTGTTTTTGTTCCTTCTTGTATGTGTAATTCTTTTTCTGGTCATTTATAATGATTAGGACCTGCACATTCTTGCTGTATCTTGAGTCTTGCGAGAACATGTTTGCTCTTTCACCATTAGATACGACTTTGTTAGTTTTCTACTCCTGTGTAATGAGTTACTGAGAAATTATCAGGTTAAATCAATACGTTTTTATTATCTTATACTTTCTGTTGGTCACGAATCTGGGCATGGGTAAATGGTTCTTCTGATCAGGGTCAATCTGATAGACTTGTCAGGCTTTCTATCTCATCTGGAGGCACCAATGGGGAAAAATCCACCTCCAATTTCATTCAAGTTGTTGGCAGGATTAAATTCCTTGTGAATACAAGATGAAGGCCCCAGATGTTTTCGGCTATTGGCTGGAGGCTATCTTCAGCCTTGAGGCTAGATGTAGTTCTGAGTCAAGTGGGCTTCTATATCATGTCTGCTTATTACATTAACACTTTTTTTTTAATATTTATTCTTTTTTGAGAGACAGAGCGCAAGTGGGCAGGGCAGAGAGAGAAGAGGACACAGAATCTGAAACAGGTTCCAGGCTCTGAGCTGTCAGCACAGACCCCAACATGGGGCTTGAGCCCACAAACTGCGAGATCATAACCTGAGCCGAAGTCCATAACTTAACCCACTGAGCCACCCTGGTGCCCCATGTCTGCTTATTGCATTAAGCATGCAAGAACAACCTCAATCTCCAGAGTGATAATATAGTATATTATACAGCACAGTATGATGGGAGAAGCATTCCATCACCGGTACCATATTCTGATGATTATAAGGAAGTCTCATGTTCCTCCCACACTCAGTGGGTGGGGATTGCACAAAAGCATACACATTAATAGGTGGGGATCAATGGGGCTCACCATATGGTTTGTCTATCACAATCTTCTAAGCTGAAGGTTTTATGTAAATGCATTTTGTTTGTTTGAGAAACTCCTTTCTATTTCTAGTTTACAAAAGTTTTTAATCATAAATGAATATTGAATTTCATTGTGTGTCTTGACATCTGTTAATGAGTATAACTTTTAACTTTTAATAAATTAGTGACACTGATTTATTTGGGGATGTGAAACCCAACTTGTATTTTGGGAATAAAATCCATATTATAATTATATATGTATTGCTGAATTTCATTTGTTAATATTTAATTAAGGATATTGGCTCAATATTTATGATTTATGTTAGTTTTTCATTCTATTTCTTATAAAATCATAGCAATCTTTTATACAATTATAGTGTTGCTGTCATAAACAATTTGAGAAGAATTACTTTAATTTCTTAAAGAGATAGTAATATTGTTTATTTCTTTAATTACTAATGGAATTTACTGTGGGGCATCTGGGTGGCTCAGTCAGTTAAGTGCCCAACTCTTGATTTTGGCCCCGGTCATGGTCTCACGGTTCATGGAGCAGCATGGAACCTACTAGGGATTCTCTCTCTCCCTCTCTCTCTGTCCCTCCCCCACTGTCATGCGCACACACTCTCTCTCTCTCAAAATAAATAAACATTTTTAAAAAAATGAATTTATTGGTAAACATCTATCCTTATTCCTGGTTCTAATCTATTTGTGTATAATATAGTCACTCAAGCTTTCTTTCGATGAGACTTAATGGTATATAATTTTTTATCCATTCATTTTTAATTATCTTTCTTTGTATTTATTTCAAGTGGGCTTCTATAGACCATTTATAGTGTGGTCTCGTGTTTTTGTTTTTGTTTTTCTATTTTGAAAATCGATATTTTCAATGGAATCATTAGATTATTTACTTTTAATACAATTTGTTTCTATGTTTAAAGTTTCTATCCTGCTTTTGTTTTTCTGTTGTTTCTATATCTTCTTGGCTCTTTCTCCTCAACCTTTTTCCTGTATTCATTTGAATGAATTTATTAATTTTTATAATTCTATTTTATCCTTACTGTTGTTATTAGTTTTTCCTATTTTGTAGTCATTATGCTAGGATAGAATTTAAATTTATATTCTAACTAATCACAATTCACTTTGTATTATTTTATCACTTCATGTAATAACCTTCCAACAGGATAGCTCCATTTTATTTCTCAATATTTTGTGTTGGCATAGTCATATAATTTTATCTTATATATGTTATAAACCTTACAACACATATATATGTATTTACATGTACTGTTATCTTTTAAAGTTAAAAAAAAAAACTAGTGGAAAATTTATTTTACATCCATTGTTTTTTATTTCTTTGTTATAATCAAATATTCAGACAGTAATGTACTCTTTAAAAAATAATTAGAGAGAGAGAGAGAGCATGCAAGCTGGGGAGGGGAGAGGAGGAGAAAGAAGGAGAGAGAAATCCCGAGCAAGTTCCACACTGTCAGTGCAGAGGACATGGGGCTCTAACTCATGAATTGTGAGATCATGACCTGAGCTGAAACCAAGAGTCCAACCTTTAGCCACCTGAGTCATCCAGGCGCCCCAGACAGTAATATGCTTCTTGAGCCCTGAAAATACTTTTTATAATATTTTTTGTAAAGAATTTGTGCTGATAATTCATTATTTTAGCTTTTGTTTATGTGAAAAAAAACATTTTCCCTAAAATTTTGAAAATAGTTCCTGGGCTATAGAATACTTAGTTAACGAGGTTTTATTTTCTGAATTTTATTTTTGTTTGTGTTTTAGCACTCTACAGATGTCATTTCATAGTATTCTGACTATTATTGTATACAACAAAAATTCTGCTGCCATTCTTATAATTTTTTCTTTGGTTAATTTCAAGATATCTTCTTTTTCTTGGTTTTCATTCGTTTGACTATGTGTATTAAATTTGTGTTTTTTTTTTTTTTTTTTTAGGTTTTCTAAATTTCACAAATTTGTGGTTTACTATCATTTAGTAATTTGGGAAAATACTGAGTCATTATATTTTCAAGTATTTCTTCTACCTTTTTTTTCTTCTCCTTTTGAGATTCCAATTGCATATATATTAGTATCTATTGCTTCTCAAAGGCCGTGGGTCTTTCATTTTATATGTTTACTTATTTTCTTTTTCATTTTAGTTTTTACCACTTATATCAACTTAGAATCAAATTCTCTCATTTTTTTTCTCTTCTGTCTGATCTGCTCATGTAGCCATTGAAGAAGTTCTTCATCTCTGGTGTAATATGTTTTAATTTTAGTATTTATATTTCACTATGTCTTCTGGTTTCCA
The DNA here is from genome assembly GCF_018350195.1 of Panthera tigris. Taxonomy (NCBI): domain Eukaryota; kingdom Metazoa; phylum Chordata; class Mammalia; order Carnivora; family Felidae; genus Panthera; species Panthera tigris. The sequence continues at coordinate 175,183,003 of NC_056663.1, read as the reverse complement.
TTCTTCTGCTTAAATTTTTTGTTAATACATATTGTTTTCCTTTTCATACATCTTTTAGCATAGTTATCCCAGTTATTAAGTCTCAGATAGTTAGCATCTGGTCCACCATCAGATCTGTTCCTATAGACTAATTTATCTCTTAGCAATTTTTTTGGCTTACTTTTTTGCTTAATGTGCTTTATAATCTGTGAATAAAGTTATATACAGCATATCAGAAGAGGCTAGGATAAATAATATTTACACACTGCAATGGGCATGCTTTATCTTGGATCAAGCCATTAATGAGAGAAATTAGGTCGTTCTAGTAATTAGTCAAGCTGATTGGGGTTGATTTGCTGGTGTAGCTACATTTCCTCTTTTATAGACTTCAAATTCCTTAGTGGTAGACTGATAATACATTGCACTTAGTTTCAGATTGAAAGTTTTTTTCAGATTGAGAAATTTTATCAGTGTTCTTGTTCTACTCTAATCTTTCAGTAGGTCATTCATTTCTATGTGAGCAACGGGGGGACAGGCAGGGAGAGGGGGACTCTCCATACTTTTGCTGCCTCATAGCTATAGAATGAAGTCTCATGACATACAGAAAGGCTTTCTTGGGTCTTTTGCTCTGGTTTAGGTTTTAGTTAGCCCATGAATACCTGGGGTAGGTTAGGGCTTTCTCAGTATTTCTTCCCATTACTCCTTATATTAGCTAAACTCTACCTTTTTATACATCGGGGATCTTTCCCCCTATTTCATAAGTAGTAGACTTCCTCTTTGTATAAGCAAATGAACTTACACCAGAGTACTGTTTTTGCTTCTCATCCAGTGCCAGTTTTGCTTATATCTTACATTACAAGGAGTAATTACAGTACTTAAAAATTGATTTTTTTTATTATCAGTCAGGGCCAGACAAAGAATAACATCATGGAGAGGTATATAAAAGTGAAATTGATTCATTATACTCACAGGTCCTAGAAAAGGAATAGCATGTCATCAGGGGGACATATGGAGGAGTACCAAGGGAACAGGTTCCACCAAGAAGTGAACAGTTGAGAGAGTGAGGACTCCATGATATCTCATCATTAATAACACTATTTGGGATGCATAATACTTGTGTTCATGATTGTGAAGATATTAAAATAAGCTTGACTTAGCCATAGAAGGCAAACTATGACCAAAATGACAACTAGGAAGAGTCATATTGGGCATATGATGAAGGTTTGGAACCCAGTCTAACCAAAGGTACCACTTTGTGGGCAATAACCAAAGGGATAGATCAGGTTATCTCTGATTTTAGGAAATCTGATGGAATATTTGGTTATGTCATGAAAGACTTTTAGCTCTGGGCCTATTTATTGTAGTTTTGACTGTACTTATTCATACTTAAAAATGCACACACAGCAGGATACACCCTGAATGGCACAAACGCCTTCTTACCCAGCTAATAAGTAGTTAAGAGCCAGTATGTCCTTCACCATTTGGGTCAGAGACTCAAGGGCTAGTTGCATAAAGGACAACATTTCATATACACTTTGAATATGATCTCAAGGGTCACTGAAAGATTTTTGTTGACCTTAAAATGTGATTTTGTTCGACAAAACCTGCTGTACTGATATCAATGCTGGTGGATCTTTGGTATTGGAATGTCCTATTAAGATAGAAATACTATTTTTCCCTTTATCTTTGGATTAATGAAAACAGGGATGTATCTCCTGGGTAAAGAACTATAGGAATCCCTAGTGTAACCACTGAACACTGGGATACAGTTTCATTAGGGAAAGTATGCTGGCAATTGGCAAGGAAACATATATAGGGTGATGTGCATGCCAATCTGGACTTGTATAGAGCTAAGATGTCATATTGATAGTATATTGTACCTGAGAAAATATGGTGCTCCATTTAACCTAGGCAAAGAGTGCTTGTAGTGGCCATGATTGGAGATGCAAGGCAAGAGACAGTGGAGGAAATCTGGAAAAAATAGAAAGGCATTAGTATGTGGGTGGTCTTCTTCCCAGGGGGTCAAGGGGTTCACTCATATGAAGCAGGTACATCCTGAGGAAAACAATAAGCTCCATTAATTTTACTAACCTCTACCAGATTTCCTTTTAGGCAGATTTCCTTTTAGGGGTGTATGTTTTAACAGAGAAAAAAAAGCATAAACCGATCACAGATTCAGCAGATAGTAAATTCAGAAACATAATAGGATCCCTAATATCAGAGGAAGAAAAGAAAAAAATGTCTTATGTCCAATTTGGCTTCATATGGCTTCTATGGGCATTGTTTGGGCAAAGATCTTTGTGTCCAGGTGAAATTGTCCCTGGAATAGGTGGTAAGAAGTCATGAGCCAATATCATCTGCCATATCACTACCATCAAGAAGTAGTGAGCTCTTTGGATAGGTGATGTTGTCTGGGATATAGAACTGAGCTATCCTCTCCAAGTGGACCCATTTGAGTTTGTATGGGTCTTTAATTGTAAACCAGTGAAAGCACCTAGATCAGCGGTAATAAGACCAAGAAACAACAGAATGATGTGTAGATGGTCCTGACAGGGTTTTTATTTTGTTTGGGTGGAAATTTAGGTTCAAATGGATCCCATATCAGATGAGCAGCTCTCTGGCTTGTGGGACAATCTATTGTTAATGAATTTTGGAAGAGTATATACCTTGGATCTCAGGGTAAAATCTAAAATTTATTAAAATATATTGACTATAGTCACCATGCTATACTTCACTTATTGACTTATTTATTTTATAACTGGAAGTTCATACCTTTTGATTTTTTCACCTATTTTACTCTCTCACATCCCCCTCAACCTTGTACCTACCAATCTATTCTCTTTGAATTAGTTTTTTTATTTATTTTTTTAGATTAAAAATATAAGTGAGATCATATGGCATTTGTCTTTATCCATCTGATTTATTTCACTGAGCATATGTCTTCATGATCTATCCATGTTGTCACAAAGTACTGAATAATATCCCATCTTTTATGTATACCACATCTTTAGTCATTCATCTATTGATGGACACAAAGTTTGTGGCCATATCTTGACTATTGTAAATAATGCTGCAATAAACATGAGGGTGCATATGTCTTTTCAAGTTAATGTATTTTCTTACATTTATTTATTTATTTTGAGATAAATAAATGCTGTCAGAGCAGAGCCTGACATGGGGCTAAAATTCACAAGTGTGAGATCATGACTTGAGCTGAAACCAAGAGTGAGTTGCTTAACCAACTGAGCCACCCAGGTACACCTCAAGTTAATGTTTTCATTTTCTTTTTTTTTTTGGGTAAATACCCAGAAGTAGAATTGCTGGATCATATGGTAGTTCTATTTTTAATTTTTGAGAAACCTCCACAGTGTTTCCATAGAGGGTGCACCAATTTACATTTCCACTGATAGCACACAGGTTTCCTTTATTAATCTTAATGGTAATAATTAAACAATAACAATAATTAGAAAATGATACAGAAATATAGACATTACATGGGTCATCTCTTTATTTTTTGTGTATTTTTTACATTCTTAAACCTATTTTACTTTTTAAAAATTTTTTAAAAATGTTTATTTATTTGAGAGATAGAGTGAGTGTGAGCATGAATGGGGGAAGGGCAGAGGAATAGGGAGACAGAGAATCCCAAGCAGGCTCCTTGCCATCAGCACAGAGCTTAATGTGGGGATCAGTCTCACAAACCATGAGATCATGACCTAAGCCAAAATCAAGAGTCTGACACTTAACCAATGGAGCCACCCAAGTGCCCTGAAACCTATTTTAAAATAAAACTAATATGCACACATTGACATTGAAGACTAAGACCCTTTCTATCTACCCAGTGTTTTCTTGCACCCATGTATCCTTGACTATATATTTATTTAACAAAACAAAACAATAAGTTACCATAGAAGCCACCATCTCACCATAGAACCCAAGAATTTAGAGCTCAGTGAAAGTTAGAGATAATGTTGCAAAAACTCTTAGTTTGCAGAAATAGAAACAAATAAGTACTTAAGTTCTTTATAGAAAGTTACTAATGACTTCTGCTGTCAGATACAGGATTCAGCTTAATGGATATTAGTTATAGGTCCTGCTGAGTTCTCTTCCATTCCAAGCCCCAAACATAAAAGCTCATTTTAAATAAGTCAAACCAAGATCAATTAAAATCTTTAAGAAAAAGTATTATAAAAATCTATCTTTGGACTCAAGATAGCTTTAATTAATTTGTTTTGCACAGAATAATTTTTTCAGACCCAGATGAATAAATATTTGGTAAGTGTATCCATATTACTATCATAGCTTAATTGAGTGGAAAGGTTAGTATGACTCAAATCATTATGTCTGTAAATAACGTTAATTTGCAATATTATATCACAAATTGCCTAAGTTTGATTTTCTGTGTTTATGTTAACATTTCAAGCCAAAATCGTGTTTAATTTTGTATGAAGCAGGAGGAACATAATACATTGGATAAGTGATGAAATGCTTGGTTAAAAGAACTTAACCTGGGAAGATGGATAGAGTTACAGGCTGTTTATTACAGTCCCTACAACTATATAGGTGATTATTGGTTACTTCTGAAAGCTTATTGATTCATTCCACAACTATTTATTGAGTTCTTACTGTATTCATGGTTCTGGATCCACAGGATGAGAGAAACAGCCACTATGAGGCTTATACTCTAACCGGAAAAGGACAACTTGGCAATTTCTTACACCAACTTGTAGAGAATGGTCATATAAAATCAGTGCTTAATATTGAGGAATGAAATTACATATAGATCAAGGAATATATCCTTGATAAAATGATGTCTAAGTTGCAATCTGAAGGACATTCATGTACAATGCCACCCCACTCCCAAATTTTGTCCTAAAGAAGGAAAAGCATTTTCCGCAAAAAATAGACTTGAATATGTGAAGACCAGAAGAGAGAAGTTTGGTATTTTCTTCCATTTGAAAGAAGATGGAAGTGTACACACCGGGCAGTATATCAGGCTGTGGGAGATGGTAAAAGTACATAGAATGCAAAGAGGCACAATTTGGGTAATACTGATGAATACTGAAATTGAAGCCAAATCATCCTGATATATACCAAAGCGCTCAGCTTTTTCATCTTCTCATTATGTGTAGAGTAACCAATGTACTGAGGTGACTGTGAGGACCCTTCTGTTCTTTAAGCCTAAGAGGATAAAGTGTCTTCCTAATATAAGAGGTCATGGAAACAGCAGGCTCTTCTTTAAGAGTGAAAGTCTAAGTGCAGGAAAGAGGCATAGAATCTGCAAGCTCTCCCTTTAAAAAAAATAGGTCAGGGGCTCCTGGGTGGCTCAGTGGGAGTTAAGTATTTGACTCTTGATTTCAGCTCAGGTCATGATCTCACGCATTGTGGGTTCCAGGCCCACAGAGGCTCTGCACTAACATTGTAGAACCTGCTTGGGATTCTCTCTCTCCCTCTCTTTCTATCCCTTCCCAGCTTTCTCTCTTTCTCTCTCTTCTCTCTCTCTCTCTCTCTCTCTCTCTCTCTCTCTTTCTCAAACTAAATAAATAAGCTTTTAAAAAAATTTAAAATTTAAAAAGTTGAAAAAATGGGTTTATTCAAAACTAACATTCCAGAAAAAGCAAAGTTCAATGCTTAAGGTGAATGTAAATCTTTCTCAGATGACTTATTCTGTGTGTCCCAGGAAATCAGTATTTGGAAACTCTAAGAATAAGGAGTTTGTAGACTATGGCAAAAATACCAGGTTGATGGCTCCTTGTGAGTTCTCTTGGGAGAAATTCAACTGGACTTTATTGTTTCTGTGACATTTGTTGCCAAAATTTACACTATGTTTTTATTCATGACAAAGCAGCCTGTGGAAATATTAATATAAAATTATATCTAACACTTGTAGGCTAATCAGTTGATGAGCAGCAGAATTATTATACATCCTAAGAAGTCATCATTTGCCTTAGGAATTTGTCAAGAAAAATATTCCATGTAGTATTAAACATTTTGTCATTCTTATTAATAATATACATTTTTTGTTAAGTGTCTTGTCAGTGAGGGCGATAGATTATTAACTATTTTTACCATCAAGAATGTTTTCCTAAGATTGCACACATTCAGTTTAACTAGAACAAAATCTAATTCTTACAAATTCCCTTCATACATTCTTCACTGAATAACAGAACCATTAATCAAGTGTTCTTACTGAATGATTTCCTAGAGTTCTCCAAATTATATAGAATTCATGATTAAAGGTTTTGAAAGGACTATTGTGCATAGATATGTGATTGCATATATAGAATTCAGAAACTCCCCCATTTGACTTTGAAACATTTGATCCTTTATTTGAGAAACGAAAGCTCAAGTGCAAACTACAAGGGAAAGTTTTCTGTGGCTGGCTCAGAATATTCTTTTCACCACCGATCTGCAGCTTAGAAACGTTGACTTCTTAAAATGGCCATGTTTACTAATTGCAAGTATTCTCACTAACATTATTCCTAATTATGATGCCCTAATTCCCAACTCCTACAGAATCTTTATAGTTCAGTTACTAAAAAGGGAGAACTGAGAAAAAATTTATATGACTGTCCCCATTGGCTGTCTCCCATTGATAAATTTATGAGATTATCATCACTGGTAATGGAAGAATAGTACAAATGCTTTGGCTATTTGGGTGCTTATGGAGTTAACAAATGCTACAGATAATCTTATAAAATAATACTAGATAAGAAAGATCAGAACTAATGCAAAGGACATTTTAAAAGAGTTGGTTCCTAAACATTTAGTTTGCATAAAAAGAATATAGGAAATAAGTTTAATATTATGAGATTTTAGATTTTATAAAAATGCTTTGATGTCTTTGTACAATATCACCTAAGTATGCTGTCCTGAAAACTTATTAAACTCATTAAACTGTTAAATTACCAAGTAGAAATTTTTATTCAGCATTTAAAACTTTTGTATGATTTATTTTTTTAATTTTTTAAATGTTTTATTCTTGAGAGAGAGAGAGAGAGAGAGAAAGAGAGAGAGAGTCCATGAGCGGGGGAGGAGCAGAAAAAGAGGGAGACAGAATCTGAAGCTGGCTCCAGGCTCCCAGCTGTCAGCACAGAGCCTGATGGCAGGGCTCGAAATCACGAACCACAAGATCATGACCTGAGCCAAAGTCTGTTGCTTAACTGAGTGAACCCAGAAGCCCCTAAAAATTTAATATGATTTAAATGAATAAAATAAGAAAATCTAGTTGACTCTTCAACAACATGGGTTTGAACTGCACTGGTCGTTACATATGATTTTTTTTTTTAAATAAATACAGTAAAATAATGTAAGTGTATTTTCTCTTCCTTATGATTTTCTTAATAACCTTTTCTTTTCTTGGGAAGCCTGGGTAGCTCAGTCAGGTAATCCTCCAACTCTTGATTTGGGCTGAGATCATGATCTCAGGGTTCATGAGTTCAAGCCATGCATGGGTCTGTCTGTGTTGCTAATTTCTGTATTCCTAGTATTACAAAAATGCCTGAAACAAAGCAGGTGCTCCATATACATTTATTAAGTAAATTCATAATTATATGCATGAGTTTTCTACTTCTAAATTTCTACTTCTAAATTTCTAGTCAATACATGTACAAAACTCTCCTATCAACAGTAAGAGCGAATATGTTTTAAGTATAAACTGTTCCTTCATATGAGCCCCTTTCCTATTTTATACTTGGGAAGATTAAAAAAGTAGATATTATATTTTTACCAGCTTCTGAGACCATCAAGCCTGCAGTTACTTCTCTGTGTGGTGTGAATGTTCTTGATATTGTCGGTGCAGGTTTAATTCTTTGCTTATGTTTTCTATTAGTCTATTAGTCACCGTTGTACTCCAATTAGTGTTGCAACATTTTGAGCATTCTATGTCAACACACTAGTTTTAAGGGAGTTGAGAAATGAACATACCTTTACATTACTTAACATTCTGCTCATTATCCAAAATGCCACTAATGTAAGAATATAAATATAGCAGAGTCTTCTTTTTACTTAAGTAAGAGTCAGACCAAATTAGTGTGACTTCTTTGCTGTTTAATAGAATTCATCAGTGGTGGAAAAAAAATCAAGGCCAAGACAGTTAGTTGATTATGAAATCAGAATATGTTTAACAGAATGTATTTTTATTATACTCCATTTAAATGTATTTGTTAATTTTCAAATTTCTGTGTGTTGGGGGTTATTTAAACATGTATTGTTCAAAGTGAGATTTTCTAAACAGGTTATTTGCCATTTATTGTTAAACAAATAACATAATGATGATGTATAGTGTTTATTCTTCTCTCAATTCCAATTAGGTTAAGTTGGTTTATTTTTCTCTAAATTCCAATTAGGTTAAGTTGGTTAGAAATATATATTTTTTTGGTGTTTTTGTTTTTGTTTTTTTAAAAAAAAATTTAACGTTTATTTGTTTTTGAGACAGAGAGAGACAGAACATGAACGGGGGAGGGGCAGAGAGAGAGGGAGAGACACAGAATCCGAAGCAGGCTCCAGGCTCTGAGCTGTCAGCACAGAGCCCGACGCGGGGCTCGAACTCACGCACCGCAAGTTGTTTTTGTTTTTAATCTTCTGTGTTCTTTAAGCATTTTTGTCTTAGTTGTCTCCTATAGTTTACTGAGAAATGGGTTTTTCTATTTCTACCTTCAGGACTTTCAGATTTTGATGCTTTGTTTTTAAGTGTATACATATTTTTGAGTGTTATATCATCATGATAAATTCAAACCATTACTATTATGTAAGAGCCTTTTTTATCTCTTGTAAAACTAAATCTTCAAGTCTAATTGTCCATTAATAATGTGACCATGCTAGCTTTTGTATACCTACTGACTGTGGTGTTGATATATCTTACTATTTTACTTTCAATCTCTCTATGTGTTTATACTTATTGTTATCATATTCATCAAGGTATAATTAACTGAATCAATTTATAACATAATTTCATGAGCTCTGACATAGGCATACAGTTACAAAACTACTACCATAAACAAAATACAGAACATTTCTATCAATACAAAAAATTTCTTTGTGCCATTTTGCAGTCCATCACTCCCTCTATTCCTGGCTCCAGGCAATCCCAATCTGTTAAGCATCACTACAAATTTGTTTGCAGTTTCTAGACATGCATATTAATAAAAGTGTACAGATTATTTTTTCTGGCATCCTTTATTTAATGTAATGATTTTAAGATCCATGATTTTAAGGCACAATGTTCTTGTCAGTCATTACTACCCTTCCATTAATTAACCGTTTTGTATTATACGGGCATACATTTTGTTTATCCATCCACTTACTACACATGCATGCATTTCTGCCAATTTTTTGAGTGGTGTGAATGAAGCTGCTATTGACATTTGTGTGCAAATCTTTGAGTGAAATATGTTGACGTGTCACTTGGGTAAATACTTCGAAGTCGAATTGCTGAGACAAATGGGAGTTGTCTATTTAAATATTTTTGAGACTACCAAACAGTTTTCCAAAGTAGTTTTATGATTGATTCTTCATGATGAGCAGCATATGTGAGCTCCCTGTTAGGGTTCAGGGCGCACTACCCCAAAATATGGCACCTTTCTGTGTTGAATTTTTTTTTTCTCCACAAGATGTTTATTAATCCAGTGGAAATTGTAACAGTTGAGTAATTTTTTAAAATAATACAAGTCTTTCTTTGGGCATTGGGGTAATCTTTCACTTAATTAGTGTTCAAGTTAGCCATCTCCATCATCATCAACTGCAAATGTTCACCTATGAATGTTGACTTGCAATGAGATTTTATGTAATGCATCCGTGAAGGTGTCTTTTCAGATAGCTGATACGAAACACTGGTTATAAACGCTGCAGTCTGCACTGTGCTGGCACCTTAGTGTGAAGTGATGAGTGTGGCACTTATGGTCTGTCACAACTACTCAACTCTGCCCTTGTAGCGCAAAAGGCAGCGACCGAAAATACATAAAGCTGAAGGAGTGTACTGTGTTCCAGTAAAACTTTGTGTATACTGAAATTTGAATTTCATATAATTTTCACATGTGATGGAGGGATTTTTTTAGCCATATGAAAATGGAGAAGCCATTCTGAGCTTGCAGGCCATCAAAAAACAGACACTGGCCAGATTTAGCCCATGGGCAGTAATTAACTATCATATCCTCCGGAAATGCAGCCCAAGGAGTTTATCACATGAATAGGTAGGGACCATCACAGCTGCCAGGAAGTCACAGGTAAGGAAGTCCCCAATAAAGGAAACTGAATCAAGGGAACAGAACAAATGCTAAAAACTTTTCATTGATGAAAACTTTACCCAAAGGAAGATTTGAAGTTATATATTCATAAAGTATACTGCATACCTGAGACTATTCAATCAGAACAACTACTACCAGGACACATTTTATAAGCTTATTGGATTTAAAAAATAAAATAAAATAAAATAAAAAAAAACTCTTTGGGCTTCTAGCCAAAACCAGAAAGTGACTTATAACGGAAAGAAAACTAGATTATCATCAGACCTTCCTTAGCAATCTTTATGCCAGAGGAAAATGGAGTAGTATATTTAAGATGCTCAAAAAGTCAAGGATGTTATACCCAATAAAGGTGACTTTCAGATATAAAGCACACTGACAAATTATACTAAACATGCAAGAACTCAGAAAGTACTGCCATGAGAACTTAGGAACTGACCAGAGAACAGGCTTCCAAGTAACTACAGAGTTACCAATCTAAGGACTGGAAGCGGGCATTAATAGTTGTAGTTGTAACTACTACTACAACTAATAGTTGTAACTATTAATAGTAGTTGTAACAATGAGACTACATAAGGCCTAAGAGGGAGAATAGAAGTAATGGCCTAATGGCCGTGTGCTCAAGCAACATTAACAGTACAACTATAAAAATTTAGTGGGTCGTATGTCACATTTTTTTAAAAACTTCTCAGTGATTATATTGGTGGTGGGGAGACTACTGTGCATGAAATGTGGGACCAATAATGATGGCATATACTATTGTACCATCGGGACACTGAGGATATCCGTGTCTTTTCCAGCTTTTAGAGGCCACCCACTTCCCTTGGCTCATGGTCCTCTTTCTTCATCAAAGCTAGTAACATCAGGCAGAATCTTCACATGGCATTACCCCATCTCTTCTGGCTCATTCTTCCACATTTAAGAACCTGTGTGGGGCACCTGGGTGGCTCAGTCGGTCAAGGCACCGACTTCAGCTCAGGTCATGATCTCACAGTCCGTGAGTCATTTAACCGACTGAACCACCCCAGTGCCCCTTCAGTAACCTGTTTTTGAAGACTGCTATAGCCCTAGTAACAATAGCTTTTGTTTTCCTGCCAGTTTTTGACCATGGAGCACATTTTGTCACGGGTAAGATCCATGCCATGGAAATTAGGCAGTTTTTGCCGTGAACATTTTCAGCAATTAGCTTGAATTTCCTAAATGCAACTTCATCATTCTGCAGATCAGCAAGGCTTACTTCAAACACATGACCCTTGAGGCTATCAGATGCAATTTTGGTTCCCTGAGTTCTCGTGACTAGTATTTTTCCAACATTTCTAATGTTGAACATTGTTGGTACTTTTACATCATACCAATCTTTCTTTGAAAATGGATCAACCACTTTCTTCCCGGGTCCCTTTTTGCTGCCTTTCCTAAGTTGCTTGTTCTTGCCCGCCACCGTGGCTCTGCTTAGGGAGCTACACGGGTGGAAATGCCACTCGCGCCTGAGAATTTTAAACTGAAGGATTTGAGAAAATGGTGAAAGCAGAAAAGTCACTTTGACTATATCTCACTCCTTGCCCTTCTTCTCTGAAACAGACCTTAAAACCCTCATCTGAGAGGTCCCCTCCCTATACAAACAGAAAAGGAGAATCCTTATCTCAAGGTAAAGAAATGCCAAGAAGAATCTCCACAAATAGGTCTTGCTCCTTTACTCCAGTTTATTGCAATTATTTCAAACTCCTTAACCTAGAATGTTTCTTCATGACTGTCCACTCCAACAAATATAGCATAAAAGTACATGGGTCCAGCTGTTTGTTTGGGTCTTCATTTCCTTATGATGGTTTCAGTGTCATGTAAAACTTGTATCAAATAAAACTTGTATGCTTTTCTCTTGTGAATCTATTTTTGTCAGTTTTATTTTCACACCCAGCCAGGGACCCTAAGAGGGTTAATGACAACCTTTGACTTCCCTACATCCTCTTTCTCTACCTGTTCACAAAATTTGGAATTAAGTTTTTCTATACCTTTATCTTATTGTGGATTTAGTGTGCACTTGCCTGGTGACTAGTTATATTGACTATCACTTAATGTGCTTATAAGCAATTCGTGTTTTATTTTGTGAAATAGCTTTTCAAACCTTGCAAAACTCTAACCAAATTTTTGCTTATGTTTTTATTTTTTTTAAGTTGAGTTGTAAGCATCCTTTACACATGCAAGTTCAGGTCCCCTATCAAATATATATTAACATATACATTAATATATATTATGTATATATATTAATCTCTCTCCCTTAGCCCCTCTCCCTGACTGCTGTGCTTTCTCTCTAAAATATAAATAAATAAATAAATAATAAAAAATTATTTTCCAGTTGTTTGTTATCCATATGTAAGAATACAATTGATTTTTAAATTGATAATTTATCTTTCCTTCCTTCTAATTTTGTTTTCATTATTGTAAGGGTTTCATAGTACTTTCTACATACACAGGCATATCAACTGGAAAATGAGATGGTTTTCATTTTTCCTTTCTAATTTCAATGCCTTTTATTACTTCTTATTGAAATGGCTCAGATCTTTGGCACAATGCCGACTAGAAGTGATAAAAGCAGGCTTTCTCGCATCATTTCTGATCTTATGGGGCAATTTTACTAAGTATGATATTAATTACAGATGTCCTTTAATATATTTTAGAATTGCTCTTGTATTTGTAGTTTACTGAGAACTTTAATCATGAATCATTGATTTTACCTAATGGTTTTTCTGCATCATTTGAAAATAATGTCAATATGGTGATTACTTGGCAAATTTGTTTTAAGTTTTCAAAATTTTTATTTAATCCCAGTCAGCTTCATCAATATCTAACTTTATAAACATCATCCAATGGCAAAAATTTAACAAATGAAAGAAAACCACACATGGAAATTAAACACAGATGTAAACACACACCCACAAACATATTGCTTGCGGTTGGTTCATATGTTTTGAACTCTAACTTGTGTTTGTGAAATTGTTCCCCATTATTTCTTCACTAACTTTTTTCTGCTCTCATTTTATTATCTTATCAATCTGTGACTTTATAGGTAGAAATTAAATATTTCATATTGTGATACTTTGCCTGAGTTTTCTTCTCTTTATTCAGAATTCTCTTCTATTTTGTACATGTTTATATTAGATTATTTCCTGTGCACAGCTTCTGAGCATCTTATGCTTTGTGCTACAGATTCCAGACCCAAGCTGAATTGAAATTTGACCTCTGTCTCCTCTGCCCAGGAGTGGCCCTGAGCTCTCCTCAGTTTTCTAGCTGTCTATGTTCTGATGAGAGGATTGTTTTCAGACAAAGAGCGAACTGATTTTAGTACTCACCTCTTAACTTGTTTGCTTTTTGTTTTTTTTTTGTTTTTCCTCCAAAACAGCAGTGTAATATTGTTTCATGTGGTTGAGAATGTTGCTGCCTGTTGTCCATTCTCTGAAAACACTGGCCTCATATGCTTTAATATATATTTTTTAAGTTTTTAAAGTTGTTTACAAGGGGAAAGCTAGTCTGGTTGCTATTCTGTTGTGGCCGTAAACAGGTGTCCTGCAAAAATTCTAATCTAGCAGCTGTGTCATTTCTATCATTTATTTCAATAATAATTATAGTGGGCATGCACTTTGGATCCAAGGAAAATTGCCTATATAAAATATTTCAATTAATGATGCACTTTTTTTTCTGAAGCAGAAACAAATGCTGCACTACTAATCATATCATTTTTTTTATTATTTAGATTATTAGACCTTAAAACAATTGCCAGAAAGCCATTTCTAACTTCAGTATTTTAACATTTGTTCTTAATCTAGTCACCCTGTCCTAGATATAAATTGCATTTCCTTGTAGCCTTCAAAATGTACCAATTAGGTTTATTAATTGAGGTACACAAAAAATGTCAGTAAGGCACCTTTGATACTAAACGTGGCCTTTCAATAAGTCATCAAAGAATGAATTACACAGAATATTTAATTCTCCTTTTATATCCTAAATATTTAAGGAAATTATCCTTTGGCATAGACCCTTCTGATACTCATGCTTTGATCTCCTTTCTTCACAAAAAACAGAAAACTAATGGGATCACAGCATCTTAAAAATTATTAGATTTAATATCTTGATAGTATCATCTGATATGAAAATCAAATTTTTACATAGACACTACGTGTATACAATGCATGCTTGGAACTCAGGTTGTTACAATAAAATCAAAATAAAACATTTTAAAGACATATCTTTAAAGATACGAGGCCTGGGGAGCCTGGGTGGCTCAGTCAGTTAAGCGTCCAACTTTGGCGCAGGTCATGATCTCATGGTTTGTGTGTTCCAGCCCTGTGTCAGGCTCAGTGCTGACAGCTTGGAGCCTGGAGCCTGCTTTGGATTCTGTGTCTCCCTCTCTCTCTCCCCTCCCCAGCTCATGCTTGCACTCTGTCTCTATCAAAAATAAATAAACTTAATTTTAAAAAATTAAAAAAAATAAAGATATGAGGCCTTCGTGCATGGATTTATATAATGAAATGATATCTTATTTGTTTAAAATAATTTGTCACTTGGAATATTCATTACCAAGTGTCTCATTTTGTCACATCCTAGAGAAAAATTTTTTCTTCCAAATATTTCTCTTTAGAGAATATAAATAATGCAATTAGTGAGAAGAGCTAACACTACCAATTTACCAACATATATTGAATTTTTTAATTAAATAATTTTCTGAGTTAGTGATATCCTGATACATTTTGCAACAGTTTAGACAGAATTAAAGGTAATGTTAAGCAGTCTTTATGTTTTTGGAATTCCTTTTATATAAAGAAAAAGAAAACAAAATGTGATTTTCCAGGGAACTTCTGGGAAACACCAAAGAGAGTTGAGCTTTAAAACTTCTTAGAAATCATTTATTCTGTTTCTCAGATTTGATCTTTGGAGGTTTAAATTCTTAGAGATGCTTGCCCATTTGATTAAAAGGGCACCAGCTTTCCGGAAACAATTGGTTCATGAAGTTTTGCTATTCTGTAATCAAAGTGACAAAACAATATTTAAAAATATACATAGAAGAATGTGGGGCACCTGGGTGGCTCAGTCAGTTAAGTGTCCGACTTCGGCTCAGGTCATGATCTCACAGCTCATGAATTTAAGCCTGATATCGGACTCGGGGCTGGCAGCTCAGAGTCTGGAGTCTGCTTTGGATTCTGTGTCTCCCTCTCTTTTTGCCCCTCCCCAGCTCATGCTCTGTCTCTCTCTTTCAAACGTATTAAACATTAAAAAATTAAAAAATATATACATAGAAGAATATAATGCACCTGTTAGGTACTTAACATTTTTAGAAGGTGTTACTTTTTTGTTTATTATGAAAAAATAATCAAGAGCATAAGACACTCAACTACAGTATCATTCTGTTAAAATGTGGAATCTCTTTTATCTGAGCAAATGACACAGAAGATACAGAATAATAATTTATTAACTCTTGCTAAGGACAAATGAATTGTCCAAGACTTATTTGTCATTCTGAGGGATAAACATATTCTAGATATACATTACTCATTATAATGCTTGTCAACAAAGATTTACAGGTTCTTTATAAAATATTGTAGACAAATCTGTTAGAACTAAGCAAACACTGTCAAAAGTTTAACATAGTTAATTTTTCTTTTTAGGCAAAATTGCCGAAATTATAATAAAACCTAATAAAATTCACTCCCTTCAAGACCTCAACATATTTCTCTGGCTAACTGCACTAAAGTTCTGACCTTTATTAAGGTTCTTCTTGTTAGCCATTCCTTTCTTTTTTCATTAAAAAAACAAAACCACATCCTTTGACTTTGCTAACACACTTACTCTATACACAGAGAAACCAGTAGCATGGTTTGGTCCTTTAAGAATACTTATTATTTTACTTATTATCTTAAAAGAATGTGGTGGAGTGTCTCAGGCTGTCTGGACAATAGGCTCCTCCTGCCTTTGCGCTCCTCTGACCTTGTCCTGGGTGTGGAGCGAGTATACTGTATCTATGGAGATAAGTGTTTGCACAGATATTTCACCTGCCGGGTGTCATCAAACCCCTTTCTCCCCTTGGGGCCACACAGTTGTAGCTGGAATGTGGCTGCAGCGCTGGCTACTAAACTCCCCAGTATCTTCATAGTTTACTGCAATCATGGGAGTAGTTTGTTACTGAAAAGTGTGTAGAATTGTTGCACCACTTGTGGTAAAAGATTCTTGACGAATAGGTGTACTTCCCCCTTCCGATATCTGGATATAAGCGACAATACGATTCTGAGGGTGCAGGTGCCACAAGAGTGAAAAAGCCTGCATGTTAGAATGCTTATATGGAAGAGAGGCATCTACCAATTAGGAGAATCTATGTTAGATTGGCAGGTGAGCAAGAAAAAAATATCTCTTGATTTTGAGCTCTATTCATGTTTGGTTTTATCTTTGTAGCAATTAGTATACCCTAAGAGATGCAAAGTACCTTTGGAACCTTAAATTGGTAATGTTCTAACACAGCTCCATGCTCCAGGAGTAGCTAAAACTGGTTGAGAATAAACCAGATGACTGAAGAGTCTCAAGGCACTGAGGCCAAGTGTTTCAATAAAGCCCTTCTGAGCTTACAAAATAACCATCCAAGAATATTTTTGGAGCTTCTCTTACACCAATCAGTTTTATAGATTTCAGGGACGCAGTTAAGATAGACATGTACGCAATGTAATTTGTGCACAACACAACTCAGGGGGTTCCCATTTAGAATAGTACGTACAATGCACTTTCCATGGCACAATTCCCGTAGATGTAGATGATCATTCTACCCTGGGGTTATCAGGGTTTGATAAACTATATACAATACCAAATCAAGCAATCTTCTTGCTTTCATAACATTTACAATCTAGAGTGAGAAATAGGCAATAATTACAAATAAATATAAACTCGAAAGCTCAGATTATAAGGACTATGGATGAAAATTAAGAATGGTAATAGAATCATCACAATAAAAGATGGCTGATATATATAGGGTTGTCAGAGAAGACCTCACAGTTGGGAAAATATTTGAGTGCCTCTTCAACTGATAGGAAATACTATAAATTTACGTATGTGGCTATTTGAGAAAAAAAATAACAGTGTAAGCCAAGTGAGAAACAAGTACAAAAGCTTTAATAATGGTTATGTGTTTAGCATACATCATGCACAGCAAGAAAGCCAGTGTGGACAGAAAGATGTAAGGTGGACAATAATAGAAAATGAGTTTGAAATGTTACACATGTGTTAGATAATGGAGGGCTTTGTGGCCTTCAAGGCATTTATAATCTTAATGGAAAGTCATGGAAAGAAAAGGTAATAATTCATATCCAAATAAACAATATTTCAATGAAATAATATTTGAAGAAATTACTACTACTCACATTTTCCCAATATTTTAGAAAGGTAGTGAGAGATAATTATTGTTATTCTTGGACTCTAACTTTTGGATCACAATCTTGAAAAGTGTCTATGGGAGGACAACTGAACAATTGTGTATTTCATACAGTTAACTCACTAACATTTTCTTACTGAAATGAAATTTGTCTATGAGAATAGGAGGGAGTTTACCATCAAGTGGCAGCTATTTTGACTCCATCCAGACCATCTTTATACCACATTTTGTGTTTGATTTGTTACGTTAGAAACTTTAAATTTCAAAGAAAAAGATCAAATTTGCTTTAAAGAGTGTTTCATTTCATTGTCTTAGAAGGGTCACATGTAGAGGTCTTGAACCATTCATCCATCTGAAAAAAAAGATGCTCAATGAAAAAGAGTCTAATCTGTATAATGAATTGATTTTTACATAGTTTGCTTGGCAATCCAAATCCAGATATAAAAACATTCAATAATGCTTTGAGATTGTGAAAATATCCATAGGCTTTTGAGTAGTAAGTGTGGGCTATTTTCTTTGGCAGAATGAAATGCATAGGCTTTAGAGAAGGCAAATTGGTTTCATGAAGGGAGTCATGTAGACAATAGAGTCACAATATTTTTCTCGGTACCCCTGAGGCTGCTTATGTTTCTCAGGATTGCCCATCTTGCCTAAAACACAGAGCAAGTTTTGTGCTGTTTGGCGGATGTAAGTTTGAGTAGGATCGTCCATCAGTGTCAGCTATTTCCCGAAGGCCATGAGCAAATCTTACTAGAACCACGACTACTGAAACTCAATACAAAAAATGTGAAAATAGTTTTATGTGTTGGCATCGGTCAGAATGATGATGTGCCAAGGGCCTGGATACAATGGATTATGGCAGGAAGCTACTTGTCAGATGTCAAGTATTCATTAAAATGCTACTAAGGACCAAGCTCAGCTCTAGGCATTAGGGATTCAAAATAACCCACATCTGGGCGCCTGGGTGGCTCTGTCCATAAAGTGTCCGACTTCGGCTCAGGTCACCATCTCCCAGTTGGTGAGTTCAAGCCCTGCGTCAGGCTCTGTGTTGACCACTCAGAGCCTGGAGCCTGCTTCGGATTCTGTGTCTCCCTCTCTTTCTGCCCCTCCCCCACTTGTGTTCTGTCTTGCTCTCTCTCAAAAATAAATAAACATTTAAAAAAAATACCACACGTTTTTCTAAATATGATACCTGAATTATTTCTGGCTTTCAAATGGCTATTACCTCTATATAACACAGACATAGAAAAAAACACATCCAATTAATTCAAATTTCCTGAAATTCTGATTTTGTTATATGTAATATGTATACGTATTTAAAATATAATATATAAATATAGGTATATTTATGTATATATTATGTATATGTATATGTATTATTTATTATGTATTTATATATTATATATTATATATATTATGTATATGTATGCATATAAATATATGTATATAATATATAAATATATGCATATTTTGTTATATGTAATATGTATATGTATTTAAATATAACATATTTAAATATTTGTTGTCACTTCTATATCAGTTATAGAAGTGATAGAATCTATTTATACATATATATGAATATGAGACACCTCCAGATTAAAAAAGAAGTGATACTTTAGATGGATTCTTATTTGTCAAAATCAAAGAGGAGCACTCAGTAAAAACTTACTCTCTAAGTTCAATGTTGTATGTGCTGGAGGATGAAACTTAATGTAAGGTAGGCTACATCTTCATGGTGCTTATAATATACACGATGCAGTTTTGTTATAAATACAAACAACTAAGGAACAATTTAGGTAAGTGTATGGTTAAATACTAAAAATGGGCAAAAAAATTAATGCTAAAGACCAAACCTCATAGGTGAACAATGCAGTCACCATGAAACACAAATGAGTTAAGAAAGTAAAAATTGGGGCGCCTGGGTGGCTCAGTCGGTTAAGCGTCCGACTTCAGCTCAGGTCGCGATCTCACACTCCGTGAGTTCAAGCCCCGCGTCGGGCTCTGGGCCGATGGCTCAGAGCCTGGAGCCTGCTTATTCTGTGTTTCCCTCTCTCTCTGCCCCTCCCCCATTCATGCTCTGTCTCTCTCTGTCTCAAAAATAAATAAACGTTAAAAAAATTTTTTTTTAAAAAAGAAAGTAAAAATTAATTTACAATGTAAGGACAAAAATAAACAGCAAATATTTTAACCTGACTGTGTGTTTGCCTTCTTAATTTTGTACTAAAAAATTTAATCTCCCAAAATGCTACCATTGAGAGTTAATTTTAAGAGAATATAACATTTTTAAATATATATAAGAATTCGGAGAATATAAGCAAATATATAGCTTTGTCTCCTCAGAGGGCCTAGACACAATGACTCCTCACTAACAACAAATACACCTTAGTGTCCAGCTGTTGGCTTTCATACCATATTTAAGGAAAACAAACAAACAAACAAACAAACAAAAACAGAGTTCCTTAACAATTGCCTCAGACTAGGAGTTAGAACGTAAACAAGATAGGCCTGGAGCATCTGATAGTGTCAGAAAATAAGAACTTGTTTAAAAAACGAAACAAAACAAACAAAAAAACATGAGAAAGGTATGTCAAAGTGACATGAGTCAAGTGAAAGAGCTCTTAATGACAAAAGTTGGACTAATTTAGGCCATATAAAAATAGTATCCAATTATAACCCAAAATATAAAATAAATATCCATGTGCCTATATTTACATAAATAAATGATTGAATTCACATAAAATGGGGGAGGAGAGATTAATTTCCAATGCAAAAGAATTCCAAATAAATTACATGGATACTACACCCTTAGAGAGGTAAAGCATAACTCCCCACTCCTTAAAAGTAGAATACACATTGACTTGCTTTCAAAGAATGCCGTATAGAATTGAGAAAAATAGTGGAGAAACCTAATAAATGACCTCAGCCAGATGATCAAAGCTAATATTAGCAGTAATAAATCATGTCAATAGTATGTAACATTCACATATCATGAGACTAGCACTTTTCCTGTTTTGGAAACATGGTACGTCCATTCATGCTCCATGACATTTATCACACTTGTGTTCTTTATCTATCATATGCCTCCTCTGGTCTCACATGCCTTTTTTACCCCTTTTAGATTTTTTTAATTTTCCAAGTGTGCCATTAGTTACAAAACTATTACTTATTACTAAGGATTTTGCCTTTCCAAAGGCTAAGGATTTGTATGTTTTCTGCTTTAAATTTTATTTAGAAACTTCCAAAAATATAATAGTTTTAGTAGAGTCTTAGTTTGATTTTTTATACCTATGACTCTACTTTTAATGATCTATGAATTTTGATTTAGTATTATATGATTTTAAACTTTTTTGGAAAATAATCTTCAAATATTTCTAGAACTAAACAAATGCACTTGTTAATATCCATGGATAATAACTAATTATTTTACATATTAATAAATAGTCTAATACTTCATTATTTTTGTGTTACTGAATTATGATAGACTATATATGACATGTTATTTATGTTTACATCCTAAAATTTACTTAGGATACTTGTGCCAGAATTTAATAAATAATGACTTTATATTTCTTTATTGTATTGTTTTTATTTTATTTTTCTTCAAGCATTATACTATTTTTCACAAAAATCAACTGTAGTTTTCCATGTAGAAATTCACTATGCACAGATTCACTTATATGGAAATTATCTGATCCCTGAGAGTTTGAATAAACATATCTTAAAATAAATACTAGTTAGTATATAATCTATTTTGGAGCATTTTCAAAACACTTTTTTATTGTTTTCTGTTTTATGCTTTTTTCAGTACTTTATATCTCTGAAAAGCACTTCATGTTATTAACATTTTTAAAATTTGTGGGGCGCCTGGGTGGCTCAGTCGGTTAAGCCGCCGACTTCGGCTCAGGTCATGATCTTGCGGTCCGTGAGTTCAAGCCCCGCGTCGGGCTCTGTGCTGACAGCTCAGAGCCTGGAGCCTGTTTCAGATTCTGTGTCTCCCTCTCTCTGACCGTCCCCTGTTCATGCTCTGTCTCTCTCTGGCTCAAAAATAAATAAACGTTAAAAAAAAATTAAAAAAAAAATTTGTTGGGATACAAATGTGCATAATGTCATAGTTTTTCATATATGAGACATATCTATATCTATCTATATGGAGAAATATATACACTTTTTCTCATCTTGAGATTTATACATATAATTAGATAATTTGATATAATATGGATATATAATTTGTATATTATATATATACTTATATACAAGTAAATTATGTGATTTATAATATAATATACTATAATTATATATTACAGATACAGCAATTATTTTATCAGGTATAGTTTTGTGTGTTTGAACTTCATCTTAGTTTTTGTTACCTTTTTAAAGTTTATTTATGTATTCTGAGAGAAAGAGAGAGAGAGAGAGCACACGTAGGGTGTGGGTAGAGAGAAGGAGAGACAGAATCCCAAGCAGGCTCCACACCAGCAGCACAGAGCTCGATGTGGGGCTCAGACTCACAAACCTTGAGATCATGACCTGAGCCCAGATCAGAAATCAGACCCTTAACTGCTTGCCATCCAAGTGCCCCATCATCTTAGTTTTAATGAAATTTGAGTTTAAAGGTAATTGGGATTAATTATGACTCTAAATGTCTCCACTTTAAACTTCATTAATTTCTGCTTTTAGTACTATCATTCCATTACTTCAAGCTTTCTAGATGTTGAGTTAAAAAAAAATCTTGGGGCACCTGGATGGCTCAGTTGGTTAAGCATTCAAATTTTGATCTTGGCTCAGGTCATGATCTCATGGTTTGTGGGATGGAGCCCCACGTTGGGCTCTGTTGACAACACATAGCCTGCTAGGGATTCTCTCTCTCTCTTCAAATCACTATGTTGTACACCTGAAACCAATATAACATTGTAGGTCAACTATGGTTCAATAAAAATAAATAATCAAAATAAAATAGGACACTATATATAAAACATTATTTTATAGGCATATACATCTGTGTATTTTTCTCTCGGGAATTTAGATTTTGTTTTTGATAGGTTATCAAAAGTGAAATTGCTGAGCTGAAGGGCATAAAAATTCTTATGATATACACTAAAAATCATTTATTCTTGTTGGTAATATTGTACTAATTTTTCTTTCCAGTGGTAATGTATGCACATACTTCTTACTCAACATTGTCAACATTTTGGGAAAAATTGCTTATTTAAAACATGCTGTATTTTATTTCCAATTTTTTGAATAAATGATAAGCACAATGGTGATAGGTAAAGTAAAAATTTGGCTAAAATATTGATAAGATGAAAAACATGGGAGATACTAATGTATTCTAAAGTCCATACACATGTGTGTGCCAACACCATCATACAAGGACAAACATAGTGTTACACAAGGCTCAGACCTCCCATCTCTGTTACATAGTCTAAACAAATACTAGGGGTAAATTTGATTACTCCAAAACTTAGAAGAATATATCTGAATTCTTTAATCCACAACTCAGTTGTAATGTGTGACAAAATGGGAAAGAAAATAAACAAACTAAAAATCATAATCACGTTTCTCCATTCATTGAAAGATTCTGCTAGGGCTTTTGATCAGAGAAATAAAATCTTCCTTGGTGGCATAGCTCTGGAAATACACTGAGAGAATCATGTAATATGAATAGTTATTTTTGGAAATATTTGAAGAACAAAGGAACATTTAATGATTGTCATGGACACAGCAGTACCCTGGTCAAAGAACCATAAAATTGTTATCAAGCCTTAGATACGTCAAAGACACAAACAGCTACTCAACTATACATTACATATTTGAGATGTCTTTTACATTAGCCAATTAATTAGAAAAAAACGAAAATAAAAGAGAAAAAAACAGAAAAATGTTAAATCTTGTGCCCTAACTCAGAATCATTTTATACAATAAAATAAGTAGTATTTTTTTTTTATCAAGGGAAGAAAATGCTTAGTGTTTAAACAATAGAACTTGTATAAATAGTACAATGGCAAAATCTACTCCTACTCGGTTCACTAAGAAAAATGTGAATTATTAATATACATGTATTATAATTTTGGATTTCTTGTCAAGTACTTCATATAAATTAAATTGAAATGATGGCAATTTTAGTATATGACCTTCCTTCCCTTGTTAGTTTTAAAAACAATTAGTAAGTGATTATCTGCATGTAGTTCTTATCTGCGAATTAAAGTGGTATCCTATGAAAAACACCTTCTAATAATATCATCATGTTGTAGCCAATTTCATTAGATTTCAGACACTTTTCCTTACACATTTTATTTTTTTTAAGTTTATTTATTTTTGAAGGGGGGAGGGGCAGAGAGAGGGAGACATGATCTGAAGCCGACTCAGCGCTGACAGCAGAGAGCATGATGTGGGGCTCAAACTCAGAACTGTGAGATCATGACCTGAGCCAAAGTCAGACGCTCAACTGACAGAGCTACCCAGGCGCCTCAACACATTTTATAAGTATTATAGAAAATATAGATTTTAAGGTGACGTCTAATATTTTTCGTCATATGTAAATATTTGTAAAGAGTATTTCCTAGCATATTTTAAATAATGACATTTTTCAAACATACATAAAACTTAACAGAATTTTATTCTAAACATTTTTGCCTTCCAACTAGGTTCAACTACTAATATTTTGCTATGCTTACATTATATCTATCCATTCCTTGATCCACCCATTAATCCACAGAATGCTTTATACATTTCTAGGAAATTGGCAGAAAACAGTATAATTCTCCCTAAGTAATTTAAGCATAATATCATTAACTGGAGATTGATATTTATTCACAATTTTACTCTAAAATTTATATACAATGAAATGCATAAATCAGAAATGCATTTTCCGTTATTTTGACAAATGAGTATTCTTAACTCTTTGGATATCCAAACACTTATCAAAATAAATAACATTACTGTCACTGCAGAAAGGTGCCTGATACCCTTTCCGGTCAACCTGCTCTTATTCCCCAGAGACAACCATTGTTCAGGTTGTTTTCCTCTGTTTCTTAAATGTGCCGGTTCTCAAATTACATATAAAGATAACTATACAGTGGTTGTACAGTTGAATTATTTTCTGGAGTGCTTCTTTGACACAGAATAATGTTTGAGATTCATCGCTATTGTTGCATATATTTAGAATTCCTTCCTTTTTATTGCTGGTAGTATTCCATTGTAACACTGTACCGCACTCTGTTTAGCCATTCATTTGATGGATAGTTTGGTTGTCCTTCAACTGTGTGTTATGTGAAGAGATTCTATGAACATTCTTTTACAAATCATTTAGTGAAATTTAATTTCACTTCCTTTGAGTAAATACCTAGAAGTGGAAGTATGGCGTCGTGAGATATGTGTAAGTTTAATTTAGTAAGAAATTTCCAGACATTTTACATCTCTCCAGCATTTCAGATGTTCCAAAACTTTGCCAATTTTGTTTGGAGTTGTAGCACTTCGAAATTTTAGGTATGTGTTTGTAGTCATATCTCATTAGACTTTTAATTGTAATTTCTCATGACTAATAATGTTCAGTGTTTTTAATGTGCTTAATAGAGTGTTGTCTATCTCCTTTGTGATATGTGTGTTCAAAGCATTTGCTTATTTTATAATAATATATATGTCATAATATATATGCATTTATAAGATATGTAAAAGGCTAATTTATAATTTTCTTTTATGGATTTTGCTTTTTATGACCTAAAAAAATATTTTGCTATCCCCAATTCATGGAAATGTTCATCTATATTAAAATCTATATAGTTTAGGGGAGCCTGGGTGGCTCAGTCCATTAAGTGTCTAACTTTGGGTCAGGTGGTTCAGGTAATGATTTTACAGTTGGTGGTTTGGAGCTTGCATCAGGCTCTGTGCTGACAGCTCAGAGCATGGAGCCTGCTTCAGATTCTGTGTCTGCCTCTCTCTCTGCTCCTCCCCTGCTCATGCTCTGTCTCTGTCTCAAAAATAAAATAAATATTAAAATATTTTTAAAAAATCTATAGAGTTTAAATGAGGTTTATGATCCATTTAAAATTAATTTTTTGTTTATGATGTGATATGGGGTACAGATTTTTTTCCATCTGGAAATCCACATAAGCCAGCACCATTTATTGAAAATACAACCCTTTCCTCACTGGTTTGTTGTGGCATATTTGTCAGAAATAAATTTACTGTATGCTGCATGTATCATCTATCTTCCTTCTTGCTTTACTTTTGTTTTTGTTGTTGTTGTTGTTGTTGTTATTTGTTTGTTTTTAATAGAATACCATCTTCAAGATTTGGTATTAAGTATGCACTGGAGTCAGGCAAAGTTGGAAAGTGTTCTTTATTTCCCAACACAGATTGTATAAGAGTTTCATCATTTTGTTATTTACTTCTTGAGTATTAAATAGAATTCACCAGTGAAACCACTCTGTGCCTGGGTTTTATTTGATGGAAAGTTTTAAATATTTTTAATGTTTTTATAGTAGATATCATGCTATATTTTCTATTTCCTTCCGTCATTTTTACTATATTGTATTTGTTAATGGGTATGTCATATAAGTTGTTGAATTTGTTAGAATAAAGTGGTTCATCACAGAAACTGATTATCCTAATATCTATAAGACCCACAAAATACATTTTTCATGCACATCTCTTGAGTTCCTGATATTAAAATTCCATACTCTTTTTTTCTAGTCCTTCTGCCTAAAGGTTTTGTTTGTTGTTGTTGTTGTTGTGTGTTTATTTTAATCTTTTCAGAGTCCACATTTGCCTTTATGAATTTTCTCTATTTTTTATATTTTTCTTTCTTCCAAGTTTTAGTTCACCTCTAGAATCTGTCTACATCGTGTCACTCTAAAGTGCCATAGGGTTGTTCAATTTTTTTGATTTTCTCAAGAATTTATAGTCGTTATATATGTGAAGTTTGGATCCAGTAGACATTTACTCAGCTATGCTAGCATTGAGAGCCAAATATTGACATCCTGTGTATATATCTTGTGTATATATCTATGATATATTTAAAAGCATGCAGTGGAATCTACATTCCATAACATTTTGTTTCCATCATCATCCATGAAGAAGTACACAAGAAAAATTGTATTACAGTTTCTATCCTTCAAAGCGTAATTATTTTAGTGTACGTTTACAGTACACAATTGATAAACTGATTACAATGAATGAATTTTGATATTTAACTATCAAAGAAAATATTTTTGAATAAATTAAATAATCAGAGAAATGAGAGCATTATATTTACTCTTCTTTATCTCATAGATGTGAATGAATAATATTACTACAACAAGAAAAGTTTAGTCATCAGTTATATTCATTAATTTGTAGATACAAACACTAAATAATCTTGTTCACATAATTACGTAGATTGGAATTAAAGTGTCTTGTGGTGTTTATCACTTGAATTCTCTTAAATCTTTCTGTTACATGCAAAAAATCATGTCAAATACAAAACATTCTAGTAGTCTTTTAAAAATTTTTTGAAACCCCAAATTGTGTATTCTCTTAAGTTTTAAAATATTTCATTATTGGGATGCCTGGGTGGCTCAGTCGGTTAAGCATACAACTTCAGCTCAGGTCATGATCTCCTGGTTGGTGAGTTTAAGCCCTGCATCAGGCTCTGTGCTGATCGCTCAGAGCTTGGAGCTTGCTTCGGATTCTGTGTCTGCCTCTCCCTCTACCCTTTCTCCTTTCTTTCTTTCTTTCTTTCTTTCTTTCTTTCTTTCTTTCTTTCTTCTCTCTCTCTCTTTTCTCTCTCTCAAAAATAAATACATTATAATTTTTGTAATAATTTATTATTGAGTCACTGGTTCTAAGTAATTTACTTTCTCATGTTTTGACAGCATATTTAAGAAGAGATGTAGTAAAACTTTGTCTTATGATTGATTATTAGACTAGTTATCCTTTAAATTACAGACATCTGTTTAAATTAAAAAATGGTATGGAAATAAAAATATTATTTTAAATACTCTATTGTCAATACAGATGTTTTTGCTAAAATGACTTTATGTTCTTGCATAATTTCAATATAATTTATTTAAAATATTGTGTTTGCATTTAGCTCATTCAATTCATTGATATTTCTGCATAAAATATACTTGTAAATAAAGCAAACAAACAAGCAAAAAATCTACCTTACTTTCCATTAGAGAATATTGATTTCATTATTTTTTAAACAAAAATTTTATTTATTTATTTATTTAATATTTATTTTTGAGACAGACAGAGACAGAGCATGAGTGGGGGAGGGGCAGAGAGAGTGGGAGACAGAGTCCAAAGCAGGCTTCAGGCTCTGAGCTGTCAGCACAGAGCCCGACGTGGGGCCCGAACCCACAAACCGTGAGATCATGACCTGAGCCAAAGTTGGACGTTCAACTGACTGAGCCACCCAGTCGCCCCATTATTTATTTACTTATTTATTTATTTTTTTTAAATGTAAACAAAAATTTTAATATTCATCTTTATGACACACATTTTACCTCTGAATTCTAATTCTAGGAATACAAGTTCATGGATTTGACATCTAGGTAGTAATTCTTATTTATGGACCAATATAGCTTGATTTTAAGATGAGGTGTGGTCTTTAGAAATGGAAAAGATGTAAAGCCCTTCAGATTTTACATATTTTTTGATTAAAGGAGTCTTTGTTAACATTCCTATTGTACTTTTAAATTGCTTCTTTGTATGGGGCATTAAGACAACAGGGCAACACATCACAGTAAATTTCATTTGATTGAGAGATATAGATCTTTCTTCTACATAGTGTGGTGTGAAGGTAGTGAAAGGTGAGGTGGGAAAAGAGATTTTGCATTATTCCTTAACTACATCCATATTCTCAGTCATGTGCATTTTAAATGGAGCATAACTTGGCATCTATAATCTAAAAATTCATCACCTTAAACAACCCACGCCCTGTGCTCCTTGGAAAGTTTTATACTTCAGGTCACATACCCTAAATGAAAGACACACCTGGCCTTATGAAATTAGCATAGCTGCAGCATCTCAGCTTGTATAAACATGGAGGAAACAGAAGGGCAACAAATGAGAAAAGAATAAGGCTAAATTAGAATTAAGGAGACAGTTTTTGCACATACCATAAAAATGCATATATATATAATAATAATGCATTTTTCAATTTTTTAATGTTTATGTTTTTTGGAGAGAGAGAAAGAGTGGAGGCAGGGGCCGAGAGAGAGAGGGAGACACAGAATCTGAAGCAGTCTCCAGGCTCTGACTGTCAGCACAGAGCCTGCCCTGGGGCTCAAACTCACGAACCGTGAGATCATGGCCTGAGCCAAAGTTGGATGCTCAACCAACTGATCCACCCAGGTGCCCCAGTAATGATGTTTAATACCTTTACCTATGTTTATCCCTCATTTAGAAAGCTTTTTTAATAAAGTTACTGTATGATTTTTGCCCATTTTTCTATTCATTTATCTATCTCTTATTGATTTATAAGAATGCTATACATATTCTAGAAAGAAGGCTTTTGAGAGCTATGTATCTTGGAAATGCCTTGCACCATGGTTGGTGGCTTCTTTTTTCATCTCTGAAGAAAGGAAAAAGTCCTCTAATCTTTTTTCATCTATGTCAAGCCAGAGTAAATAGTTTAATTTTTATTTTCATACCCAGTAAGTTAAAGTCTTTGAGAAAAAGGAAACAAATAAGGTAAGTGAATCTTTTGTATATAGTTTTCATATTATTACTTTCCATTCTCTTATTTAATTCTCTAGGTCTATTGGACAAGAATTCATTTATTCAATAGCTAAAATTTGTTAAACTTTGTCAGGCATTTAGCACTTAAGAGAAGGACACTGGATATATTCTAACAGCTTGTCTTTATATTAATGAAAGTATTCCCAAATATAACGCAAACTTGCAAATCATTTTGTTATTGAGTAGTGTTCTTTTTCTATGACAGATAAACTGCATATTAAGTTTCAGACATGTTTTATAATAGCTTTTTGCAATTCAAATTTCCCATGACACACAAAAAGGAATATTTCAAATTAACTTGAATTTATTGGAAAGAGGTCAATGAGTCATAGCAAATGTATACATTTTTCATTGAAATACTTTCTGCATGGCCACTTAAACAATTCTTCCTTCCTCCAAATAGATACATAATCATGACTGAAATTTAAATCTAAAAAGTGAAATTCACTGGTTATTATTGAGTAAATGTGCACTATAACTGCAGAATCCAAACTGAATCTAGCTAATCACAGTATTTACCAGTGCCAATGAAATTAAAATATTATATTATTATTATCATGAAGTACAGAATTATCGTTAAGAAAATGCACATCCTCAAAATAAAGGAGAAAAATACAAATCTAGCACTAACTTAAATTGAATAAATTCTTAATGTGACAATGTGAAAATCCCTTCCCACTTAAAATTTCAATTTCAATTTGTTTTAGGTAGATCTGTCCTTATAAAAATGTTAGATTATTATCACTTCTAACAGAAAGTCAACTGCAATTCTGCCCTTCAGATGAACTGATATGAATAGTAGAACTCACTTGAAGTGATATGCCAGAACATGCTCTTAGTAACATCATACAATTCTAAAAAAAAATGTATTCTTTACTTGGGATTATATGCATTTGGTTGTATCAAACTTGTGACAAAAGATCTCTGCCTAGAACAATTTATAGTCACAGACTTAACACATTTGCATTTTTTTCTAAATACTTCAGAGTTTTCTGAATGCGCGTACATGTGCATGCACGTGCATGTGTGTGTGTGTGTGTGTGTGTGTTGGCATGTGCATGCTACTAAAAACATAATGACGTATAATCTTTAATCAGTATCAGTAGTCACCAGCCACAAACAAGATATAATAGAAAAGAAATTTTATTTTATTTTATATATTTATTTTTAAACGTTTGTTTATTTTGAGAAGGGGAACGTGAACACAAGTTGGGGAGGGACAGAGAGAGAGAGAGGGAGAGACAGAATCCCAAGCAGGTTCCATGCTGTCAGTGCAGAGCCCATGCCGGGCTCGAACTCACGAACCATGAGACGATGACCTGAGACAAAATCGAGAGTCTGAAGCTTAACCAAATGAGCCGCTCAAGCGCTCCAAGAAGGAATTTTAAATGTGTTTGATTATTTTTTCTCTTTCTAAGAGCTAAAATAAACACCATAGATGAGGTTTGACAAATTATTATAGTGAGCATATGTCAGAAGGCAAGATTGATTTATATGTTCAACATATGAATGAATGAGGAAAGTTCCACCTATCAGCTAGATAATTGAGCTTTAGATTCTGGATAAGTCCTGATATTTATAGTTCAGTTCTGTTGATTTGTATGCACATTGTCATTGTGTCTTCTGGTAGGTTTTGACTTAAAATTATGTTTATAATCTATCTATTTGAGCCACAATTTTCATTTTCTGTTACACTATAGCTCTCATTAATACTTGGGTATATGGGGTGCCTTGGTGGCTCAGTCAGTTAAGTGTCTGACTTTGGCTCAAGTCATGATCTCACGGCTTGTGAGTTGGAGCCCCACGTCGGGCTCTGTGCTGACAGCTCAGAGCCTGGAGCCTGCTTCGGATTCTGTGTCTCCCTTTCTCTCTGCTTTTCCCCACTTGTGCTCTGTCTGTCTCCCTCTCTCTCTCTCTCTCAAAAATAAATAAAATGTAAAAAAAAAATACTGGGGTATCTGGAATGTTAATGTGTTCTGAGTTTAGTCAGTAAAAAAATAGCTTTGTTTTATCCTTTAAGATAGAATTGTGTGAAAAAAATGATGACTGATATTTGTATTTTAGTTGAACAATTAAAATAAAAGCTCAAAAATCATAGTGTTGGATTACTGTATGAAATAATAGGGTTGGACAGGATCTTTGAGGTCAAGTAAATCAATGTCTTTACTTTTATCCTTCTTTTGTAAATAAAACAACCTAAATAATGCATTTCTTAAGTACGCAATTCTTCTCACTTTCATTATTTTAATCTTTGCTGCTAGAATTAATGTGCAGTTTGTTTTGAATCCTGTACTTTCTTGGGGCGCCTGGGTGGCTCAGTCAGTTGAGTGTCCGACTCGGCTCAGGTCATGATCTCGCAGTCTGTGGGTTCGAGCCCCGCGTCGGGCTCTGTGCTGACAGCTCAGAGCCTGGAGCCCATTTCAGATTCTGTGTCTCCCTCTTTCTCTGACCCTCCCCTGTTCATGCTCTCTCTCTCTCTATCTCAAAAATAAATAAATAAATGTTAAAAAATTAAAAAAAAATGAATCCTGTACTTTCTTTTAAGACATAATACCATATTTAGACTTTAACAAATGGCACATTATGTATGAATTTTGACTCAAATAATAATGTTTTTTAAATATTACAAAGCTTTTATTTCTCCATAAAACTAAGCAGTAGTTTAATATCTACAAGAGATTTTCCACTTTGAGCATATACTAGTCATAATTAATGTGAGCTTATTTTCATTACTCTGAGGAAAAAAAATATTTGTCAGGTGGCTTACTAAAAAACAGAACTGACAATCACCCCAACTGTCTACAAATAAATCATATGTGTCATGTGTTAATATTACATTCCTCTATTGTATGTGGGATTCCAGCAGAGTTGAGGATCATAGTGGTTTATCAGTCACAGAAACCTTCAGAAATTGTATTTCTTTGATGATGCCAGTCCACATCAAAACTGACCTTCTAAACAAGAGAACAAAAGACTTTCAAACTCTATATAACACCTCTCAAATCCAGATTTTTTTCCCACATTATATTAACCCATGGCAAAGGGTGGGGTCTGTAAAGGGATATTATTACCAGAAGAAAAGAGCAAAGGAGTATGTCACTGTGGCCTTTGTCCTGACATCAGAGATGTTTTCCAGAAAAGGCTCTTTTTACCCCTTACTTCCCAGCTCTTGACATCTTGTGGTATTGTTTGAAAAGGCACTGCTTTCTTAGAGCATGGATCTCTTTGTCCAACAAGATTCTGAGGAAAGATCTGACATCTCAGCAGGGAAGAGAGTTAGGATGTTTAAGATACTTGATACTGGATGAATTGCAAGTTTTCACTGGCTGTCATCATTCAACAGATAAGAAAACTCAACTCAGAGTATAGTAGTGTGCATCACTGAATCCGGCAGTTAAAGCAAAGGCTAGCACATATCCCAATTTCGATTGCAGCAACCTACAAGTTACACATACCAGTCACTGCCCTCTACCCACCCTGCATCCCCCCTCTCCCACCTGTTCTCAATATATTCCCTATATAGTGTTAACTGGGGGATGTATATTCATTAAGTACCTACTATGAATTAGGTACTATACTTGACATTAGAGATACAGCATTGAATAGAAACAGAAAAAAAAATCTTAGCCCTTATGGAACATTCTAATAGGTGGAATACAGATAATTTAAAACAAAATCAATAAAGCATATAGTCTATTAGAAGGTGATAATTGCTATGAAGGAAATTTAGTTAGGGAAGGGTAAATGTTAGTGTTAGTGAGGAATAGAGTCATTTGCAATTGTAAATATAGTGCTCTGGTTAGACTTAGGAAGGTGGAATTTGAACAAAGACTTAAAGGAGGTGAAGGAGCAAGTCATGAAGAAATTGGAAAGTAGCCGTGCAGCTGGGTGGCTCAGTTGGTTGAGCCTCTGACTCAGCTCAGGTCAGGAACTTATGGTTCATGGGTTTGAGCCCCGCATCAGGCTTTCTGCTGTCAACACAGAGCCCTCTTCAGAGTCTCTGTCTCCCTCTCTTTCTGCCCTCCCTTTGTCTGTCTCTCTCTAAAAAGTAAATAAACATTTAAAAAAAAGTAATTGGATAGAAGAGAGGTCTAAGCCAGGGGTTGACAAATCAAGGCCTCTAGAGGATATAGACCATACCCCACCCCAGCCCCCAGCCTATTTTGTGAATGAATTTTTATCAGAACAGTTAGTGTGTTCTGATAACTATGTGTGTGTGTGTGTGTGTGTGTGTGTGTGTGTGTGTATGAAGATAGTCTTGCATAATCTCTAGAAGTTCTTACCTGTAAATAGGATATATATATATGTATATCTGTATACATATATATGAATTATGAATATAACCGTATATATATACATATATACATATATATTTATATGTGTATATATATACGTGTGTGTGTGTGTGTGTATATATATATATACACACATATACATATATATTTATATATTGCCCCTGGCTGGTTTTAGGGACAGAAATGCTGCACAAACCATATAGCCCACAAAACCATTAACTAAATTACAGTGTGGCATTTTACAAGAAAGTTTGTAGACCTTTGTCTAAGTAAAAGGAAGAATCAAAGTGGAAGCCAGAGGCAGGAGTAGGCTCGGTGTGTTCCTAGTGCATCAAAAAGGCAAGTCTGGGCTGGAACAGCACAAATAAAGCAAAAGATATAGACAATGAAGTTTAAAAAAGATAATAGTACTGATTAGTATTAAAACCAATACCGATACCCAGAAAAAAACCACATATTTTCTAGTCTATTCCACTATGTGCTTTATAAAGTACTTGTTCTTTACATTCCAATATGTGTCCAGACATTCACTGAAAAAATGGTTATTATGTAACTACTAGGTAACCCAACAGGTATTAGTCAATGTTTTTGGATGATATCATCTCCAAATTACTCAACCACAATTTAGGTTAGTTTTTAATCTCCTCTTTACGTATCGGGCGGCTGAAGATTAGGCAATTTAATAATTTTGTGAGAGGTCCCACACAGAGTAAGAGGTACAGTAAGGACTGAAGCCTAAGTAACAGTTTATTTTTTTACAAGTACTGACAAATTATTTGAATACATTCAATAAAAATGTACATACACACATCTGATACATTTTAGTCTATGAAGCAGCTATCATTGCTGTATCATTCACCCTAAACATAATATTCAAATGAAACGCCATCTTAATTTCAGGGCAATTGAATTCACAAAGCACCTACCCATCTACAACGACATTTGATTTGCAAACATATGAGTTTTTTGGTTATTGATTGTAATTTTCCATTTGAAATGCATTCCAAAATTTGTTTTAATAATTAGACACGTCACATATTTCACTGTGAAATTCCTTCCCCTTACCTTTCACTCAGTACCAAGTCTTAGGAAGGTGACTGTTTCTCATTCTACAACTAATTTAAGAAGCAAATAAGAACATTTTCTATGCTAACCATATATCATTTTTATTTTGGCATATTGAAATTATCAATTGCACATTTGTGTTGAAGATAGTCTTGCATAATCTCTAGAAGTTCTTACCTGTAAATAGGATAATATTTCTTTTGGTAATCTCTTTTCACCTTACCTGTGTTGACCATAATGACAGAGACTAGGTAATGACATTTAAATAATATGACTGTCGACTAAGACTTTGTCAGATTGGCATCACAATCTGAGGTGGTCTTTGCCCAATTCTTCTTCCTCCCTATTTTATTCTTGTAAGGGTACCTCCAATGAGCCTCTTGCACATCAGGAAAAAAAAATTAATATGATTGTCAACATGGTGACCTCTTAAGCTGAATGTGTGTGTGTGTGTGTGTGTGTGTGTGTGTGTGTGAGTTTGTGTGCATATTTATGCTTTATGCTACTGGCTAGTGTGTAAAATCACATAAAGAATGGAACAAATAATATAATAACAATATCAACTATTGAGGTTATTGTTAACAAAAAGTGAATTAAACTTGCTTTAGTTTCTTGTTTTCTTAAATATAAAACAAGAAATAAAATGAAATTTAAAAGCATGTCTCAACTAAACATTTATGGAAGTCCCATATGAGTATACACACATATACAAGCACATGTATATCTTAAGATATTTAAACATTTTTGAAAATGTTTTTATATTAAATATTAAATATTAAAAAATTTTGAAACCGTTTTTGATATAAACATAAATGGTAATAAATAATTTGAGAAGATCTTTCTATATATAATATAACCTGAGTTGGTTTTTGCTTTGGAGCTTCCTATGATTTTATTCTTATTGTCTTAAATAGGTTGGGAGAAGATGGTATGTTCTAATCAATTTTCTGACTTTGTAAACTCTAAGCTGAAAACATTTAATCTCTCCCCCAAAATCTGAGCCCCACTGACATTTCTCAAGTATGTCTCAGGTTTCTGGAGAAGAGGACATATACTTACATACCTAATTATTTTTTTCTTCCTTTTATGTTTCTGTCCATCTCAAAAACACACAGGCAGGCGCGCGCGCACACACACACACACACACACACACACACACACACAAATGGCAAACACAAACATAGATAGCAATCCTAGGATTAATAATAACTGTATTTATCCCTTCATTTTTTTTTTCATTCCTTAAGTTTACATTTAATACAGGAGTTACTGGATATGTAAGAGCAGAATCTGGGATGCCTGGATGGCTCATTTGGTTAAGCATACAACTCTTGATTTTGGCTCAGGTCACCATTTTACAATGAGTTCGAGCCTGGCATTGGGCTCTATGTTGACAGCGCAGAGTCTGCTTGGGATTCTTTCTCTCTCCCTCTGCCTCTGCCCCTCCCTCCTCTCTCTCTCTTTCTTTCTCAAAATGAGTAAACATTTTTTTTAAAAAAAGGACAGAATCTAATCTGTAGACTGTTACAGAAATCTGTAATGGTGTAGAATTTTCTGGTTCCAGATTTGCCATTCAATTCTAGTGTTTAGTATGAAGATAGACCTACTACTAGGTATGGGTTTCCAATTGTGTTTTCTGTAGAATATTTCAAGAGAATGATGAAATATGTCATGTGAGTAAAATTATTTCTGGTCATATAAATTTGAAACACATTGAGTTTAATACACTTAAGCATATTTTGTAATTGGAAGACTTCTCAGAAAAGCCATCTCATAAAGCATAATGATATGCTATATAAATCTATGCAGGCTTTATTTATCTGCAGAAAATCTCTGGAAGCTGGTATTCAATACTGGAACACACCTTAGGAAAAAGAAAATTATACTACCTATAAAAATAAAGCCTACAGGCTGCATGACTTAACTTTCTCATGAAAATCCAATAACTTAATCACATGCCACAAAGGTTTACAAGTATTATTCAACGGTCCATTTATTTTATTTTAAGATCTCCTACAATATTTCTAAATATTTCCCTACAAAATTACCACATAAATTATGGTAATTAAAACAAGCATAAAATAATAATTTGAAATCCTTTTTTTAATAAAACGTAAGCAAAATCCCTTGAAATTGGTTACATAATACCTTGTATCTTATGACATTTTATGGTTTAAAAACCACTACCACACATATTCTTTTTACATCTCGAGAGAGCTCTTTATAATTACATTCATACTGTACATGAAAAAACTAAGGCTCAGAGAGTAACATTATTTTACTTTGACATTTTACAGACATCTGTTAGCATTTATCAGTTAAAGATTTACTCCTTTTCTTTTCCTCTATTTATTTAAAGGTATAGAGACTGTGTCAGGATTCCTTCTACTATAAATGTGAAAAAAATTGAACCAAATCATTTTAACAAAAAGGAGGTAGAGTGAAATTAATTAACTGAGATCCGAAATAGATACAACTTTAAGCATTGATACCCCCAAAAAGAAAGTATAATGATGTATTAAGTTCTCGAGAGAAACAGAACCAACAGGATGTGTGAAGACTCAGGGAAATGTTGAAATTCCAGTCCAAATGGTCTTCTAGCGTATTCCTTCTTGCTCAGTCCTTGTTCTATTAAGGTCTTTAACTGATTGGATGAGGTACACCCACATTATGAATGTTCAAAATCTGATTTAAATGTTAATATACAAAAAACACTTTCACAGAAACATTCAGAAGAGGGTTTAGCCAATATCTGGCCACCCTGGCCCAACCAAGTCCAAGTTGATGAATAAAATTAACCATCATAAACAATGATCTTTTTTTTCTTTGTTCTTTGCCTGTCTTTCTTTCTCTCTCTACCTGTTTCTACTTATCTATCCTTATCTCTCTATTTCTCTTTTTCCCATTGGTTATGGAATTCCTTACAAGTTAATGAATTATAAAAAACTGAGTGAATTCTTTTCTGGTTCTTTCACCAAATGTCCTCAGAATCTTTGGATTGATATAGTCCAGCCCTTGGAACAAATAATTGTGGCTCTTAGGATGCAAAGTCCTATGACATCGGATCTGGAGCAGATGCCTAAATATCAACGTTGGAATCTGCTGCTAGAACAAGGGAGGTACACGACAAAAAGCCTAAGCTGTATTACTCATATTTTATTAATCATGTAAGTTTTAATTTAAAATAAATGATTTTGTGTAAGAAAAGACAACTATTCTTTTTTTTTAATTATAAACGTTATACCATGAAATGAATAATGACCTTACTATTTTCATTCAGATGGAGTAGGTTGAAGAAGGGTTTATGATAATAGACTGGAGTGAAGCTTCCCGAGGCATCTCTTTTTGTCACACTGATGAAAACCTTCCTTCAAAATAGGAGCAGAAAAATAAAATATTTACAATGAATTGAGGAGACAATATTTTTTGTATAAGAGCAAAAACTTAAATGGAAAGTATATGTATGTCGACACTTAATGCATAATAGTGAATTTTTATCTATTTTATCTGCTTTATGCTTCTCTTTTTGTTTAAAACACTCAATAGAAAATTATTTCTAACATGCTATCCACGCCCTGAAACATAGTGAAAATAGACAGATACTAAAAGAAAGCTGATTTCTTATTTGTGCCAATAAAAGTTAATTTTTGACTTTTATTAGAAAAGACCCATTCTTTTTCTCACATGGCATTTACTTCCTGATGGATACCAACACAAACTTTAAAAGATATGTGTAGCTCTTGGCTTGCTAGACAACTTTTTTTTCATCTAAACATTAATTCTTAATTCTCCTTGGCATCCGTCTCCTGTACTTTTTAGTCTAAGCTTTCAGAAGGACTTTAAATGAAATGCCAAATTCACCTATTTGTCCCTATTATTCCTTTCAAGTGGTTTTAGTCTATCTGCAGAGTATGTTCTCAAGGCTTAGATACTATTTTCTTGTTTAACTAGTATATGAAACAATGGATGTCTTCCAGAAGCCAGACTCATGCTTCCAAAGTGAGGATATACGCCTATTGCATCAACAGAATTAATTATATATGGTGGAGAATTGTCTGCATGTACATAAAATTCACATATTCCTCTTAACAGATCTTAACATTTCTCATTAAACTTATAACATTCTTCAGATTTCAGAGTTAATATGGCAAAACCAGCATCTCTAAGTCTGAAAAGTCAAGGAAATTGCTGGAGTGCCACATCATAATTCCTGGATAATGTTTGGAAAGGCTATTAATATAAACGGCATGCATTTGTCTTTGAAGCTGCTTGAGTTATTCATATATCTTTAGACAACTTCTGTGCAGTGGTATGCGTGGAATACCATGTAATTTGACTGTGTTGTGTGATAAACCTTTAGGATGAATTATAGATTTAAAATGACAATTCATTCCATAATGGGTGAACCAAGTAATGTAAGAATGAATCCATAGTGACCATTTAAAATGGAATTCAAGAAAAAGAACACTTTATTTGCTTCATAAAAACCTGTGAGGCATTGCTATTGAATAACGTAAGCAGAATGCAGCCATATAAATCTTCTTAATTTACATCTAGGGCTCCATTATGCATATTTGATAGCACTCTGCAGAACTTTAATTTACAGACTTTTGGAACTTTACCAATTCCAAAGGAAGTGCTAAACATGCCTGTTGGAACATTTAACTGAAGTAAGTCATTGGAGATTTCCTTAATGAGTACAGAATTATCAGTTATTTGCATTCCTTGTAGATTTAAAGCAAAGGGCCTATTAACAAGATAATGGCAAATGCTTTCTGCATGCAAGTATATCTCAAGCCATTCACTAACCTGCAAAATTCAGAATATAAATTTTGAAGTATGCACTGGGATTGAGTTATCATTTGTTCACTTCATCTAAATAAGTGACATGATACAAATGATCACATCTTAAATTATGTGCTAATAAATTCATTTAGAAGAACCACTGATACGATCTCAAGACGAGCTCTTGAGTGTGAATTGATCTTATCACTTACGTAAATAATAGATTAGAATATACACAATAAAATAGTAATAATTCTTATGAAAGTGTTTTTAGTAAATCAAACCATTCCCACCTTCAACAACCAATTGTATTTTTTTTATCTTTTTAGGAAGCTTCTGGTTCAAGAAGTTTGGTCCTCAATGCATGCATTACACTTTTATAAAACACAAGTGTTGGTTATTCATTCTTTTCTTGACACTAACTAAATTATGATTCATAAATGGGACAGAAGTAGGCTGATGATGTAAAATTATAAAACTGACATTTGTTGAAGGAAAAACATTTATCTATGATTATCTTGTGTTGGCTTCATCTTTCCTCTTAACAACCTAAAAAAATCTGCCTACCCATGTGGATAGTGAAATGATGAGTTTAATCTTCGACCACACATAATTGGGTAATTGATTTCCATTACAATGCACATAACACATTTGCTACAGTAAAATAGCACTGCTAAGTAAACCTCTGAAATTAGGATGCATTAGATGTTACTATGCTCTATAAGGAATTAGCCAGAGTCCCGGGCCTTGTCAAATGTAAAGCTTTAATTCCATCATACAGATGTATTTTTCTTTTATGTAACAGTGTAGACAACATATGAGTCTCCTGAGTCTGAGGCATTGCCATCTATAGAGCACTGTCTTCATGAAAAGGACAATGGCCAGCATCACATCTGGCTGAATCTCCCCAAGGGGACTATGAGAGCACATTAACAGATTCTGGTTTCCCGCTTCCTGTCAATAAGTCAAAACTTGCCTTATCGTTTTTTCTTTTCAACTTTTGAAAATGTCAAAATGAAAAATCTTTAGGCAAAGGAGGGAAATGATTCATCCATGACTATTGAAATGTGGGCTCATTTTAGGGGTGAGGATGTTTAGCTTTTTTCTCTAACTCAAGTTCTCCTGATTTATAAAATAGGTTAAATATATGCTGCATAAACTTAAGAACAAGTATGAGATGTGAGGAAACGAGACTAGTTGTTCATATTCCCTCATGCCACCATAATATTAACGGAAGAATTACTTAATTGGGCTTTGTGGTGACTCAACCACTGAAGAGTTTATTTTCCTGTGTGTAGTGTGGGGCTTTCACACTTTACATACCTCAATAGTATATACCTCAGTAACTTCAGTTTCCTAGTGTGTGAAAATGACCCAAAACAAAACCTGTTTCCTCATCTGTTACCATAAATAAAATTATAAATATTAAGAAGCTATGTGTAAAATATATTTGATGCCGAAGCTGTGAGAGATAGTAACCATCATTTTATTGAATTATTTCTACTATGACTGATTATATTGTCACCTGTTTTGTGCTCCATTTTTAAATTCCAAGATTCCGGCTTGACTCCTCCAGATGGAAAATTCCTCAGAAATGTAGCGTCAATATCTCTGAAAGGGACCTAATCATAAGTACTTTTCAGGGCAAAATGTGCCTTCACTCGGTAAGTTTTTGCAAATGAAGAAATCAGGCTGAGAGCTTAACTCTACACTCTAAATTAACATGTAATAGAAAAGAATAGAGATAGATGAAGGCCAGTTTGTAACGTGAATGGCTGTGTTAGTATATATTGTAATACATATAGGTAGTACTTGTACTATATAGAGTAATATTTAAGTATGTAATTATGCCATCATATGCATGTATGAGTCATTGTAGCTGTATGTGTGTCGAAACACATATTGACACACCACATATCCAAAGACTCCCATTGGGAAAGGGTTTCTCTCCGGGTTAATTTAGATACCTCATTTTCCTGGTAGGCAAATCCCAATTATGGATAGTGAAATGT
Source organism: Panthera tigris (assembly GCF_018350195.1). Taxonomy (NCBI): domain Eukaryota; kingdom Metazoa; phylum Chordata; class Mammalia; order Carnivora; family Felidae; genus Panthera; species Panthera tigris. The sequence goes on along the minus strand of NC_056663.1, from coordinate 175,141,500 downwards.
TAGGTTACCAGAGTCTGATAGTGCTCATGTATCACTTCGTACCAATCAATTTGTACCAAATCAATTCTCACCAAGAAAAATTCCAACTACAAAATGCTTTCCATAAAGTCTTGTCAGAATGAAAGAATGAGCATCTGGGTAGCTCAGTTGGTTGAGCATCATATTCTTGATTTTGGCTCCGGTCATGATCCCAGGGTTGTGGGACTGAATCCTGTGTTGGGCTCTGCACTAAGCGTGAAGCCTACTTGAGATTCTCTCCCTCTCCCTCTGCCCCTGTCCCCACCACTTCTAAAATTAAAATCAAACAAAACAAAAACAAAAAGAATGAAAAAATGATGGGAAAGCTGATCTGATTCTAAGAATTATTTTTCTCCTTATAAAACTTGAATTGACGTTGTGACATTATTTGTCCTTTCCTTATAAGCTTTGTTATTATGAATTAGAATTCTTAAATTTGATTAATTTTGGAACACAGATATTACGTTTCTGTGCCTTAAAGATTGAAGGTTAAAACTACACTTGGCGAAATCACAGATTAGAGCCATCTGGTAAGGATCTCTTTGGACAATCTGTCAATTTCCCCCCTGGTAACAATTCTCTCATAATTATGTTGCAGAATATTCCATTTTAAATTTTATTCTCCAAAGTGTAACAACATATTCCTTGTCTTGTTTTGCAAATATCAATTGAATTCATTGTATTCCTTCTAATAAAACCCTCTTAATTGACCCTTCTAATGAAACATATTAATTGGGTTCAAATCTTCCTCTATCTGGAAGATTTAGGCCAAATTATGTGTTTAATTCCTTGCCTCAGTTTCTTCAATTGTACGGTGGATAGTAATGGTATATTCTTTTCAGATTTTTACAAGGATTAATTGACTGAATGTAAGACAAGTCGTGCAAAGTAGTAAACTCTTACAAGCTTTTGTTAATGTAACTAACTATCCTTGGACCACTTTCTACACATTAGACTTGGAAATTCTGTCAATTCTGTCACGATAATGCCACTTAAATCTGCTCTTCTTGAAATTTATCCTTACTGCCTTGACTCTGTTCATTCAACTCACATGTAAACTATTTTAATATTTTCACAATTCTCAGCCTGCCTAAAATATTTTCCCATTCTGATTCCCATAATGCCTCTACAGTTATTTTCGTAATACCTGCCCCTGATCATTATACATCCTCTATCCGTATTTAACAGTCACTGAGTATTGCTTATAGAGTGAATTCAGACTCCGCAGTAAGACATCCTAGGCCATCCACAATCTGTTCCTAATCTCACTCTTCAGCCTCATTTCACATTATGTCCTTCAAAATCACTGCAATCTAATTATACTCTTCTGCTGGTTCCCAAATGTGTCAACCAAGTTTTCAGGTGGGAATAATTGCTGTGCTTTTGTTTAGAGCCTGAACACTGAAGTCAGCCTTCTTTAGGTTGCATCCCCAATACTATCACTTATTTGGTGGTAACCTTTGGTAAATAACCTAATCTCTTCATATTTCAACTTCCTAACTTGCAAATTTCTAGGAAAATAATACCAATCTCACAGAATTAAATGAGGTAATACATGGCTTTTAACACGAGCTTGACACTCATTATGTGATTGGTAAAGGTACCTGCCATTTTTAGTTCTTTCCTTCAGGCCCAAACATTTCTACCATTATCTAAAATAACTTTTCTGTTATGTAAAAAACAAATTAAATGCCGGTAATACAGAGAATATGCCCTGTTCTTCCAGTCAGCATGAAGTATTTTTGTTTTACATAATTCACACATCATATTCATTTTAGTTATATTTAGAATTCAGAACTATTTGTTTATATGTTTTTTTCTTATGCCAAAGACAAGTTCATTAAAGGAGGAAACAATGTCTTGTTAATCTTTGTATCCCCTCTATCCCATGCCATCAGAACTCTCCCTTAAAATGCTAGGTCCTCTAAAGAAAATTATTCTTTGCTTGAAGCAAATTGAGATAGGAAGACAAGTCAGGTCTTCACATCTCATATTCTGATACATTTTCCACTTCAAGTTCAGCCCACTGCTCTTGGTTAGTGGTTAGTGGGCTCTGTGACTTTGGGGTAATTGCTTATCCTATCTAATACTCAGTTTCTTCATCTGTATTATGCTCATGAGTGTACTTATTTTCAAAGGCTGTCATGAAAACTTAAAAATATGACTCATGCCTCACTGTACTTGTCCCTGTAGTAAGTGGTCCGCCATGTTAACAGATTGTTATTATCACTATTATTTTCAGGTGGCTAATTATTTGGGATGAAAAAAAAGTGAAGGTAGAAAACACAGTAATTCTTTATTTCTGTGTGTAGTATAGGGAGAAAAAAAGTACATGATTTATGACTGTATCATGACAATTGCAAAATGGACACAGAAGAAACTGTTGGTGAAATTGGCTGAGATTTGGCAATACAACATATATGAGTGCCAAAATGTCAAAAGTAAATGTGTTTTCTTTAAGACAATCTAAAAGAGGGCAACATTCATTATTATTTATTCTTGACTCCTAGACATTTTTCAGAAACCAAATAAAATAAAACGAATCTTTAATAAAATAACACATGCCTACTATTACAGTATATAGGTAAGATTGTATGTCATTTCCATCGCTATTTCTATTAAATTGTCTTGTGATTTGCATTATTGGCCATTCAAATTCAGCTTTATGATCATCTCTTGATATTTTAACATTAGGACATTCTTTATAATGACTAAGGTAGGTAATAGATATCTGACTCAAGAACCAAATTTCATTAATTTCTCCCAATACCATTTCTGTGATGACTCCATTTTTTCCTCCTAGTAGAAGCTTTATATCAACTCATATGTATGCATTTTAGGATGAAAAAAAAAATATTTTGTTGATTTTTACATTTTGCTTTCTCTTTCTCTTCAACATGTTAAAATGATAGGCTGAGATTTTTAATGTGAGATCTAAAATTTACATGGTGTGCTAGGTAAAAATGCAGAGTTATGGTTCCATCCCAGATCTGCTAATCCACCTATCAGGTAGTGAAATCTAAATTTTATCAGATTCCCCAGATGATTTTTATGCACATTAGAATGTAAGAACCAATGAGTTAGATAGATGGTATTTAGAAAAAAATATATATTTATGGATATTTTCTAATTTTTAAACAGATTTTTTTATGCAAGAACATAAATACAATTGAAAGCAATTCCCCTTATTGTTTACTATGGGCATCACAGTTCTTAGAATTTTTGTATTATGTTATTTCTGAGGCCAGTTAATGTTAACAGCCAATTGCATACTGTTTGATTCCATAAAGTATTGTTCAGTTTTATAGTGAATTCACAGCGCTGCCTCAGCGGTTTGAACTACTCTACAAAGCAATTACAGAAATTCCCTGCTTGCGGAATGTCCTTTAAAAGCTAAAGCACTTCACTCTAACCAGAGGTGCTGTTACAAGTACCTTTTGTACATGCCCTCAATTCCCTTGTAAGTCTGGCCTTTTGCTTTATCTGATATTGTCAATGTACATAACAGGTAGTGCATTTTACTCATTCCTAACAACAGCAATAAAGAGTTCATTCATTGGCCCTTCTTTTGCTTTATTTTTAAGTTATTTTTTTTCATTTTTGAGGGCTTGGGATCTGACATTTTTGCTGTTTAAAGATATGACTCGATTCTCCATTATAATCTCCAAATAAACAATAAGGTCAGAGACTCATCTAATACCTCCGCAAGTACTACTTGCTTGTATAGCCATTTTCAATAGGTTGGAAATTTAGTTATTGTTCAGTGAATCAGGTCAATGGAAAACAACAATCTCTTATCAAATTGTTTGTAACCCAAACAAAACACCATACCTAGTCCCAACAGCTCTAGTGTGTTTTTTAGCCCTAAGAAGTTGACTTAAAAATAGTCCATTTTACTTATTTGTTTGTTTGTTTTGCCAAATTATATGTCCTGGAATTCAACTCATAATAGTCTGCATAAATGTTCCTTGTTTTTTTTATGGCTTTGTCATTCAGTGGATGCACTATAGTTTATTCAAACATTCCTATATGATGATCTCTTTCAATAAATGAAATATTTTTAAAAAAATAGTGCATTTTGAAATTTCATCTCATTATTAGTTAAATTTTCTTAGTCAGGAAGGCAGAATAAAATAAAACCAAGAGTCGCCTGGGTGGCTCGGTTGTTTAAGCATCTGACTCTTGACTTCAGCTCAGGTCGTGATCTCATGATTTGTGAGTTTGAGCCCTGCATGGTCTTTGCACTGAGTGTGGGGAGCCATTTTGGGGTTCTCTCTCTCTCCTTCTCTCTCTGTCTCTCCCATGCCTTCTTTCTCTCTTAAAAATAAATAAATAAAAATTTAAGAAAAGAGGTTTTTTTTTTTTTAATTTTTTAAAGTTTATTTATTTTTGAGAGAGAGACAGAGTGTGAATTGGGGAGGGGCAGAGAGAGAGGGAGACACAGAATCTGAAGCAGGCTCCGGGCTCTGAGCTGTCAGCACAGAGCCCATGCAAGGCTTGAACCCATGAACCGTGAGATCATGACCTGAGCTGAAGCCGGACACTTAACTGACTGAGACACCTAGGCACCCCAAGAAAAAAAGTTCTTAAAAAATAATAAAACCCAAGTAAATATTTTTCCTTTCCATATGTTATTATCCAAATGATTGAGTATCTGGGTTTCTCAGTCCATTAAGCATCTGACTTCTGTGTGGTTTGTGGATCCTAGTCTCACTTTGGGCTCTCTGCTGACAGCTTAGAGCCTGGAGCCTGCTTCAGATTCTGTGTCTCCCTCTCTCTCTGCCCTTCCCCCACTCACTCTCTGTCTCTCTCTGTCTCTCTCTCTCTCTCTCTCTCCAAAATAAATACAAATTTAAAAAAATTCAAATGAGCCTATATATTACTCCAACGGTATATATAATCACACCTAATATATGTGTGTGTGTGTATATATATATATATATATATATATATAATTTTCTCACTACAATTTTATGTCTATGCCTAAATTAATAATTACCAAGTTAGTATCATAAAGAGCAAGGCAACAGAAATACTCAGTTAAGGATGGGTTGGAGGTATCGTTTTCCCTTTGCCCATATACTGTTAGTTTGTTAGGACTTATAGTTTCAACAATGCTTCTGAGAATATAAAATTCTTCGTCTACACTTATTAAGGTCCAGAAGTAGCAAAAAAACTTCTTAGGGCTTTGTGAAACTTAGCGAGTTGAAAATCGGTGCAATGAGGAGACCTAATAAGGAAATACATCTTGCTCCAGAGCATCTGCAGAGCATATGTAGAGGACAAGTAAAATGAGACTAGAAGTGGGCATTCATAGGGAAAGCCAACCAGAGGTGAAAGCAAACCAACAAAAAGTGGAATATCTACTGAGTTAATGGGTATTCGCCTCTGCCATCTTGAAATATTTTGGGGAGCCCATATTCCTAGCTGGCTGCAGAGGAGGGTAGAGGAGTCAAGGGTCTAACTTTAACTGGTGGATATTTTTTATAGTCTTGGTTTCCCAGCTCTAATTGTGCTCTTTGTAGCTTACTAGTGAAAATATTTGGGATACTGTCTCCAATCTAAACTTAGACTATGCTGAAAAAAATATAAATTTTCTGTTTTGTTTTCATTCACTTTTTTTCTGGGGTTCATTCACAAGACCTCTTGGTACATAACCAAGAAAGTCTCTAGCAATAAAAAGGTGTACTTCCAAAATAATATTCTACTATTCCATAACCATTTTAATTCTTCCCCAAGGAAAGTTAGCTGTGATTAGAAACCAGCAGTAACTAGTTAGATGTAATTAGAAAGTATCAATTTTTGTGATTGCTTATTTAAAAAAAAATTAGAGACTTTAAGCTCCTACAGTTTAAAAAATACAATTCTTGGGCACCTGGGTGTCTCGGTTAAGCATCCAACTCTTGGTTTTGGTTTAGGTCATGATCTCACGGTTCATGGGTTCAAGCCCTGCATTGGGCTCCACGCTGGCAGTGCAAAGTCAGCTTGGGATTCTCTCTCTTTCTCCCTCTCTCTCTGCCATTCTCCCATGTGTGAGCTCATGCTCTCTCTCTCAAAATAAAATATATATATGATATATATATATGTATATACATATATATATATCATATATATATAAAACTCTCAAGCAAAGATGGCTTTCTCTATATTCTAAAATATTGATAATATTAACCATCTGAATATTTGTCAAAATTCTCTCAAAATTCATTTTTTCCTGGAAATCAAGGGTATATAAAAATACAAAATATTTAAATATAAAAAAGTATTTAAAGTATTTTATATAGTATCTTTGATTTAGAAGTTTCTACGTGGCTTTTAAATGGAATTTAGTATATAAATACTAAATGCTTAAATTTTCCAATAACTAAGCATTCCCATCTTCTCTTAAACATGATCTTCCTATCTCTTTAACAGTTATCTGGAGACATTTAAAGCTATTTTCGTAATCAGTTTATAAAATTTAAAGGCATTACATCAATGTAAAAGTTCAGACATTAACGTTGCCTTTGACAAATGACTTGTCAACATTTTGCTTTGTTCTTCAAAATCATTAGGGTAGTGTATAAAATTTGAACCTCCTAGGGCACCTGAGTGGCTTAGTTAATTAAGTTTCCGACTTCGCCTCAGGTCATGATCTCATGGTTCTGAGTTCAAGCCCCACCAAGTGCTCTGTGCTGAACCGCTCAGAGCCTGGAGCCTGCTTTGGATTCTGTGTCTCCCTCTGTCTCTGCCCCTCTCCTGCTTGTGTTCTCTCTCTCCCTCTCTCACTATCTCAAAAATAAATAAATAAACATTTAAAAATAATAGAGTGTCTTTCCAAAGTCCCTTCTCTAAAAATAAAAAATAAAAAAATTTGAACCATTTAACAAACACAAACATACGTAAAACATGCTTGTTCATGTGCATGTGCATATGCAAATTAGCAACAAATTAAGGGTAGGAAAAAATAAGATGGAATCTGGGAAGAGGTTGGAACCTCAAAATGAGGAATTGCCCGCTCAGAGGACTAGTACAATGGATACCCAGATCTGTGCGCAATGTCCAGAAAGGAAGATGAGAGAAAGAAAATCCAAGACCTGTGTCTCCATGTCAGCTTCTACAAGAGAGGCAGGTCAGACACTGTTCAATATTTACTTGCACTAGATGAAAGCATGTAGTGTATTAAGGATTTGTTTTAAATTATCTACTTATTCTGTATGGACATTTGATAAAAACCATCCATATCTACTTTCATTTCTCAGAAATTCACTTATTTGGCACTTATGGGACAACAACAAGGTATAGGACATTGGACTACAAAATAATACTTTTGTCATATTTTGATAAATATGTTAATTATGAAAAGCAATCAGGAATAGAAAAACAAAATTCTTTGTTTGCATGTCAGCAAGATTGTGCTATAGGACTAAACAATCCCAATTCAGTCCCGTGGCTTAATTCGTACCCACTGCCATACTCACATGCAGGTTTGTAAGGGTGTGTGTGTATAGTCAATTAACAGCCACCACATCATTGCAATTCTAGATGCCCTGTAAGAGCACCTGTCCTTCATGTATGGCTCAGCAACCCAGCCTGCTTTCCTCTTACAGGGCATCTGTGTCAACGTGAGAGCTTCTTTGCCATCAGAGTAGGGGATGAGATAGAGGAATGTTTTTCTTCTTTCTTTCTTTTTCTTTCTCTTTCTTTCTTTCTTTCTTTCTTTCTTTCTTTTTTTCTTTTTTTCTTTCCTTTCTTCTTCATTTCTTCCTTTCTTTCATCTATCTGTATCATTTATTTATTTATAATTATAATTTTAAAGATATGAGAAAGGATATTGGAAATGACAATAATTTTCCTATTAAATGTAGCTAAATATAATTTTCTTCATGTTTTAAAACTTAAAATAGTTCTGTTGATCACTGTTGATAGGACTCATCTCATAAATTCCATCAATTTAGGCATTCATGATTTATAAATCTTTTTTAAAAAGTATCTATTAAAGTGTAGTCTCAACAAATAAGCAATTGGCTACAGTTACATCATTAATTATGCACCACAAACAGCTTTCCATATTAAGCTAAAAATATTAGTTTACTGTCTTTTGACTGCCTATCAGAAAGGCCTAAAATATGAAACCATTAAGGGTCCTTTTAAACTCCAGAACATAACGTTCACATTGTTTATGATATGTCCTTTGGACAATAAGAATTTCTCCTTGGGGCGCCTGGGTGGCTCAGTCGGTTAAGCGTCCGACTTCAGCTCAGGTCACGATCTCGCGGTCCGCAAGTTCGAGCCCCGCGTCGGGCTCTGGGCTGATGGCTCAGAGCCTGGAGCTTGCTTCCAATTCTGTGTCTCCCTCTCTCTCTGCCCCTCCCCCGTTCATGCTGTGTCTCTCTCTGTCTCAAAAATAAATAAACGTTAAAAAAAATTAAAAAAAAAAGAAAAGAAAAGAATTTCTCCAAATTCCTTTTTTTCAACAAACATATATTGACCATTGACTATGAGCATGAGCTAAAATAATTTTTTTAATAACTGGGTAGAACAGCATTCCATGGCTTTAGACTCTGGAGATTTATGATGGATCATTTAATAATATTGAAATTTTAGAAATCGTTATATTCTAAAGAACATGTCATTTTCTCATTTGGTAATTTCCCAGTAGCTTATACTGTGCCTCAAAACTCATTAATAAGTTGTGGGCTGTCAAAAGCCATTTGGAGGCAGAGAGATATACAATCAGATTATTAGGAATATATTAGACTTTAAAGGAAAGTGCCAGGGAAAAATATGGAATGGCATCACTTTTGAAATGCCTGTACAATGATACGGACTCCATGACCATGGTTAACTCAACAATGAGCCGCTTGATTTTTGCTATGTATTTATTTGAACTGCTGTTTTATTTTTTAAAATTTTTGTTAGGTAAATATGTATATCCTAAATTTGCTATTTTGAGGCAGCCAGGTGGCTCAGTCCGTGAAGTGTCCAACTCTTGGTTTTGGCTCAGAACATGATCTCAAGGTTCGTGGGATGGAGCCCTGTGTAGGGCTCCACGCTGACAGCCCAGAGACTGCATGGGATTCTCTCTCTCCCTCTCTCTTGGCTCCCTCCTCTGCCTCTGCATGCTCTTGCTCCCTTTCTCTCTTTCTTTCTCTCTCTCAAAATAAATACATGAAAACTTTTTAAAAATAAAATAAAAGAAATTTGCCATTTTAACTGTTTTTACAGGCATTAATTATATTTACGATGCCATGCAACCATCACTGCAATCTATTTAAAACATTTCTATCATCCCAAATGGAGGCTTTGTAACAGGGTGCAGTAAACTTTTTTCTCCCTTCACTCCAGCACATGGCAATCTTGAATCACCTGTGTATCTCCAAGGATTTGCTTATTATAGATTTTCCTGTGGGTAGAATCATACAATATTTTTCTTTCAGTGTATGGCTTATATCACTTCTCATAGTGTTTTCAAGGGTTATCCATTTTGCAGGAAGTATCAAAAGGCATTCTTTTTATAGCTAAATATTATTTCATTGTATGTGTATACTACACATTTTGTTATTCATTCATCTGTAGGTGGACACTTGGATTGTTTCCACCTTTTGACTATACTGAATAATTAGAATACAACTATCTGTTTCGGTCCCTCTATTTCTTTTGGGTATATATTTAGGAGTGGAATTGTTGGGTGGTGTGGTAATTCTATATTTAACTTTTTGAGGAGTCGTCAGACAGTTCTCCACAGAGGCTGCACAATTTCACAGTCCCATGAATAATACATGAGAGTTTCGCATTTCCCACACCCTTGCCAACACTTTTATTTTTTTTAATGTAAAAATGTACTATTCATTATAGCCATCCTGATGAATATGAAGTGGCATCTCATTGTGGTTTGGATTGGCATTTCCCTAATGGTTAGTGATGCTATGAATCTTTTCATGTTCTCATTAGCTATTTGTATATCTTCTCTGGGGAAATGTCTGTTCAATTCCTGTGCCCATTTTAAACATTGGATTGGTTTTTGTTGTTGAGTCATAGGAGTTCTTTATATACTCGGTGTATTAAACACTTGTCAAAGGTATGTTTTGCAAATATTTCTTTCCATTCCATAGATGTACTTTCCATTCTCTATTTTCTTTGATTCACAAAAGTTTTTGATGTTTAAACGTCCAGTCTTTTGGTTTGTTTCCTATTCATTCAATAGGTGTCATGTCTAAGAATTTCCTGCACCAAAGTCATGAAACTTACCTCTATGTTTTCTTCTAAAAAATTGTTATTTGTCAATTTAAACTAGGTCACTGCTATATTTTAAGTTAATTTTTATATATGGTGTGAGTTAGAGATTTAATTGTATTCCAATTGTCCCAGTACAATGTACTGCAAAGATATTTCTTTCTTCATGAAATGGATACAGCACCCCTACTGACAATCAATTGGCCATAGATGTCTGAATATATTTCTGGAGCTTAATTCACTGTCTCTGGCCTGTATATCTGTCCTTATGTCAGTACCACACTGTTTTGATTATTGTAGTTTTGTACATAGTTTTGAAAACAGGAAGTACAAGTCCTCTCAACTGTGTTCTTTTTCAAGATTGTTTTGACTATTTAAGATTCCTTGCAATTCCTTATGAATTTGAGGATCATCTTTTTCTATTTCCTGAACTACTTTTTAACATTCTTTTACATTCTTAAAAAAAATAGTCATTGGGAAACCTTACAGATAAGCAAAATTAAGTCAGAATTTTTTCATATTTTAAAAAAGGATCAACACTCAGGTACTAGTATTTAGACCCCTCCCATTTTCACCTTATTATGGCAAGCTGTTTTTTTTTCTTTTTTTGTGTTAAGCTAATAGTCTTCAAAAGGTCTCATTTATTCTTTCTAAACCTCTCCTCCTCAAATGCTCTTTGAAGATTCTAAGTATATATAGAATAAAGCTGTGTATGGCACTGTCCTATCTTTTTCTTTGTAACCATCCAGGAGGCAATTAATAAAGATTATGCTGCACAATTCTTTCTGCCTTTCCATTTTGGATTCTTCCTCTATTATGATTTTAAATGAATGTCACAGTAAGCAAAATTATAAAAGATGATTTAGATATTGGTATATATTCAGATGTTCATGACCAATAATCAAGAATATGCTTTTACATTTATTTTTATATTTTTTTAATTTTTGAATGTTTATTTTTGAGAGAGAGAGAGAGGAAGGGAAAGCATGAGCAGGAGAGGGACAGAGTGAGAGGGGCAGGGAGGGGGGCGGAGAGAGAATCCAACGCAGGCTCTAGGCTCTGAGCTGTCAGCACAGAGCCCGATGTGAGGCTTGAACCCACAAACGGTGAGATCATGATGTGAGATGAAGTCTGATGCTCAACCAACTGAGCCACAGAGGCAGCCCACTTTTACACTTATTATTAATACTAAATATACCTGGTATATTGTTCAATTAAAAAAAATGACCTACAAAATGAGTAAAAACTGAAACAAATAGACTAAAAACTGTAAGTCAGATGTTTATAAATAATCAGGGGCATCACAGAGTTATTAAAAAGATATTTGTCTATTTTAATAAATTAAGTAGATGTTAATCTATTTTATTAAATGGCTAATTTATTAAAATACATTATATATTTACAGCTTATGTGGTATATATAATTATATTATAATGTATTAATTTTAATACATTTTAATAACCTATTTTATTTTTTAACTCCCCACAACAAATGGAAATATGAGCACTGTCTTCCAGAAATCATTATTGCATAAAAGTCTTAGAGTACATTTATCTAAAGTTTCTAGTTCAGTTGGAATCTATTGTTGCCTTCAAAGTGGTTGAGCTTTCCATTTTATTCATTGTCCATACAGGTTATGATAGCATTTTACTAGGTATGGCTTTAATAAACTGTGAAATTCAAAAGATCAGAAATCGGGACAATATGACTTGAGATCCTAGCTACAGGTTTTAGTTACTAAATTGTCCTTCAAAAGTTAAATATCAATATCACACAATGAGAGGTTTGTGGCAAAAGTACTATATTTAATATTCTTGTTTATTTGTCTGTTATCCTAATAAAATAAAGGTTAAAATAAAATGAGGAAATATTTCTCTCTTAGCCAAATTTATATCTTTTTTAGTCTTTTTAAAAAATTTTTTTTCTTTATTTTTTTCATTTTTTGAGAGAGAGAGAGCATGAGTGGTAGAGGGAAACATAATTTTTTTTAAATTTTTTTCATGGTTGTTTATTTAATTTATATGGAGAGAGACAGAACACAAGCAGGGGAGGGGCAAACAGAGAGGGAGAGAGAGAATATCCAGTAAGCTCTGCACTGTCAGTGCAGAACCTGATGCTGGGCTTGAACCCACAAGCCCTGAGATCATGACCTGAGTTGAAATCAAGAGCTGGACGTTCAACAACTGAGCCACCCAAGCACCCCAAGGGATACAGAGAATCTTAAGCAGTTTCACCCCATCAGGAGCCCAAAGTGGGGCTCAGTTTCATGACCCTGCGATCATGACCTGAGTTGAAATCAGCCAGACCCTTAACCAACTGAGTCACCCAGGTGCCCCATAAATTTATATCTTTTAGTAAATAGGAGCTTCCAGAATTCTACTTAGCCACAATCAGGAGAAAAAGTTTTAAAAAAGAAAAGTAAAGAAAGAAAACAAAAAAGGTGTTCAGAGGCATAAATAAAACTTTTTAAAAATATGTATTTATTATCTTGAGAGAGAGAGAGTGCAAGCCAGGGAGGGGCAGAGAGAGAGAGACAGACACAGAATGAAGCAGGCTCCAAGCTCCCAAGCTCCAAGCTGTCAGCACAGAGCCCAGTGTGGGGCTCAAACTCAACATGAGACCATGACCTGAGCGAAAGTCGGATGCTCAACGGACTGAGCCACCCAGGTGCCTATGATACCTAGGTTGCCCCATCTTGCCTTCTAAGGGGATAGTCTTTTCTTTACATCTGTAGTGACTAAACTTTTCTATGAAGCATGAAATGCAATTATACTGAGATTAGAGAGCATTAACTACATGTGTTATAATTGCCCATGAATTTAGCATTTTCTACTAAAAATAACCTACAGTGTTTAATACATTTTTTATTCATCTTACTAAATTGGAAAGAGTTAAGGTTTTAGTTTAGATTAAATGATGAAAAAAAGAAATTTTAAATCTCATGTTATCGTGTTATAGTTTGACTTTTTTACTAAAGAATTTTAACTGTTAGATGCCATGTTTAATGTTTCCACTTGTATTCATTAACACAAATTTGTTTGAAATCCCTAGCTGACGCTTTGCCAAAATGTCATCTGTCTTAATGAATATGTATAAATTAAAGTACAGAATAAATTTGTGATACTTTTTCTTTTTCCAAAATACTTTGGGCTTATTTGAAATTGAATGCTCTTTTGCAGTTGACTATGTTGTCAAAGACACGATGTGCATGATGTCAACTGTCTATTTTAGTGGATAAATCCAGAGGGTAAATGATTGTTGTGGAGAAAAAGGCAATGAAAGTTTTATCCAACAGAGAGGAATTTAGAGTTTAGTTGTCTGTTGTCCCAACATTCTCACAACAGAATTTTTTAATGTATTAGAAACCTAATTAGAAACGTTCATTGCAATATATACAGTAAAAAGCAACTGGCTTTTACAGGAACCCAATTACTTCAGTATCCATTTGAAGGAGAGTGGAAAGAAATTATCTTCATTCTCACTGCCTCTTACCTTAATTGCAGACTGTTATTGCTTGCTAACTGGACCATGGCAATCACCTGCTAACACTCCCTTTTTCAAGGTTATCTTCATCCTGTCCATACTTCGCACTACCTCCAGAGAGGCAAAATATACCTTTGCTCATGTGACGTTCCTCATTAAAATGCATCAATTAGAAATTGGCTCCTGAGGTCATCTTCACCATGCCAGATAGTCAGAGAGAAGGAATTTCCCTTAAGCAAGGAAAGACTAGAAGTAGTTAGGATTGACTACAAAGGAAGAATCAAAGGCACTCTGGAGGCTGGGGTCGTATAGGAGAAGACTGAGCTACACAAATCAGAATAATAAATATAAGTAATACCTACACAATATACCTTCACCTTTCTTTCCCCACTGAAGTCTGAGTTCACTATTTATGTCTAGTGGGCTGCAAATCAGATTATACCTTTTTGAGAAATTTAGAAGCACAAAAATCTAGTATTTCTGATAGTTGCATTTTGCCATCAAAACTCATACAGCAACTGAGCCACTGTATTGAAATTAACCAGCTTACAAATATCCCCCACCTTATACAAATTCTAATTAGCATTTTTGTGTGTTCCACAATTAAATATAAGTAACAGCATAGATTCACTTCATTTATGAGGAACATATCCAACATAAAACACTGATACCAATACAGTAAGGAGTAAAATGAACTTATAGGAGACAATGATAATTCAGGAAAGGAAAAAGTTACTTTGAAGTATTGATTTCAATTTCAGTTACTTAACATACGGTGTAGTATTAGTTTCAGGTGTACAATATAGTATAGTAGTTCAACACTTTCATACAACATCCAGTGCTCATCACAGCAAGAACGCTCCTTCATTCCCATCACCCATTTAACACATTCCCCCACCAAACTCCCTTCTGGTAACCATGTTTGTTCTCTAGAGTTAAGAGTCTGTTTCCTGGCTTGCCTCTATCTCTCTTTTTTTTTTTTTTATGTTTTCCCATTTACTTCTTAAACTCCACATATGAGTGAAATCACATGATATCTGTCTTTCTCTGACTGGTTTATTTCATGTAGCATAATACTTTCTAGGCCCATCCATGTTGTCCCAAATGGTAAGAGTTCACTCCTTCTTATGGCTTCTTATGGCTTCTCATCAGTCATGGGCACTAAGGCTGTTTTCATACAGAGATGCATGTATCCCTTTGCATTAGCGTTTTTGTATTCGTTCGGTAAATACCCAATACTGAGATTGGTGGATCATAGGGTAGGTCTATTTTTAACTTTTTGAGGAAGCTTTGTACTGTTTTCTATAGATACTGCACCAGTTTGCATTCCCACCAACAGTGCAAGAGAGTTCCCCTTTCCCAATATTCTAGCCAACACCTGTTGTTTCTTGCATTGGTGATTTTAGCCATTCTGAAAGGTGTGAGGTGATATCTCATTACAGTTTTGATTTGTATTTCCCTGATGATAGGTGATGTTGACCATCTTTCCATGTATCTGTTGGCCATCTGTATGTCTTCTTTGGAAAAAAAGTCTTTGCCCATTTTTTAATTGAATTATTCAGTTTTGGGGTGTTGAGTTTTACAAGTTCTTTATATATTTTGGATACTAAACCTTTTTCAGATACGTCATTTGCAAATATCTTCTCCTATCCCATAGGCTTCCTCTCAGTTTGTTGATTGTTTTCTTCACAGTGCAGAAACTTTTCATTTTGATGAAGTATCAATAGTTTATTTTTGCTTTTGTTTCCCTTGCTTTGGAAACATATCTAGAAAGAAGTGGCTATGGCTGATGTCGAAGAAATTACTGCCTGTGTTCTCTTCCAGGATTTTTATGGTTTTAAGTCTCAACTTTAGGATTCCATCCATTTTGAATTTGTTTTTGTATATGTTGTAAGAAAGTGATGCATTTCATTTTTGTGTATGTTGCTGTCCACTTTCCCAAAACCATTTGTTGAAGAGACATTCTAGGCAAAAGAAGTTTTAAAACACATACATCCTGTGCATCTTCAGAATCCTTAAGTTAAATGAAGCTATTGTCATAATAACAGAATACAATGAAAAAAAAAAGGTATCTCGAGAACCATAATATGTTTTTTTTAGTAAAAATTATTGTCTATCCATTCTTCTGAGTAACAACACTCAATTGATATTGCTACTGAAATTAAAGACTAGATTTTCCAGTGTTCTCATGTGGACAAGTGTATCATGTGAATAAATTTTGGCCCCGAAGATGTAGGCAGATGTGTTGCCTTGCGATTTCAGGGGAAGCTACTTCAATGACCCAATCACAGTTTTAAAAGAACAGTGTGTAAGCACCAAATGGTATCGTAGCCCAACAACAAAATACATAACTATATTATAGGTTATGGAGTTAAAGAAAACATATATTTATTTTGTGTGTAGGTGAACATGAATGATAAAAGCAAGCTAAGTCACCTTAGTCATTTTAATCCACATACTTGAATTTTATATTACGCACATTAAATTTTAAAAATTACAAATGTGGAGGCACCTGGTTGGATCAATTGGTTAAGTGTCGGACTCTTGATTTTGGCTCAAGTTATGACCTCATGGTTTGTGGGATCGAGTGTGGAGGCTGCTTGGGATTCTCTCTCTCCCTCATTCCCCCCCACTCATGTTCTCTCTTTCTCTCTCTGTCTCCTTCTGTCTCAAAACAAATAAATAAACATTAAAAAATTTACAAATGTGATACAAATTGTCAAAGAATCAACTTGATGTAATATAGGACCATTTAATAGGCCCCATTACTGCTGAAAGAGTCCAAGAAAAATTCTCCCAGAGAAAAATATATTTGAATTGAATATTGAATGGTAAATAGTGTTAGCCATGAGAAGAGGGTAAATACCTAAAAATAGACTTAGGGAAATATAGGGAGGTCAGGGATAAGAATGGGAAAAAAAATTCTGTGAAGTCACTGTAGGTGAAGCATGAAGAATTAAAAAGAACTTTTGGCGGGCACCTGTGTGGCTCAGTCGACCTCATTCAACTTCAGCTCAGCTGATGATTTCATGGGTCATGAGTTCAAGCCCCATGCCGGACTCTGTGCTGACAGTTCAAAGGGTGGAACCTGCTTCAGCTTCTGTGACTCCCTCCCTCTCTACCCCTGCTGATACTCTCTCTCTTTCTCAAGAATAAATAAACATTAAAAAATTTTTAAAAAAAGGATTAAAAAGAATTTTTTTAAATGAAAGAAAAGAAAGAAAAGAAGGAAGAGATACTTACTAAACAGTAATAAGAAAGCCAGAGTCACCAACTATAAGAATCAGAAATGTAATGAATATAGATGATGGATAGATAGATATTCATAAATATGTTGTATCAGTAGTAGCAGATCTATTTTTTTTCATCCCCAAATTGTGACTATTTTATAGGATTGGCCTTTTTCTCCCCAGTTTTGTTGAGGTAAAACTGACATATAACATTGTGCAAATTTAGGGTGTCTAATGTGATGATTTGATCTGTAAAATGATTGCCACCCTATGAAATTCTTACTCATACCACCTTATCTAAAAGTAAGTTTTAGATTTGAAGTGACTGAATTTCTTATACATAGTAGATTGGTTTTTCTACAATCAATGATGTGTTTAGTTATAACAGGAGAGAGGATTGTTAAATGTACACAAATTTGTTAAAACTATACATGTTTTACATACTATTTTTATTCGTGTGTAATAATGGAGGAAAAAAAAAGATTTGATCCTTTCTGAGATTTGTGCAGATCTCTTTAAACCGTCAGCAAATGCATCAAATTCATGCCTCTAGTACTTAAACATATATTGTATCTTTCGTGATGTGAGGTACCTTTAGATTGTGTTTCTTGTTGGATGCTTTCTGATATTTATTTTAATAAACAAAATAAATAAACCCTGAGATTTCCCATAGTATTTGGGGGAGGGGGTACCTGGAAGAGTAATACAAGTTACTTTGTCCCATTGGGAGAAAAAAAATCATTGTCATTGTAGTAAAGGTTTAAATATAACTGTCTCAAAAATATGAAAACTTATTTTATTTTTATTTTAGAGAATGAGAGCACACAAGTCAGGGAGAGGGGTAGTGGGGAAGGGAGAGAGAGAATCCTAAGCAGGCTCCATACTCATCACGGAGCCTGATGTGGGGTTTGATCTCAACGACCCCGGGATCGTGACTGAACTAAACTTAAGAGTCAGACACTCAACCAGCTAAGCTATTCATGTGCTCTTATGAAAGCGTATTTTAAAAACATAAAAGAATAAAATAGACAAAAGGATCAATGGGAGTTGTTTCTATGAAATATCTACATTGTCTAATATACCCTCAAGAGGTGTCTCATTCTTCAGAAGTCTGTGCATTGCACTGGTTTGGTCTATTTCAGAACTCAGTAGAGATCAAAGATAACTTAGGGAGAGAAAATGGTGATGCATATGTTTTCTCGAGGTAATGTTTTCTTGAGGTTTCTGCCATAATGAACTGTCTTCTAAACTGAAAAGAATGGTTTTACCTTATCTTTCCTTTAACTGTATTTTAATGTATGTTAATATTATCTGGAAAAAGAAATGCCACTATTTTTTCTGGGAACTAGTGTAAACCAACATCAAGTGAATTGACAATTCCATTTGTCCATTTATCATGGAAAGAACCCAGAGTTTGAAACCATTACCCCAACTTTTAATTACATGACATGAGTCGACTTACATTTACCCCCACACAAGTCTTTGTGTTGGTCTGACTGTTATGCCACTTAAAACCTTTTTTCAGTTCCAGATCTTTAAATTTTTTGGTCTATATGTAAGTATTAAAAGTAGAAAGTTAAACAATTTACATATTATGCTTGTGACAATATAAGTTGATAAATTCTCCTGTTGACAGAAAATGAGTTGGAATGAGTCAAAGAAATTAAAATGGACTTTATCAGTGTTTATTTTTCAATCATTTGGACTATTAAAGTTTTCACCAATAGTTTGAGAACCTTAAGTTTTGTTTAAATAATAAAGTAAAATTGTAATCACTGGATGTAAATATATATGCATGTATTTTTATGTATGTATGTACATATGCATATATAAAGTATATGTCTATATTATATGTATAATTATATAAATATATACATATATGTACATATGTGTATACATAAGTATTATTATGTACGTGTTTATGCACAAATTTACACATATATGTGTGTATATATGTAATAGCCTCTGAACAAATACAAATTTAGTGAGTTTGAAAAATACTTATCAACTCATCAATTGTTAAAATTGAATGCATGGTCAGGAAGGAAAAGGGATAGAACTTTAAAAGTTCTTTAACTTTTATCTTTATGAAATACATAATGCTATATAAAATGTCTTGAAATCATGTTATTTTTTTCTCTGATTTCATATATACTTGTATATATTTCCTCATTCTTCTTTATTCCAATAGAGCTACATTCATATTTGAGTAAGTTCAAAAATTACTCTCCTTTATTAAATTCTCTAAATAAACTCTAAAATGTTAATTACTTCTTTGTTTTTCCCAAGTCCGCTTTGTACACATTTTTCATGTTGTCCTTTCCATGCATTATTGCATTTATTTTATAAATCTCTTCCCACTAAAATATTCATTCTTTGAGGGCAGTTATGGTCTTACTTATAGATATTACCATAATTAACACAGTATCTAGCACATATTGACAGGTTGTCAATGGCTACCATAAATTCTCCCAAAGATTGAGACTAATAAGTAGAAGGATTAGTTCTTCCGGTTTTTTTAAACACAGTCATTTTTCCTAGTTAAATAAACTGTTTTTCCATAATATTATTTATATCTCCATAGAAGCAGAAGGAGTATTTGAAAGCTTTCTGGATCAAAAATCAAATAAACAGCTGTTAAATCTTTCAGAGTTCATTTACTCCTTGTTTAGAACACTTGTGGCTACGGATGGTCAGAAAAGAGGTGAGGCAGCTGGAGGTATTTGCTTTGAACCATGGCATCTGCAAAGAAGTAGATTGATCAGCAGAGATTTAAAAAGAACAACACTGCTAGCAAGCCCAAAGCTAAAACATTAGTCAAATAAGCAGGAAGATTTGAGAAATATTAACCGACAGACAGATTTTTGTACAAGTAGGAGTGCAAAAAGCTCATCTTACCAGGTGGCTTCAGGGCTTGAATATCCAACCAAGATTTTGAAGAGGAAAAATTCTGAAGTCAATGATCTTAGAATAGCAATAAGTATAGCCTTCAGCCTATGTACTTAGGAAGTTTTCAGCAATGATTTTAGTTTTAATTTTTACTTTGTTTAATTTAGCCTGTCCCTGAGGCAGCTCCTGAGAGTTGCTAAACCATTGAGAACCATGCAGGAGGTAAGCTGTTTGCTTTAGGCAGAGCTGGCATTGGTTTTAGTGGATGATCCCTCTATAACTTCAGTGAATTTCAAATATTCTGTGTTATTTGAAAGGACCTTATTACTTATGGCAGCATGCTACAAAGGAAAGCAAACAAATTTTTGGCATAAGGCACACTTCTGCAAAGATCCTGCCTCTGCTAATGGCCCCATCTGTAATAATGGACAAGAGAATCTCAACTTGTTTCTTAACTGGCATAATGAGCAAGCTAACACATCCTACCTCTGTTACGTTGAATAAGATAAGGTAGGCAAAGCCCACAGACACAGCAGGCATTTCACAACTGGTAATTTCTCTGTTCTCTGAAAGTACTCAGCCTGCCTAGTGTGCCAGAACTGTGCTGCCCACTATTGTATGAAGTGTGTTTCTGGTAATGACACCCTAGCAAAATAGGCTCTTGTGAACGATGTTGCATCGATGGCTTTTAATTAAACACTTTATCATGTGACTTGCTTTGGCCAACGGGCAATAATAAAACTTGAACAAAAAGAGACCTTTAAATAGCTTGCACATTGGGATTTGTTTTCTCCTACTGCTCTGTGAACCCTGAAACCTCTCTGTGAACTAGCCTGGGCTCACATGTTGAATGATGAGAAAGAAGTGACCCAATAATTTCCATCTTCCAGGCTGACAGCCAGACAGCAGCCAGAAATGTATGTGAGGTCACCTGGGACGAGACAGCCTCCTGCCAACCTGTCAACTGATACAGAAACATGAATAATCCCAATTGAGTCTGACCCAGATTAGAAGAACCACTCAGCTGAGTCAGGCCAGTGCCAACCTGTCGAATTACAAAGTAAATAAATAGTTGATCTTTTAGCCATTGAACTTTGGTGGTTTGTTACCATGGAACAAATAAATGATCTATCTCTCAATACATTTTTTAAATGCATAAATTTACTGGCCAAATACAAAAATATGGAGAAGAAAGAGAAAGAAAGAGAAGAGGAAAGAAGAAGGAAAGAAAAAAGAGAGGGTGGGAGAAAAAATGAATGGGAGGAAAGGAGGATTTGTATCCTGAATCTCGACATTTTCCCAAGAATGAGCAGAAGAGGGCTTATTTGCCATCATTTTCTTCTCGCTCACTCAATAACTTAGCATTCTGATACAGAAATGTCAGATACATTAATTTAGGGGCACGGAGGTGATAGCTGGGGGAGAAAAAACTCTTCAAGAGCACCTTGGAAAGGCTTTTGTCTTAAATACACCGAGAACATGATTTAACATTTAAGAGCATTTTACTATCATTAATTAGCATAGATAACTTACTCCATCCATCTAAGAACTCCTTGGCAAAACTGAATGTCACGGTAATAACGAAAAGAGCAGTATGCCGATTTGTGCAAAATTAATCTTGAACAGAGCAGGGAAATTTAAATAGTAAAGATGAACTATACTGGGACACTAGTGTATACATATTCCTGAATTAATATTAGATATATTTCAACCTTTTCCAGGGCAACATGACATTACAGAAGGATAAAAAGGAAATTTGTATAGTTACCTAGAATAATATGTAAGCAATTGGCTATTCTTTCCCCAAACCAACAAAAATATGCTTTCTGATTTAAATTACAATCACCCTTGATATGATGTGTTTTGGTAAACTGAAAGAGAAACTGAGAATGACACTTAGTTTGCAGTCAAAATGAAAAATTGCAAACAATAGAAGCTATACATTTTTAAGGGTGGCTTTTCTCTTGGGTCATCATAGATGCAGGCAAGTCACTTTTTTAAAAAAATGTTTATTTATTTTTGAGACAGAGCAAGACAGAGCATGAATGGGGGAGGGGCAGAGAGAGAGGGAGACACAGAATCCGAAGCAGGCTCCAGGCTCTGAGCCATCAGCACAGAGCCTGATGCGGGGCTTGAACTCACAGACCATAAGATCATGACCCGAGCCGAAGTAGGAAGCTTAACCGAAGGAGCCACCCAGGCGCCCCAGGCACGTTACTTTTGAAGCACTTGGCTGTTGTCTCTCACAACCCTAGCCTCATTATGAAAAAAAAGAAAAAAAAAAAACTTAATTAAAAATTCGACAAAACGTGAACATGTACAAATCACATTAAAAACTAATTTTTCAACACACACTATAGAATTTAGACTATTAAATTAGTATTCACTTTATGAATAATTACATCAGGAAGCTATACAATTAATAATGTTGCTACCTATAAAAGATGTTTAGAATTGCTTCTAGGGCCCCTTGTTCAAGTTCTATAGTATTTATCAATTTACTGGAGAAATAAAATTTCCATATTGCATCTTCCCAGGTCCGTGAACACTCGCTATCCATATTGATGGGACTAATGTTCAAAAAACTGCAATTATCTCTTCCATACATTAAATAGGTTCTTCTGGTGCAAGGAATATGTGATTTGCCACAAGAATATCTGGGATGCTTCCAACCTGTAGTAGAAAGTGATATGAACACTGTATATCCGTGATCTTCATCCACAATGTTCATCCACCAAAGTTGAAAGTCATGAGAGTGGTGACAGTCTCTTTATGCCAACAAACCATCACTTAGGTTCCACACATTTTCTACTTGGATTCCTAGTATTTGGGCCACAAATTTGGTTGATTACTTTTCCTCTATGCACCACATTCACTGTGCTTTACCAACTCCATCAAATGCAAGGAGGACATGAAAATACATTTTCTTGTCACTGCAATTGGAAATAAATAAAAGGAGCCTGAGTTTTGGAATCAAACAAAACAAACCTCAAATCTTTTATGTTAGGCCTCTGCTCCATGATTGCACTCCTACCTTGAAATATTGCTAGGAGGATTAGAATAGTTACACAGTGGCTTTGGGACAAGATGGCTTTATAATTTCATATTTCAGGGTAACTTTCCATCCTAAACACAAGGCCATGATCAATAAAATTAAAAACAGTGATAATTGAAAGAACATAGTGCACTAACAATTATAAGTATCTTTAGATAAATAACAGAAACCTACAATTGTAATCAGGAGGGAAGTTACAAGCATACTGAACCCCTCATACAAAAACAGGTAAGAGAATCTAGAAGTTTTATTTTGAGGGGCTTTTTAAAAAATTCTTCTTTAATGTTTGTTTACTTATTTTTGAGAGAGAGAGACAGACAGACAGACAAACAGAGCACTAACGTGGGAGAGGCAGACAGAGGGAGACACAGCATCGGAAGCAGCACCAGGCTCAGAGTTGTCAGCGCAGAGCCCAATGTGGGGCTGGAACCCACAAGCCATGAGATCATGATCTGAGCCAAAGTCGGACGCTTAACCCACTGAGTCACCCAGGTGCCTCTTGAGGGCAAATTTTGACTAACAATGTTCTAATGGATTACAGTATTATTTTATTTCAACAGGAATAAATTTATCTCACTTTTTTATTATAATGACTTATTTACTTATATAATTTTTCTCTCCTGTTTTTGAACATTTAAACAGGAAATTTATGTGAAACTGATGTGGGGAACAAAGGCAAAAGAAAAAAAAACCTTTCTTATAACTTATAGCCCATTGACGAAGGCAATCTTAGCTTAACATTATCCAGACCTCCAGAATCCTGTAAGTTTCCTTTAACATATAAAAGTTCATTTGGAAACTTCCTTTATCTCTATCCCCCAAGATACATGTTAGCAATCGTCCTCCAAGCATATGGGCCCACTGATATACATCTGAAGGGTCTTATAAAGGTTTTACTGGACAGTAATAAATGACCTTTTCCTAACAAGAGCTCACAGTCCTGGAAACCTTGGTTCCAAATTTTTTAAAGGCTTACATTATCCCTACCCCTCTCCCAACTTGAAAGTATATAATTAGCCATTCCTCACAACCGCAGTGCAGCTCTTTATGCCCATGGGTCCTGTCTCCGTGCATTAATAAAGCGACCTTTTTGCACCAAAGACATCTCAAGAATTCTTTCTTGACTGTTCACTCTGAACCTCAACATTTCCACATCAAAACTAAGAGTAGATTTCATCCCACTGTAGGACATCAAGACAGAGGATAGAGCTTCCTCAATCATAAAATAAGGCTAAGGGAGGAAAAGTGAGTTATGATTATGCTTTATTTTATTTTATGTTATTGTATTGTATTGTATTGTATTGTATTGTATTGTATTGTATTTTACTTTATTTATTTATTGCCTATCTGATTATTAAGGGAAGCAGAAAGGAAAATACATGGTATGCTAATCAGAATTTGTACCGTGACTGAACTGAACTTACTAACTCAGTGGCTGGATTTTTGATGTCTCTGTATTACTACACAGTGGGAAGAACCACTGACTTATACGTCACCATATGTAGAAGCTGGGGGAAAGAAACTTTGAAACAACAGATAAGGTATAAAGAAAGAACACATGACTCCCACTCAAAATGAGCCTATAAAATAAGAAGATAGAAAAATAATGCTGATACTAAAGAATATAGCCAACATTCACATATGTGTGCACACACAAGTGAAAGGCAAATTAACTCCCAGTTAAATATAAATGCTACAACAATATGATATCAGCATACATGTTCATATCCAACCTTCCAAAAAAGAACCATAGATAAGAAACAAAACTAAAGTCCATAATAAGGGAAAAAAATAAACTAATAATGAAATTGAAAAACACAGACATTGAAATTCGCAAAATTTAGTATATGCAAAAATTATAGGCTAGACAGTGTTCAAAAGAGAATTAGTGAATTGGGAGTGAATGTTGTAGAATTTAATCAGAATGCAATATAGTTAGGATAAAAAACTTTTAGAAGATATACAAGACTTCTACAGAGAAATTTGTAAGTGTTCTTTAATCACAAAGAATTGCATACATGAAATAATATACCATCATGATGGACAGGAAAACTAAAAAAAATCATTAATGATAATAGTAATGATACAGCACCCACAATGACAATATTATTGGGTGTCTGCTATGTATCAGGTCTTGTTCTAAAGCTTTATACATATTTAATTAAAAATCATCATAACACGTTTATTTTATGTAGTGTTATTATAGTCCTCTTACAAATGAGAAAGCTGATGCAGAGGTACGTTGTTTACACAGCTAGTAAGTAGTGCAATTTGCAGATATGTTCTCTAGTCTTCATGATATTAATTAGCATATCATACCACTTCCACATAAAAAATGTTAAGAATTTCCCAAATTAGCTTATGTATTAATTTCTTTGTAATACAAACATTTTTCCTTTGCCGTTTTCCCCATTTATTTAGTGAATTTGATAATTGACTTCTACATTTCACATAAAGAAATCAAGATAAATTAAAAAGGAAAAGCAATTTATGTAAGATGAACTAAGGAAGAGTGGTGGCATAGCTTTACCATTCATTGGGATTTACTATGTCCTTACTTTGCTCATTGTTTTTCACTGGTAAGTTAAACTACATTTCCCAGGCTGGCATACCTACTGGCCTTAGGTTAATGGATGGTATTCTGGAGAATAAAGAGAGAGAGTTGGGAAAAACTGATTATTTCTACTCCTTTCTCTCTGCTTCAATGTAGCATCTCTGGCATTTTGCATCTCCTCCAAGGTTCTGGCTATATCCAGGTCTAATAGTCCCTACCACGATAACCACAAAACCTCATGTACACCTGCTCTCCAATGGCTCTCTTCAACTCTAGGGATCGTAGTGCCCTTCTACTGTTGCTAAACCTCAGGTTATCTCACCATCTTCTTTTTGCCCTTTTAGTCTGTGAACTTTATAGATAACTTGTATATTAAATTCACTGCATTGAAGTCTTTGGCATGGCTTCTGTTGTCCTGATCAAACCCTAAATAATTCAGCAATACTAATTAAAACCATATGAAATTGTCACAAATATGGAAGAAAAAGATCATATATATGGGAATGTTTATGACAAGAGTTTGCCTTATAAATCAGTCAGGAAAACTGTGACTATATGATAAATTCTTCTAGAAACAAATTAATTCATCACATACAAAAGGAAAAATATGAAATTGGTTCTTGACCTCATAGTATACACGAAGATTTTTTGATATATTAAAAATAGAAAAGTGAATTACAACTTTAACATTGTTTTAAAATAGAGATATATTTTTGTTATGCAAAAAAGAATTTCTTCAGTAAGACATTCAATTCAAAAGATAAAATAGATCAATAAAATTGCTAATATTAATATTTCATTATGACAAAAGATACATAAAGAAAGTTGAAAAAAAAAACAAAATGAAAGAAAACATTTGAAAGGTTTTGGCATCAATAATATATAAACAATGTCTAAAATCCATTAACAAAAGACAATACAAAGAAAAAAAGTGGGAAAATTATGTGCAGTGAATTCACAAAAAGGGTGTGACTCAAAAGGCCAATAAAAATATGAAATGATATTTTGCCCTACCAAAACCTAGAGTATACAAATTAAAAGAAAAATGGGATACTTTTGCAAGTTTAACAAAATCATACAAAATGATTTTAAAGCATTATTTGCAAGTGTATGCTAAGGGCAAATTAGGAGGTAATGGAAAATGGGATACTTGCATTTTTGCTGGTGAGATTTAACTGAATACTTCAGAAAGGTCTTCAGCAATAATCAACACAATCAAAGACACATGTAACCTAGGAGTAGGAATTCTATGGTAGGCATGAAATCTGAAGGAGAAATTTCACACTTGCACACGGAAACATGCAAAATTTTGTTATGTCATGGCTATAATGGAAAATTGGAAACATCTTGCATTTATACCTAGAAGAATGGAGATAGGGTTAGTTTTGTGTGTGTGTGTGTGTGTGTGCATGTGCGTGTATAGTGTGTTCTACATAGCACTAAAAAATAATGACTAAATCTGTATAAACCTAGATTGTTACTAAAAAATATGAATTTAGTAAAAAGGGAAAAGTACAAAAAGATACATTCAGATGATAGCATTAAGGGAAATTTTAAGAAGACAATACAGTGTATTTTTACAATTTGCACGTGTGATAAATGTTCAACAACATTATATATATATATGTAAATTAGGATGCTGCTAAATGTTGGGTTGGAAGGAAAGGAAATGGGATAATGGCCAGAACAAAGGGATTTTTTGTATGGATCCTCTTATGGATCCTCTTTTAAAAAATATATAAGAAAATATGGAAAATTCTAAGAATTTAGATGATGTTTGCATATTTGAATGTGATAAAATTTAAGTTAAAGTTATGAAATATATTTTATATACAACCTATATGATGGGAATAGAAAATTAGAAAGATAAAGCTCCCAAATTACATTTTTAATAAGTTTCTGTGTAAAGAGATTATGAGTAAATATTAATTTCTTACTTTATACTTTATTTTATAATTTTAAAATAATATTATATTTTTTATTTATAATAAGTAATTCTTTATCTTACAAACAACATGTAAGTTAATTATCTCACAAAGAATTGATGGGTGTTGGATACTGTTTTTCCACTAAATAATACTAATACTAATACTATTTGCTTTCTATGTATTTTAATACAGTGTCAAATTATATCTGTAACATACACTATACCTATATTTTATATAGAAGAAACTATGTAAATGGGTTGGTATAAATCTGTCTTTTGACTTTTGTTCCTAAACTTAATAAATTTTTTTATTGAATAATTGTTTGTGAAAATGGTGGACAGCCAAGATGGCCAAATACAAGGGCATCATGAATCAACCTCCCTCCAAATACAATATCTTCTTCTAATTATACACATACCTTATATAATGACACTTTGATTCCAGTATTAAAATTTAATGCTTGGTAGATCTTTGACAAATTAGATATTTTTGGCTATGGTATGATGATGAATATAGTTACAAAAGTCCTTTCCATGTCAAAGTAGTATGTTTGTAGGAATAATAAAGTAAATGTCCTTTCATTAGACTGAGACTATGACAAAAATATGTGCCAATCTAAATTATTTGGTATGTCTTTTTTCTCTAAGTTTTAATAAATTTTCTTATCAAAGCAGAATATACTTTCACATTTTATAGCACTTTTTGAAAATAAATCTGTTTCCAAGGTATTTCTGAAATAACTTAAATAGATTGCATGCTGAAGAAGTAACTCTGCACTGAAATGAGTTGCATTGAATGGCAACTTTGCATACAGATGCCCTCTCTAATTACAGTATTTTTTTCTACAATCTTAGTTCAATAAAATCTCCTGTTGGGTTTAAAGAAACTGCCCAAGTAATATTTATATCACTTTTTAATATTAGTGTTAAAGAGAAAGTTTCTTTGGTTTTCCTTTCATTGTCTGGAGCTAATCATTTCCTAAATCACCTCCCAAATGTTGATTTTTGGCCTGGTATAACAGAAATTCATTCATTTGAACCTAGTTTATCACTATGTATTCCGGTTCCCAGTTCTTATATTAGATAAGCGTACAAATAACACAAAGCAAAATAAGAAAAAGACCTGATTTTCCAGAAAGTAACCTGAAAATGCTTCCTCTGGTCAAATACTATGCTAGAAACCGTGGGGTCAAAAAAGAGTATGTAGACGTGATTCCTGACCTGTGATTCTAGTGATGGTATCAGTCTACCTGCTGCTTCCTTAATTTACATATATTATAAAAAATTTTAAACAAAATGTTTTATTTCCTTCATAGAAATGGAGTTCAGGGGCGCCTGGGTGGCTCAGTTGGTTAAGCATCCGACTTCAGCTCAGGTCACGATCTCGCGGTCCGTGAGTTCGAGCCCCCCGTCGGGCTCTGGGCTGATGGCTCAGAGCCTGGAGCCTGCTTCCGATTCTGTGTCTCCCTCTCTCTCTGCCCCTCCCCTGTTCATGCTCTGTCTCTCTCTGTCCCAAAAATAAATAAACGTTAAAAAAAAAAATTAAAAAAAAAAAAGAAATGGAGTTCAAAACTTTAATTGTAAGGTAGCCGACTGAAATGATTGATAGAAATGATTGACATGAGAGACGGTATTTTAAAAGCAACTTATCAACTACTTCTCAAAAATAAAGTGTACATTTTTTATTTGAACTTTTTCATCTTTACTAAATGAAGGTTATGCTTTAGGTTATTTGTTTTTTAGAGAAAGAAAAAGATGATGAGCATAAAAATGGGTGAGGGAGAGCCTTCAGCAATCTTGGGTCAAATGACTTAAGTGGTTTATCTCAAGTGTCCAAATTCTTTTACAGTCAGAAAAATTTCACTCATAGCTTGCATATTTAAATCCTGTACTCACATCCTTTTACAGTATTGCTGAGATGAAAACTGATTCTTACATGCATATGGAAAATAAATGTGCATGCATATAGTGTATATCTAATGGCTAAATTAAATAGTTCATATCTATGCTACACAAACACAGGAAAGGATATCTATATATATATTTGTGGATAGATAGATATAGATAGATGATACATAGATATAGATAGATAAAGTAGCTAATTATGTTGATATCATTTTGATAAATTATCATTCTTCAAAGGGAGAAAGAGCTAAAAATAATTTTGTAATTAAAAATTTTGAGGAGGATATGTGAATGAAGGTGATATTCAAACTCCAGGAGCACCAGCTGACAATAGATGTGTGAGGGTAACATTTCAAATAAATGTATAAAGACTGCAATAGAGCTTCAGTTTTTTTTTTTGTTTTTTTTTTTTTAATTTTTTTTTTCAACCTTTTTTATTTATTTTTGGGACAGAGAGAGACAGAGCATGAACGGGGGAGGGGCAGAGAGAGAGGGAGACACAGAATCGGAAATAGGCTCCAGGCTCCGAGCCATCAGCCCAGAGCCTGACGCGGGGCTCGAACTCACGGACCGCAAGATCGTGACCCGGCTGAAGTCGGACGCTTAACCGACTGCGCCACCCAGGCGCCCCTAGAGCTTCAGTTTTAAATGTATCAAACTATCCTAAACCTTCATTTCTTGCCTGTAGTGTGTGGATAATAAACTAAAATATCTTCTCTAGAATGCAAAATCAAGTGAGAGGTACTTTGTTTAATTCATTTATTCAGTCCAGACCTAGAACATAGCCTTGCATATAAGAAGTGTTGAATAAACATTGTTGCATAAATAAATAACTAAATTAACATCAGTCAGTTAACCAATGGATGCCTTTCACAGAGAAGTTTTGAGTTGGTCTCTGCTAACTACTTCACATGGTGCCTACTGTATACTAAGCACCCACTAAATGCAACTTCTATTATAATTCTTACAATAATTAACAATATAGCTTTTCTACGTCTGTACTGTAATCAAGATAGAGTTTATACAATTGGAGATCATACTTTTATATGATTTGATAAATTTTCCTTTTTAATTGATTGTGGGCTATATTCAAAATGAAGTTTCATGTAAATACAGAATTTTGTTTGGTACAAGTGAAATGACAAAGTGAATGAATGGGCAGAAAACAAAAAAAAAAGTAATATATTCATAAAAATTAGCTTTCCAGTTATAAACATTTAGGATAAAATGAGAAATCTGTACAAAATAATTCTGCATGAAATGTTTTTAATGGCAAGTTAGAGTCTAGATTTGACATCATATAATCAGTAATTATTAAGCTGGTGGCAATGTGATAAATATGTCAACGTAACAAGAACAATCTGGTGCAAATGTAGCAAAAAATTTTTTTGCAGCTTTTGAAACAATTTGACATCTTAAGTCAAAATTTTGGTATTTGGCTTGCTTTTTGCCTCAAAAATTCCACTTCAAAGAACTTGTCCTTTGGAATTCATCTGCTCGAAATTGAAACTGTTCAGTGTAGTCAAAACATTGCTTATGTTGCTGAATCATTTAACTCACCTAACAATGAGAGTTCCTAAACATATTATGATAAGTCCATTAGGCAGATTGATTTGTGGTCATTAAAAAGATATGAGGGAGAGTGCTTAATGAGGTTGAAAAAAAGGATAGTTTATGAAAGGAGGGAATTACAAAATATGGCTGTAATGATTCTATAATTTCTATGAAATATATGTATTCCTACCTATTCATAGCACAAATGTTCCATAGAAGACAATTTGCAAATGTTAATACACACACGTAAGGAGTTCTTCGTATTTGTCTGTATTTTTTAGACTTTCTGGTTCAAATATGCTGTGCTTTTATGGTAATTGTTTTAAAGAGTCATTTAGGAAGTATCAGGTAGCAGCATGCAGAGTGGAATCTATTAAGGTGAAAATTGAATCCCTTGATGGGACAACCTGAAGAAAAGTGACAAGGATTGTGACTACATAAAAGAGTGCTGAGTTCTACTGAACTACTAGTGAGTTGCACATAGGATGCTGTAGAAATTTGTTCTGGGAATGTTGTTTTTGTTTTACTTGTTTTGAGAATGTTGTTCTTATGATGTTGTTTTTGTCAGTGATTCTTTATACAAAGACTTTAAATTTCAAATGATAGATAAATAATTAAAACCTATGTGTCAGTTGAAAATATCTTCTTTTTTTAAACGTTTATTTATTTATTTTGAGAGAGGGGGGGAGGGGCAGAGAGAGGAAAGAGACGATCCCAAACAGTTCCGCACTTTCAGGGCAGGGCCCCAAGCATGGCTCAATCTCACAAACCATGAGATCATGACCTGAGTGGAAATCAAGAGTCAGACACTTAACCAACTGAGTCACCCAGCCATCCCCAAAATACTTTAGTATCTACATAAATTAATGTATATTTATGTCTCAGGTTTTTAGATCAGTTTATTTTATTTATATACATTCTTGGTTCAAAGAGATGTAGGGCTGAGTATACAGACACATAGAATATAATATAACATAAATTGAAATGACAAGAATACATAATATTGGGGTAGGGCCATACCAGGTCATTAACAATGAAGATAATGCAAAACAATATAGATCTATGTATGTGTGATGGACACAAATTTTGTTTTTATCATTCCATGAATTCCATCAGTGAAAATAATTCAGGTTATTTGCAAAGTGTCAAGGCTTATTATATCGATGGGACAGTTATTTTAGAAGCTTACTATTTTACATCTTTTACCTATGAGTAATCATAAAACTCAAACTATATAGTATAATTAACATCATCCTCAACAATATTTCTTACAGTGGATCAGATAAGAATTTTTCGAGTCTGTTTCCTACAGCACTTTTGAAAGGGACATATTAACACACTGCTCTGTGCAATTCAATAACATCAGTTCATTTTTATTTTCCGTGTGTTGGATAGGTTGCGATGACAGAGAATAAATAGAATATTAAAAGATCTACATATACATTCCCTGCCTATGTGGATTTAACGTTAATTTTAGAGAATTGAGTGCAATAGGCTTCTTTCATATATTGTTTCTTAAAATGTACTTTGGGGGCACCTGGGTAGCTCAGTTGGCTAAGCACCTGTCTTCAGTTCAGGTCATGAACTCATAGTTTGTGAGTTCGAGCCTCACATTGGGCTCACTGCTGTCAGCGCAGAGTCTGCTTCAGATCCTCTGTCCCCATCTCTCTGCCCCTCCCCAGCTTGTGCTCTCTCAAAAATAGATAAAACATTTTAAAAAATATACTTTTTAAGGTGCGTAGTTTTTTGAGTATTGTATCTAGATGGAAACTATTCTGTATTGCTGATTAAATATGGACCTAAATATCTTTGTGGCACTTAATAAAACAAAATGTTGACATATTGTGAAGAGCAGAGTCAGGAAAATCTATTAGAAAATAACCATTTTATTACTTAGCTGTCCCTATTACTTGGTAACCTGGCCATTTCCATTCCTGGCATCATGGCTGTTAACAGTCAATATAGCATTAGCTATTTCATAATCAGATGATTGCAACATAGTGTGAAAGAAAGAATTGTTTAAATGTTTCCACAGAGGTAATCAAAGTAGTACCTATTTTAGAAAACAAACAATAAAAGCCAAAGCTTTAATGATCAGTGGAGGATTCCTTCCTGTATTTTAATTTCTACAAATACATGTGTTTATGTATTTAAATATGTGTGCTTTGTTGATTTATTTTTGCCTCATTGTTCAGCTGTGCAACACATTGATATCTCAGTAAGACTTCTGTCCAGATTACAGAGATGCTGATCTGAACCCAATTAATTTCAAGAAACAATATATTTCATAGGAAAGGGGCTTTGGATTGATACTTGTGTGGTTTAGTCTCAGCATACAGTCAATCATTCACCAGGGCCCTTTGCCTTATAAATATACTCCTTATTTCTGCAAGGCATCAACAGAGAGAGAAGATGAACCATTATGGGCAACTAGACAAATCATTCAAAGATTACATCATTTCTTTGGAAATTGTTAGTAATGAAAGAAATGCAAAAAATAAAAAAAAGAAGGAAGCCTCCCAGAAAGGGCTGCAGAATATGAGAAATGCACAATTGGGAGATACTGGAATAGTCCAACGTTGAAATTTTTTAACATATTTTCTGGATACCACGTTCATCCTCCTGACTGGTTCCTGTCCTTTCCAGTTAAGGAAGGGGCAGCTAACTTCCCATAAAAAATTCATCCTTTCGTTTTGTGGCGTTCTTTGGAAGCAGCTGCTCGGTGAAGAGCTGTTGTCCAACAACCTTTCTTCTAGAATCTCAAGTGGAAGGTGAGCTCCGAGTGAGCCACACATGGAAGAAGGCTGTGATTCCTAATCACTATGTCAAGGTAAACCATCTGTTCAGTTTTATTGTTCTCCAAAGCACTTAGCTCCTAATACACTCTATGCGTGGTTTTCTGGCAGCAGCTATTTGGTCCCTTATGCGACATTTAAGAATATCTGGCAACATTTTCAGTTTTCATGACTAGGAAGGGAGATCCTGGCATCTAGCAGGTAAAACCAGAGAGGCTGCTGCTAAAAATCCTCTATGCAGGATAGACCCCCCACAGACAGAATTATCTGTCCTGAAATATCAAAAAAGCCAAGGTTGAGAAACACTTTCATATTTTACCACTTGTTTTGCATATGCTCTATCTTTTCAGAAACTCCAGAATTTATAGAAAAAGCTATCTCTCACATCCTTTGTTCCTAGATAATGTCTGACACACAACAGAGGGTCAATAGTAGTTAAAAGAATAATGAATGAAGGGGGAGTTTTAAAATTTACACATAGATATTTCTAGATAACTGAACCTTTTCCCACAAATAGTTCTAGGTACGTTACAAATAAACGGAACAAAATATTTATATCTAGAAAAACTCTTCAAAATTATATTTTAAGAAATTAATTTTATATTTTTCACAGGGGATATCTTTTAAGATTATGATATTTATAAGAAAATGTAAATGTAAAAAAGCTATATTAGCAACAATTAAGATAGTGCAGTGGGAAATTTGTATTCAAATATTTCTGTACCTAGCTCGTCTTATCCCTTTGAGAAAAACTCATCTAAATAGCCATTATCTCCTCCTTCTCTGAACTGCTCTAACACTTTTAGTCACTGCCACCCATATTAATCTGTAATATTATTAGGATATATCGTTGTTTTAAAGAATGACAGCAAGTTTCATTAATATAGATATACACTGGAAGTCTTATGGTAAGGATTTCCTGCTTAATGTGCTTCATACAAAACCTCACATCAACAACTCAGTATTAGCATGACCCATCTTAATTTCCACAAAGCACATACACGTTAAATCTGACCACCTCTCAGAATTACGCTAAGAGTTGGAAACTTAATATGAGAATCACATTTCAACTGGATTCAGTATTTTCAATTCAGAAATACTTGATTTTTCATCTTCATTTGGAAGCATAAAGCATGAGAGAAAATGGATGTATTGCCGTAAAATCAAAGAAGTGTATTGGAACATATTGAAAAGCTTGATGAAAATTAAGACAGAAACTTTGAAGCATTAGCAACTACTTTGATTATGAAAGACACTGGTTTGGATTCTATTCGTTTTTTTTTGTTTTTTTTTGTTTTTTTTTTTAGAAATGCTCTAAACTTGGCTTTGTTCTTTTTGTGGCATCTGATGTATTATAACTATTATTTTAATTAATTTATTTATTTATATATTTTTTCCAGTGAGTTATTCAACAATAATTACTTCAAATCCTTGTGATTGCTCTTTGGCAGGGGTGACAGTTTAAAAATGAGACAAGCTCTCCATGCAACAGAGCTTTTGTTCTAATGAGAAAAGCAGACACATACGATAACACAAACCAGCATGTAGATGCTTGGATAATCACATATTTCATATTCACTTTCAGGCTTGATCTTACTAATGAATTCTGATCATTACTTCGCATTTTCTGTTACAAAATAGAGAATAAATTGCTTTAAAAAGCCAGTGTTTCTGAGTTTTATCCTATTCCTGTGGCCTATATATTTTAAGAGTAGTCAAGGAATGTAAGCTGATTTTAATTCCTGTTTGGCCTAGTATCTGATAGCAAATATCTCTTTTTGAACTTATCTCTGTTATCTGTCCTAATTTTCATTGCTTGATTTCTGTGTCTGCCTCTACATTTTAACTTGCGTGTCTTTGTTAGATCACATAAAACAGTGAAAAAATGTCCTTGAGGCAAGTCAGAACAAATAGTTGAGTACATAAGAATGAATGGAAACTTGGAAATATTATATTGAAAAAGCAGTTTCTGAAAATATAATTAATGCTATAATTAAAATTCATGATTAAATAGATATCCAAAAGCTCAGCTCAATGAAAAGGAAATGTAAAAGACAATGTGTGAAAGACAATTTATACTCTTTAAATTAAAAATCACTGACGTTACAAAAAAAAACACTTTTTTTATAACTAAATGAAAAGCACAGATCACTAGGGAGATATAAAATTGACTACATTCAGAGTAACGCAGAGAAGAAAATTGATGGGAATTTCACAAAAGTAGAAATTAGGTCATGTCTCATGGTAAAAGTCAGAGAAGTGCTCAATTGTGTATCAGGAGAGAGCATGTAGTACATAAGAAATGGAAAAGTAATAGGAAATCACTTTTTGAGTTGTGTAACACCAACAGATCATGGAATAAAATTTTGCCATCCTAATATAAAACACAACAATATAGATAAAAGCAAGCTTAAATATTTTTATTACTTTCTAGCTTTGTCATTATTTCAGTTCTTATTAAATATACTGAATATATATTAAACAGATTGTAAGATTGGAGATAGAAAGTTAGAAAAAAAAACACTTTGAGTTCACTCTCAGCCCATACCCTAATTCAGACCAGCTCCATTTCACTCAGTATTCTAGTCCTTAACACTTTGCCCCAGTACTCTACATACTGGCATGTAACTCTGAGTTTTCCTTACCATATATGCTGGACTATTGTAGCACCAATTAAGTTATTATTAGCATTTAGGTTCCCTAGTTTCTCCTTCCTGAACAAGAATTGGACAAAAGTGAAAATATGCAAGAGTGGACAAATGTGAAAATATTTAATATTTAAGAGATAAAAATACAGGAACAGCCATTTTGCTCAGAAGGTTGCTGTTGCTTAGAGGAAACGAGAGACCAGAACAGATGTACTGGTGGGGTCCAAATCTTGCTCTTCCCATGCATCACTAAGAACTCTCCCTTCTCACTGCTGGCTGTGCTGATATATCACCCTTGGCTCAAAACTATTGCTTTTTTTATTTTCAAACTCAGGAAGGCAGTAGCCACAAGAGACAAACACAAACCCATGATCAATAATACTAAAAGAGAGATAATTGAAAGAATAGAGTGCGGTAAAAACAATAACCATCTTTAGAAACATAACAGAAATCTGCTATGTTAGTGAAGAGAGAAATCACAGTTATGTTGGATTCTTCATACAAAAAACAGGCAGAAGAAGCCGGAAACTTTTATCTTGAGGGGAAATTTTGACTAATAATCCTCCACTGGATGGTATATAAGCTTATTTCTACAAGAGTACATTTACCTTACTTTTTTCACCCCCAATTATGTTGGCTGCTTTCTTTGCACTAGTATTTCTTCACTTTTTTTGCAGGGGGGGGGGAAGTATATTAACAAGCACATGTGGAGAGGGCATTTATATGAAACAGGAATCTGATCCTCATCAAACTCAGGAGGGCAATAGCCACAACTTCCTGCCACAGATGTGTATGCCAGGTCACCACCATGGTTCTATTCTAGCAGATAGGTGTATCTAGTCCTATATTTTCCTGGAAACCCTCACCTATTCCAGAGTGTGTTACTGACTTTCCTCTGATCTTCTAACCCCCTTTTCAGTTCTATACTCTTCTGGCTCCTCCAAAATTATATAAAGTGAAATTCCTTATTTCATTATCCCTACGGTGCTTTGATAACAGAACCCTGGAGCATTCAACAAGGAAAACATCATATTCCATTAATTTATATCATTGGCAGCTTCTTGTTCTATCATGGGTATCTTTTCACCATTTTCTGTTGTCTTAACTCAGTTGCACTACTATAATAATTTTCTCTCTGATTAGCCTAAACCAAGTGCCAAAAAGAAATACCATCAAACATGTTTGTGCTTTTAAATCAGGTTATTCATCAGAATCACTTAGGCAACTTGCTGAAAAATATAGATAAATAGACCCTACTCCAGAGCCTTAATGTCAGAATCATTTGAGGTAGAGGCCAGGAAAATATGTTTTTTTTTTAAAAGGACTCATCAATGTGATTAAAGTATCAGCGGTGTCACAAGTTATATCACTATTCAGTTGTAACTAAATTTATGTTTTTAAAAAAACAATAATAGTTATTATTATTGGAAACCTGGTACATCCACTATATAACTTGTGCATGTTTTGTAATCTCTCTAAGCTATAGTTTCCTTGTATTAAAATAGAATTAATAATACTTCCCAACAGACTAGTAACAGGGCATATTCAAAGTCACAGTTATTACGCCTAACAGATCAATGATAAAATAAGATCATGATAAAATAAGGTAATGTTTGGAAAAATAATACAGATTATTAACCACAGTACAATGACAGAATCAGTCTAAAACACCATATGATCAGTTCACTCTACACATTAAACCCTCCAAGTTATTCTATTATTACCACTGACAAAAAAAGAAGTCACATTTCCCTTTATCCTTTGGCCAGTTCATTATCCTAGTAATCCTATGCTACTTATGCTACAAATCTTGATGCCCCTCTAGTTTTCCTTCTTGCTGTTATAAATATCTGTTCTGAATGCTGGGGTACCACACTGACAAAATACACAAACGCATTCTCTTGGAACTTAGATTTTAGTAGAAGAGAGAAAAAATGAACAGAATGATTAAGAAAAATATAATATGCTAGGAATAATCATTGCTAAGGAGAAATATAAAGCAGAAGAGGAAGGAGTGTCACTTTTGCAGAGGGTAGAGTTAGATGTGAGAACAAAGTGACTGAATGTTTTATTTGGGCAGAAGGACCATGAAAAGTTACATAGGCAGCCTTGATAACTGATATATGCAGGAAGGCTCATAATACTACTTCATTCCACCACAATACCAAAAGTTTTCTTGAGAAACGTATTATAATAATACTAAAAATGAACTAATTCATAAACCGTTTTTTTTCACTTGGCAATTCCATTCACGTAACCTAAAAAATTTACTCTGGATTATAGATGTAGTCATTTGTCAGCATTAAAGTAGAATCCTAAAGAGATGTTGTTAAATAGTTATATTTTATATTCCGTAACACCTGACTAATCACTTTACAAAACTGACGAAGATGTAGACAGCATAACAAATAGTATGGAGTAATGATAACATTCCGCCCCTGTTCCTGATAAAACACATCAAATTAGAAATAGAAAAGAACTTGCCGGATTTAATAAAGGATATCTATGGGGAAAAAAACAAAAACAGAAAACAATATACTTAATGGTGGTATATTAGAACTCATTCTTGGAGACTAGAAATTTGATAAGAATACTTATTTATCTCTACTTCTATTCAGCAGTTTGCTGAATGTTCTCAAATCAAGTAAAGGAAAGAGTGTATAATAAGTGGGAAAAAACTGCATTCTCAAATTACATGACTATGGAAATCTAGAAAAATCTACAAATACATTATTATAATTTTTGTAAGTGAATTTCTGAGAACTGCTGGTTACAAGCTCAATGTACAAAAATTTCCACTCTATGGACATTTAATAAATACTTAGAAAATAAAATGGGAAGGGGTGCCTGGGTGGCTCAGTCGGTTAAGCCTCCAATGCCGGTTCAGGTCATGGTCTCATGGTTCATGGGTTTGAGCCCCATGTCGGGCTCTGTGCTGATAGCTCAGCACATATTTATGGATTGGTAGGCTCAATATTTGAGAGATGGCACCATGTACAAATAAATTAAATTATTCAGTGTGATCCCAGACTAAATGTCAAGATTTTGTTTTTCTGTTATGACATTCACAAGCTCATTCTGAAATGTGTATGATTATTGAAAGAGCAAAGAACAGCCAAGATAGTCTTGAAGAGAAATAACAAGGAGGAGGGATTATTTTATTCTTTTAAATATAAGTATTTATCATGAAGCCTTACTAATTAAAACTCTGTTTTATGGGTAGTACAATAGAAAAATAGATTAATGGCAAAGAATACAGAGTTCAGAAACAAACTGATGTATATATATATATAAAACATATATATATATAAAACATATATATAAAACATATATATATAAAACATATATATAAAACATATATATATAAACACAAGATTTTTGATAATACTGATGTAGTGAGGAAACAGTCATCTAATAAATTTTAATTAATGTTACATATAGAAAAACGATATTTGGCATTTATTATACAACACACACAAATCAATTCCAGGTTCAATGTTTATAAAAATTGTAAAAGTGGAGCAACAAAGCTTCTGGAAATGTCAGAGGAAATCTTGTCATAAACTTGGATAAGCAAACATTTCTGAAACAGTACACAGGCAAATGCATACATTATACAAAATTCTATAAAAGACTGATAAATTACAGTAGAATTAAAAATTTCCTTTAATCAGAATAGTGAAAAAGCAAGCAGCAGAAGAGGACATAATTCCAACACATACTAACTAAAAAGTTTGCATATTCACGGAAATATGCATGAATCAATATTTCAAATCTTTCCTTTTAATCAATACTTTTGAATAAGACAGAAATAGCAATGGAAACATATTTAAGATACCTGACAAACTTTCCACAAAAAAAGGATATATGAATGTCCACTAAGTATTTGAAAAAGTACTATATATTTTCACAGTGCAGTTTAAAGTCATATTTCATATCAGAATGTACAACAATATCACTATCCATATACCAGAATGATTGCTATTTGAGACTGACTTCCTGGTCTCGATCAGCTTGTGAAGCTACTGGAATTTTAAAATTACTGGTAAGACTTTTAAATACAGAGAACAAACTGAGTATTTCTGGAGGTTATGGGAGGGAGGATGAGCTAAATGGGTAAGGGACATTAGGGAAGACACTTATTGGGATGAGTACTGGGTGTCATACACAGGGGATGAATCACTGGAATCTACTCCTGAAATCATTATTGCACTATGTGCGAACTAACTTGGATGTCAATTAAAACATAAATAAAATTTTAAAAAGGAAAATAAAATTATTGATAAGAGAATATGATGGAACAACCACTTTGGAGCACTGTTGGGCATTCTTCAATAGCTCAGGAAACAAAAGCAAAAATTAAAACAAATGGTAATGCATTAAACTGAAAAACTGCACAGCAAAGGAAACCATCAACAAAATGAAAAGGAAAGATATTTTCAAACTGTATATCCAATAAAAGTTTAATATATATCAATTAATATATAATATATAGTATATAATTAATATAAACTATATGTTATAATAATATAATTAATATATAAGAAACTCATACAACTTGATAACCGAAATAATAAACAACCTAATTGAAAAACGGACAGAGAAACTGCATAAACACTTTTGCAGAGAAGACAGACAAAAAGCCAATAGTTATGTAAAAAGGTGCTCAACATTTTTCATCATCAGAGCAATGGAAATCAAAGCCACAATGAGATATCACCTTCAAATCTGTTAGAATGACTATTATCAAAAAGAAAAATGATAAGTGTTGGTGAGGAGGTGGAGAAAAGAGAATTCTTATACGTTGTTAGTGGGAATGTAAATTGGTGTAGCCAGTATGGAAAATAGTATGAAAATTCCTCAAAAAATGAAAAATTGAACTATCACATAATTCAGAAGTTACTCTTCTGGATGCATAGGAAAAGG
The DNA here is from genome assembly GCF_018350195.1 of Panthera tigris. Lineage (NCBI taxonomy): Eukaryota > Metazoa > Chordata > Mammalia > Carnivora > Felidae > Panthera > Panthera tigris. The sequence goes on along the minus strand of NC_056663.1, from coordinate 175,100,301 downwards.
AAATAAAATCAGTACCTCAAAGAGATATTTACATTTCCATGTTCATCATGTTCATTGCAGCATTATTCACCATAGGCAAGATATGGAAACAACTTGTGTCCATTGATGAATAAAAACTATATACATATATGTTTTCGGCCTTATTAAAGGCCTTATAAAAAGGAGATCATGCATTTGCAACAACCTGATGAACCTGGAAGACATTTTAATAAGTAAAATAAGCCAGATATAGAAAGAAAATTGCCACAGGATCTCACTTATATGTGGAATCCATAAAAGTCAAATACATAAAAGCAGAGAGTAGAATGGTGGTTACCAGGGACAATGAGGTGGGAGAAATGAGGAGACATGTCAATTGGTGCAAAATTACTGTTAGGTAGGATGCATAGTTTTAGAGTTTTAATGTACAGTATGATGGCTATAGTTAAAGGTACTGTGTTGAACATTGGAAATTTGCTAGGTAGGTAAATTTCAGGTGCTCTTACAATTCACACACACACACACACACAAAATGATAACGTGTGTAAAGAGGTATATTGTTGATTAGCTTCACTGTAGTGATAATTTCACTGTATAAAATCATATCAAATATGTATATTTAAATATATTTTTATTTATATTTTTATTCAAAAATTTAGTAATAAAGTAAATTATGTATATAATATAATATAATATAATATAATATAATATATAATATAATATATATAATAATATATAATATAATAATATATAATATATATGTATATATATTATAATATAGATAGATAGTCTGGATGATGGTAGAAGTTGAATCAGTGAATGGAAGTCACTTCACATTTAAGAACAAAGCGGGAGACATCAGAATCCCAGACTTTAGCTTCTACTACAAAGTTGCAATCATCAAGACAGCATGGTATTGGCACAAAAACAGACACATAGACCAATGGAATAGAATAGAAACCCCAGAACTAGACCCACAAAAGTATGGCCAACTCATCTTTGACAAAGCAGGAAAGAATATCCAATGGAAAAAAGACAGTGTCTTTAACAAATGGTGCTAGGAGAACTGGGCAGCAACATGCAGAAGAATGACTCTAGACCACTTTCTTACACCATCCACAAAAATAAACTCAAAATGGATAAAGGACCTGAATGTGAGACAGGAAACCACCAAACCCTAGAAGAGAAAGCAGGAAAAAAACCTCTCTGACCTCAGCCACAGCAATTTCTTACTTGACACATCTCCAAAGGCAAGGGAATTAAAAGCAAAAATGACCTATTGGGACCTCATGGAGATAAAAAGCTTCTGCACTGCAAAGGAAACAATCAACAAAACTAAAAGACAACCAATGGAATGGGAAAGATATTTTCAAATGACATATCAGACAAAGGGCTAGTATCCAAAATCTATAAAGAACGCACCAAACTCCACACCCAAAAAACAAATAATCCAGTGAATAAATGGGCAGAAAACATCAATAGACGTTTCTCTAAAGAAGACATCCAGATGGCCAACAGGCACATGAAAAGATGCTCAACGTCACTCCTCATCAGGGAAATACAAATCAAAACCACATTCAGATACCACCTCACGCCAGTCAGAGTGGCTAAAATGAACAAATCAGGAGACTATAGATGCTGGAGAGGATGTGGAGGAACGGGAACCCTCTTGCACTATTGGTGGGAATGCAAACTGGTGCTTTTGCTCTGGAAAAGTGTGGAGGTCCTCAAAAAATTAAAAATAGATCTACCCTATGGCCTAGCAGTAGCACTGCTAGGAATTTACCCAAGGGATACAGGAGGGCTGATGCATAGGGGAACCTGTACCCCAATATTTATAGCAGCAATCTCAACAATAGCCAAATTATAGAAAGAGCCTAAATGTCCATCAACTGATGAATGGATAAAGAACTTGTGGTTTATATACACAATGGAATACTACTTGGCAATGAGAAGGAATGAAATATGGGCTTTTGTAGCAACGTGGATGGAACTGGAGAGTGTTATGCTAAGTGAAATAAATCAGGCAGAGAAAGACAGATACCATATGTTTTCACTCTTATGTGGATCCTGAGAAACTTAACAGAAGACCATATGGAGGGGAAGGAAAAAAAAAAAAGAATTAGAGAAGGAAGGAGCCAAAGCATAAGAGACTCTTAAAAACTGAGAACAAACTGAGGGTTGATGGGGGGTGGGAGGGAGGGGAGGGTGGGTGATGGGCATTGACGAGGGCACCTTTTGGGATGAGCACTGGGTGTTGTATGGAAACGAATTTGACAATAAATTTCATATTAAAAAATAAAAAACAAACAACTTTTGTTTTAAATTCCTAGTACATGACATTTGTTAACATCCCATATCATTTAATGATCATGTATTTTGTTTTTATCTATAAGGATGTTTACTTTTTTGAAGATTCTTTAATTTTTTTTAATTTTGGTTTAGTGTTTATTTATTCTTGAGAGAGAGAGACAGAGCATGAGTAGGGGAGGAGCAGAGAGAGAGGGAGACACAGAATCCAAAGCAGGCTCTGGGCTCCAGGCTCCGAGTTGTCAGCACAGAGCCTGACGCGGGGCTTGAACCCACGAACTATGAGATCATGACCTGAGCTGAAGTCGGACACTTAACCGACTGAGCCACCCAGGCGCCCCTAATTTTTTATTGAAATATAGTTGACACACAATGTTACATTAGTTTCAGGTGTACACCATAGTGATTCAACCAATTTATACATTATGCTCTGTTTACCACAAGTGCAGCTCCCATGTCACCATACAAAGACCATATACTTTTAATTCCTGTAGAGGCACATAATCTAAAAAAACAGAAGCAAAAAAAAAGAAAAATAGAACACTAAATGAAGAGTGAGAAGTCATATAGATAATTCGTAAGCATTTAAGAGGCATGCTATCTAATTAGTAGCAATGCCTGTTGCTTTTCTTTTCTTTCTTTTCATAGTAATATTAACTTTGCTGATTTGAACTCCTTAGATTACATATTTTTAAAGAGTACACAGGGAAGAAATAATTGTGGTAAGAAGGGTTGTATAGAAAGTAAGTTGGAATATTTTTCCACATCTATGCTCATAATTCTGTGTCCTCTTCTAGAGAACAATGGAGAAGAAACTAAATGCTTTCATACAGACACTGGTAAAAATTGTATTTGCTATTCTCAATTTTAACAATTTCTATGGCTTTCTATGCAGATTTCATGAACCAAGCACCTCCTGAGACATTATGTAAAGTTGTTGGCAGCTCACTCCAGAGAAGAAATAGCAATCATTGTTTATTAAGGATGAATCATTTTTTGAAAGTCCTACATCTTTATCTTAACTAATCTTCCCACCAATCTTGCAAGGAAAATTTATCATCTGCATTTTATAGACAGTCTATAATATTTTCCCATGTTCAAGCTAAAAATGAATGGCAGAGCCTGTAATCGAACCCAAGCTTACATGATCCCATATCAAAAGCCTTTTCTGCTCTGCACACAGCCAGTTATGTAATATGTAGAAATTAATGGTGTCAAGTGTAGGAGAAAGAGCTGGAAGAACTTTCAGATAATGTACCCTCCCGTGGAAAGATGGGATGACCTTGAAGGAAAGGACAATTTCAAATTTTACTTGAAAGAAAATCGTCATTGAAAGTGTAATGTTAGCATGTCCCATGGGGCATTCATCCTCCTAGATTGTGTACTCATACGTGTAATATAATTTTATAGCATAATTAATAGGTACATTCAAGTTAAGGAACAGGAAAGTATACTGCTAAATTCTTAATTCTTAAATTCTTAATTGATCTTTAGGAAATTCAAGTTCATTTTTAAGATTTTTGTTAAAGTTTAATTTAAAAAAAGTGTTTTAAAGGCCCATGTAAAGGAAGAGAAAGCAAGTGTAACTGCATTAACTGGTGTTTAAGCAGCAGAGTTCCTTGTTAGATCTCAGAAAATTATATCCCTTATATTAGATATAATGGGATATAGAAGCATCCCTCCTCTCAATCAAAATGTATAGGTTAACATAATTCAATAATTAAAACCTTAGATGTTTTCAAATAAAATTGAATCTGGATTTAGGTAAAGATAGCCTTTATTCAAAGGATTATTGCAATAAAGGAAAAGAGACTGTAGCAAAATTTTGGGGAAATACTTACATAGGGAGATTGATAGGAATCTCAAAGGGCAGGAGAAAAAGGATCGTCTGTTATAAGGAAAGACAACTAAAGCCAAAAAGAATGGTGGCATGACTGGAGGACAGTCCACAGTTTCTCTGGAGGTGCTGGTAAAGAGGAATTGTATGCTGAGGGTGGGTCAAAATTCAAAACTTGGGAGTAAGGAGAGACGAGCTTAACTAAAGTTTGTTTAAGTCTGTTAACAGCACATTTCCCCCCCAATTAATCAGTGGAGACAAACAATTCAGCTATTCTTTTATGAGGCAACAGATGGGAATTTGGAGGTTCTGTGTCTGTTCTTGTCATAGGTAAGCCAGCTCCTAGAACAAAGGAAGGGGTTTTGTTTTTGTTTTTGTTTTTTTGCTGTTTTGTATTGTTTGTCTGATTAACCTTGGCTATTTCCAGGATCATAGGACTCAGTCTAAAAAAATTTTACATTGTCAACATCAATCATTTTTCCCATGTGCCATTTTTCACAAAACAAAGTCAAAACCTCTCGTCAACTTACAGCATGCTTACAATTAAGGTGTGAAACTAATATAAACTCTGTTAAATTAATCAAACAAATGAGGCCATTAGACTAAGGTGGTTTTAATGCCTTGGGAGCCTTCTATGCAAACCAAAATCTAGGCCTGAAAATGCTTCAAAGATTTGAAATTGAAACCTAAGAACAGCTAATCACAAATAGCCAAATAGGCATTAGGCTATAGCCAATCGATAATGTCCTTACTTTTCTTCCACTTTTTCTCTATGATAGTCTCTCCCTGATTCCTGTTGGTCTAGTGCTCCTAACCACTTCTTTTTTTTTTTTTTCAATATATGAAATTTATTGTGAAATTGGTTTCCATACAACACCCAGTGCTTAACCACTTCTGATTCCAATCAATTTTTGCTCAGATATACTCTTAAAGACTGTCAGATGCCTCAGGTCACCTTTCAAACAGCTTAAGTCTTATTTTTTTTTAATGTTTATTTATTTTTGAGAGGCACAGAGAGACACAGCATGAGTTGGGGAGGGGCAGAGAGAGAGGAAGACACAGAATCTGAAGGAGGCTCCAGGCTCTGAGCTGTCAGCACAGAGCCTGATGCAGAGAAGGAACTCACAAACTGTGAGATCATGACCTGAGCTGAAGTTGGATGCTTAGCTGACTGAGCCACCCTGGCGCTCCTCAAATAGCTTAAATCTTGATCATCTTCTTAGTCCCTATGCACTAAATCCAACTGAGATGTCTGAGGTTCAGACTATTGTTGCCAGCTTGCTGTTCCCAGGGCAAGTCACTTCACATCTTATGGCCATACTTTTGAGCCATGCTATCCAAAAGTTTTCTTTCTGAGAGTCAGAGCTAGTGGTTTTGGTCAAGTATTTTAGGAAGTAGAAAGAATGGGAATTTAATTGGTTTTAGAAATATTTATTCTCTTGTTTGTTCATTGACATAAGTTTTCACCTTAATTCATTTTAACTGCACCTCTTTTACTACGTTATAAAGAAATCACAGGAGTGTTTGAAATCCATCCATCAGTTAAATAAAATAGATTGTCTAAAGTTTTCGAACTTTATTTTTAACTTATTTTCTGAATCAGTCTGCATTAAAGTTGCAGAAATATTTCACAGCACATGCACTCTGAATTTTCTGGACCCAGAGGGGAGATTCAGAGAAGAGTTGGGAGAATTAAAAAGAAAAGAGAAGAAGAAGGAGAAGGAGAAGAAGAAGAAGAAGAAGAAGAAGAAGAAGAAGGAAGAGGAGGAGAAGGAGGAGGAGGGGGAGGAGGATGAGGGAGAGGAGGAGGGGGGAGGAGGAGGAGAAGAAAGTGGTGGGAGAGGATGAGAAGGAAGGAAGGCAGAACGCTCCTGTCCAAATTCAAAACAATAATAAAAGCAATAAATAATGGTTATCAACTCTGATTAATTTGTGCTTGGCCCTAGTCCCAAGCTAAGAATTTTCTATGTCATTTCACTATCCAAGCTTCCTTTGCTTTTCTGTCCCTTGTTGAGGACCCTTGGTTGCAGGTAACTCTCAATCACTTGCTCTTCTAGTCCAGACATCAAAAATCACCTCTCATTTTCAACTCTGAAAATCTCAGGGAAGCTAGTCAACGATATGGCTTGCTTTAAATATTCTCTCTTAGGCAAGTTGACCTATGAGTAGGATTTGGGGTATTACTGCATAAGTGATGCCAATCGAATATGATACCCATTCCCCAATCAGTCTACTCTGAGAGTAACTTTATCACATTGCTGCCTCAGCTATAAGCTTGAAAATAGTGGAAGAAAACAAACAAACATTTCCATATAAACTCCAATGCGTGGTGGGAGTATGTGTGTTTTAGTATGCATATATAGAGAAAAAAAGGGACAAAAAAAGTAATGACTATACTTGCAAAGCATAGTTCTTATAGTATTAAAATTATGCTTTCCTCTAGCGTTCATTGTTTGCAGTATATTACACTGATTAGCTTTCCTCTGTGTCTTTTGTTTCACAAAAACTTGATAAATGGAACAGATAGGTATAAAATTTAAGACTGATGTTGTTTATTTCTACTGAAAAAGTGGTAGCCATTATTGAAGATATTAAAATGTTTAAACACACAATTTTAAATGGATTACCGCAACATATGTTTATACTTCTAAGAAGCCTATTATATCCAATTGCTGCAGAGAATTATTTTAGCCAAAGTTAACTCTTCTGAATCTTTGGGGATATTTATTCTGAAATATACTGCTTTTCTTTTTCTGTTTTAAAGAGTTCCACCACAATTTTAGCTGTGTATTTCAAATCCTAAACTTGATAGAAAACTGTATCTCATGAGCCGAAATAATGTCTTTGCCACTCAGTACCTAAAGCAAATTGCTATTTGAAAATTATGCTGATTCATAATTTTAAGTTAGTGGAAAGGAAACAAGTATAGTAAAATCTTGAAGTTAGAGAACAACTTAAGGTAATATATTTGATCATTTCATTAGAAAAGAAAGTCATACCTTGAAAATTTAAAGTTATTCATGGTTCTACCAATTTTCAGAGCAATAATGGAACCTAGTTCTTCGGATACCAATGCCAATATTGTTCCCAACACGCATTCTGTTGCTTGAGTTGAATCAGACTGTAAGGCAACCTCTGACAGAAAAATTTGCTGAAGGTGAATAGGTGAGAGCCACCAAACCATTATGTTTACATTAACATTCCTTAAAATAATATACACTGTTATTGTTACTTACTCTCCCAAACAGTAATAACGAACTCTGACAATTGTCTAGAAAAATACATATATAAAACTAAGAACCAAGGGTGAAAAATGAAAATATATAAATACAAAATATACCATCATTTTACATTTGGATATTAGGTTCAAGTTCAAGTATTGAGATTTGTAAAATAAACTGGACCAGGGAAAACAAAGCAGATGACCATGGAACTTTGGTTGTGGCAATAACTGATAATTTAAACGACATAAATAAGTTTCCTAAAGAGTATTAAAACAAAAATAACTTATGGGGCACACAGGTAGCTCAGTTGGTTAAGCATCCAACTCTTGATTTCGGCTCAGGTCATGATCTCATGGATCATGAGATTGATCCCAGCATCAGGCTCTGTGCTGACAGTGCAGAGCCAGCTTGGAATTCTCTATCTCCCTCCCTCACTGTCTCTCCCCTGGTCTCTCTCTCTCTCTCTCTCAAAATAAATAAACATTTAAAAAAACTTAAATAAAGTTAACATATTAAAAACAAGTGATTTTCTTGACTTTTTTATTTTTATAAAGAGGACTGGCCAAACATCAACACATGATTTTTTTTAATGAAATCAAAAGAGATGTCAAGAGATATGGTTTTGGGTTTTTGTTTTGCTTTGTTTTTTTCCTCCATAAGCAAATGATAAATATGAGGGGGTGAAGATGCCAGACAAAACAACTAAGGTAAGACACAGAGGCTATGTAAGGAAAATGAGAAACCATTTACCAGGAAATTGGAAGACTAAGAAGGAGTGAACTTGAATGAATAGATTGTCCTGTATCATTTCCCTAAATATTTCTTACTTTCTATTTTTGACTTTCTAACGATCACTTAATGAACCCTTTTCCTTAGTGTTGCAACCATATTTGTTAAAAATTAATGTTTGTCTTTAATTCACATTTAAAATGTACAAAACCTTTATATATTTGGGTCATGCAATTCATTAGTAGTGTATGTGTGTTGCCTTTTAATTTGCTAGCTTAATGGGAGGTATGCACACTAAGAACAATCACATTAATTTGCTATAAGTCTAAGGTGTGAGAAAATCTATCTGAGGAGTGAAATGATAATATTTTTATATTCAGTTCATCATTTAATTTTTTAATTTAATTGTATTTTATGTTATGACCTCAACCTAAAATTTAAAACCTAGACTGCTGATCAAAATTAATAATACTTATATTTTTCAACATTATACTCTTTCAGAATAAGTTTACACTAATTTTCTCATTTAAATTTTACCAAGATTTCATTTAGCAGATGAAGGAAACTGAATTTGAGGGCGGTCATATAACCAGCCAAAATAGTATAGGAAAAAAGAAAACTTAGGATTCTAATCATAAAAATTAGGCTTTTATCTATTAAACTTAGATGCTATGTTCATTACCACAACCAATTTTCCCAGGTGATCAACAGAAAAGTGATTATGGATACAAAAATTTTATCAAAGCATTTTTTAATTTATCATCATAACCACCAAATTATTATATCCCTATTGTGTAAAAAATCTTTAAAAGATTAAATAAGCATGAGTACTAATTCAACTTTCCAGTTTGTAATTTAGTAAGTGACCAACTATAGATAGGAAACTAGTCTTCTGACATGTAAGTTATTGTGCTATTATCACAGGGCTAATTTAAAATCAGACTTGCCTCAGGCATGGCTTATCTGAATTTGTGGAAATGATTACTAATTTTTTTTGTCTATTGTTTCTTATTTATTCATAAAGCATTGAATATATGGAAGTATCCTCAATTCATTCACTTAATAGATAATAATCAATTACTTACTATGAACAAGGTACTTCATGCAACACTAACTATGTATTCATAACCATAAATCCATGAAGCAGGTAATATTTTACCCAATCATAATGCTGAGAGCACTGAGACTAAAAAACTGAGCAAAATATCCATTATCCACAGTTAATAGTTGAGTAAATATTTAACTCATTGAGAATTAAAGCAGAAACTCTTATATTAGACTTTATTTCAGAAAATATTTCAGGCAGCAAGACTAATCGGGAGATTGTTGAGGTAGGTTAGGTGAGGAAAGATAGTATTCTAAACTAGGATATTCATCTTAAGTCTTAAAGAGACTGAGTAATATTTAGGACAGAAAAGCAGAAAAACTGGTAGAGAGGATTAAGAGACAGACATCAATAAAAGAAAGGTTTATTAGATAAGAAACTGGTGGATCACAGTGTTGACAAATTCTATAAACAAGGAAGCAGATGTATAGGGAAGACATGAATTCAGATTTGTATAGTTTAATTTTGTGGTTCCAGAAAGGGAGAGAAAGTTTCATAATCATGGAAATGATCTGGGGAGAGATATAAATTTGCCAAATATTAGCACACAGTTATTAGATCATGGCATGGATTTAGTTGAGATCACCTAAAGAGACGACATAATAAAAAATCAGTTGGCTTTTTGAATGACATTCTGTAAAACAGAATGTAAGTGATGGGCCAAAAGGTAGCATGTAACAAAGAAGACCTAGTCAGAAAAACTTTTACAATATGTTATAAACAAGGAAAGCAGAGGGTCTTAAAAAGAAAGAGTGAGCAAAGGTGTCAAATGAAGCAGAAAATTAAGACCTAATAATAACCTTGGGATTTGACATTTACTCCTTTGGTGCATATACACTGAAGATCTACTATGTGCTAAGCACAATGAACACAGGTGAACAAAACAGATATACTCTTTTTCATCATGGAGATTATAGGTCCGTGGGGAAGAAAAACATAAAACAGAAAAATATTACTGTAAATCATGATGAGTGCTAAGGAGAAAATGAGGAGAAGGGACAGCAAATAACAGGAGTTCCTTAATATATATTTGAAAGTTAGGACAGTCTTCTCTGACTAAATGGTGTTTAAATTCAGATCTGAAAGATGGCAGCTTAAAAACGACCCTAGGGATTATATTTTCAAGGACACCAGAAGACCAAAATCAGATTGCAGTAGGATGAAAAATTAATGTGACATGAAGAATTCAATTCTATTCAAAGAACACTGAAAATAGAAAAAAGTAAAACTTCGTAAAGGTGATCTGGAATGTCAGTGGGTGCTGGTTTCACCTAGTCAGTGACGATTTTTGGATGAATGTCTTTGAGAAAGTTCAAGGCAGGAATCTACCTTGAACGTGGAGGGTCTGGTCTTAAAAGGACCGTGCATACTTCATTTGGTGTACATAGCAGAGATAGTTTTAAATGATGAGAAATTGCAGTAAAGTGTGAGGATGCGCATGCTGAGAGAAGGAAGTGAATTCAGTGATTATGTAGACCAGGGATTGCCAAACTAGAGCCTGTGTATCGAACCAGACCACCACTTAGTTTTGTAAATAAGTGTTAAGTTTGCTTTCTTTACGGTTGCTTTCTTTCACGATAGGTTTGAATAGTTGTGATGGCAGCGTGTGTGCTACAAATCCTGAAAGATTTACTATCTGGCTCTTCACTGAAAAAAAGAAAAAGTCTGGGTATACCCTGGATATAGACTGTTCTTTACCTGGAAGTGGGAAAGGAAATTGGATAGTAAGATAGACACAACGTCCAGGGATTTTCTTGTTTGTTTGTTTGTGTGATCGTTTTTAAAGGACAAAGTATGAAGTTTTTGGATTGAGAGAAAGAAGGAAGTGAAAGGAAGAACTTGATATTTTACAAGAAGTATAGAATTAATGAAAAAGAAAAGATAAAATTCTAGAAGAGTCCACAGAGACTAGGTTTTTAAGGAGAAATAACAGCAGCAGGTAGACTTTGTCAAAACAATGGGGGGGCGTTGCATGCCTCCATGGGGGTAATAGACATTCACTTATGCCTTGTGAAGTAATTTCCATTATAAGTACATGGCAGAATTTTGCCATTGATTTATTGTTTGAAAGCCAAATATTTATCAGTGTGGTTTATTAGTTTACCTTTGAAACATTATCTTTATTTTACCCATTTATATACTCACTTGATATATATGATCTTCATCATCCAGCCATATTTTTGAGGAAATTAGCTGAATATGTAATATCTATCACCTTTAAATAGCTTCTTTATAAGCTCCAGATAGAATTGATTAGAAGTTTGGAAGGAAAAATCGCTCATATGTTAAAAGAAAATGTCCAGAAAACAGAATAAAACATGAACTAGTGTCCCCACAGTGTATTTTTCCCAAGTAGAAAACCACAGAATGCCTTTGAACAAGTCAAATTGAATGACATCGCTTCCCTCCTGAGAAGACAACCCCTGTCCTTTTAACACCAAGGGACACTCATGACAAGGGATTACCCCTTGGATCTCTGCTAACCTTCTGATAGATTTCTGACCTCGATTCACTAGGAACATCTCCAGCTCTCAGGTTCACTGAAACAGATCTCTGGCTTCCAATCAACTCTGTGGGCTCTCCCCTACCTTCTACATATGCAGCATCATTGCTCGGACATTACTCATCACACTGAAGAATGTGTGGCTCCCTTCTCAGACCCTGGCCAGCATGACCTTTGTACCCATACTGGCAGAGCAGAACACCCAGACCATACCATCTGTCAACTTTGAACTCTGGATTTCAAAATAATAATATTAATACCTGTTCAGTAACCTGAGCAGAGTGGAACAATGTTGAACTGAGGGTGTGACCCTGTTCCATAAGAAGACGCGGGGCTTTGAGTGCTTGTAACACTAGAACAAGTAAGGACGGAGACAGAAAAATGGAGTGAACTGTGCCAACGGAAGAAATTGTAGAGTTTCATTTGCCTCTTCTTCTGCCTGTTGATCATTTTCATATGTTAGTCTATCTCCTCCTAGCAGCGGTCTCCTGTTTTGTGCCATTCCATTCTGACCCATGCTATTACACTCTGCAGCTGCTTCTTTGTGAACACACTGCCGAGAGAGAAGGCACGCAGAGTGAACTTTGTCGTACTCATTCACTTTCTGAACACAACCGCTCTACTTTATTCCAGCGAGGTCCCCAAATTGTGCCTCTTGGACTTTACCAAAAGTGAAGTATGTTCACAATCTTTAGAAATATTATCTGGAAACTCAACTTTTCTAAATTGTAGATTTTCTCTTCAGGTTTGAACTCTGTTACCAACCATCTCAGAAAATGTTCACTGCCTAACTATTTCATTGTCTAGGTTATACATTTTACAAGAAGCCTTAGAGTTACTTTGGAAGTTTACATTAGTTCCAGAATAATGACTTTTTTCACAGATGCATTTGTTTGACTCATAAGGGCTTTGTGTTGGCTTTTCTTATTAAGCCTGGTTTTAATTGTTAGCCTGCTTTTTCATCAGAATGCAGCATGTCAAATACCGATTTCTAATTCCTCTTGAAAATGTGTTTATTTATCACTGTAGGGCTCACATTCCTTTATGGAAACATTAAAAAATAGACATTATCCACTTTAGACTTCTCATGTTCTACATAGAATGCCCAACACTGTGTATTTTTTCTTCCAAGTTTTTATTTAAATTATGGTTACTTAACATACAGTGTAGTACTAGCGTCAGGTGTAGAATTTTGTGATTCAACACTTTCATTCAACACCTGGTGCTCATCACAAGTTCACACCTTAATGCCCATCACCTATTCCACTCATCCCCCTCCCACACCCCCTTTCTGGTAAGTATCAGTTTGTTCTCTATAGTTAAGAGTCTATTTCCTAATTTGCTTGTCTTTTTTTTTCTAGGTTCATTTGTTTTGTATCTTTTTTTTAAAAAAAATTAATGTTTATTTTTTAGAGAGATAGAGAGACAGAGCACTAGTGAGGGAGGGGCAGAGACAGAGGGAGACACACAGGATCTGAAGCAGGCTCCATGCTCTGAACTGTCAGCACATGCCCAATGTGGGGCTCGAACCCATGAACCGTGAGATCATGACCTGAGCCAAAACCGGATGCTTAAATGACTGAGCCACCCAGGCACCCCACATATGTTTTGTATCTTAAATTCCACAGATGAGTGAAATCATATGGTATTTGCCTTTCTCTGACTGACTTATTTTGCTTAGCATAATAAGCTCTAGCTCTATCTATGTCATTGGAAATGTCAAGATTTCATTCTTTTTTTATGGCTGAGTAATATACACATTACCTTTTCGTTATCCAATCATTAGTCACTGGACATTTGGGCTCTTTTTATAATTTTGCTATTGTTGATAATGCTGCTATAAACATCTGTCAGGGGGGATTATGTTTCCCTTCAAATCAGTGGTTTTGTATCCTTTGGTTGAATACCTAGCAGTGCAATTTAATTGATGGATCATAGGGTAGGTCTACTTTTATCTTTTTTAGGAACCTCCATACTGTTTTCCAGAGTGACGGCCCTGATTTGCATCCCCACCGACAGTGTATGAGAGTTCCCCTTTCTTTGCATCCTCATCAATATTGGTTGTTTCCTGTGTTGTTAATTTTATATTCTGACTGGTGTGAGGTGATATTTCAATGCAGTTTTGATTTGTATTTCCGTGATGATGAGTGATGTTGAATATATTTTCATGTGACTGTTGGCCATCTGGATGTCTTTGGAGAAGTGTCTATCCCTGTGTTCTGCCCACTTTTTAACTGGATTATTTGTTTTTTGGATGTTGAGTTTTATAAGTTCTTTATAGATTTGGGATACTAACCCTTTATCAGATATGTCATTTTTAA